>NC_056744.1:1218715028-1219047566 GCF_019279795.1 Protopterus annectens
AGGAGCAGTCAGTTGAGAAGTGCTTGGAAGTTTTAAAGTTAAGTCATTGAGACGGTTTACCATAGGGGGGAGTCTTACTACTCCCTGATTTGGAAGTGGGAGTACCCTGGGACTGAAACCTGGGTGTTCTGCTGGTTCTGGATTTGGACTGAGAAGGCCTGGAAGAGACAGGAAAAGACCAAATCTTTGAGGGCCAATGCCTACTAAATCTTGGAGGCTGTACTTGTAGGAAATATTTAACAGTTTGCATAGATTTAACCTTTTCCTCCATCTATTAAAGAACTTCTTCTGCTTTGTTGTCAAACAGGCAGTCCTGATTTAAGGGAGCATCCATCAATTTAGTTTTAACATGATCTGGCAAAGATTGCTCCTTAAGCCAAGCATGCCTTCTAAGTACAGACCCAGTGACAGCAGCCCTGCGAGGTGCCTCTAGTGAATCAAAACCACATTGCAAAGTATGCTCTCCAACCTGTTCAGCAGAATGCATTAAATCCCAAAAATTCTTATTTTCAGCACAATCAGGAATCAACATCATTTTCTGTTTAAGCAATCCAATGATATGCTGCTGATACTTCAACATATGAAACTGGCAATTCAAGGCCCTAATGGCCAAAGTTGCAGAAGTGTATACCTTCTTACCCCATCTATCCAGCGCCCTGGAGTCTCTCAGAGGGGGTAGGATTTTTTGCAGTAGTAGCCTTAATGCCCTTGGGTCCCTGTGAAATGGTCTCAGAATCCGCCGTAGGAATTTTTAAAAAGGAACTTGTGAGAGTCAGGAACCCTGTAATATCGGTCAGGTTTTCTGGGAGCAGGAGGTAAAGAGTCAGGGGCCAAGCTAGATTCCGAAAAGGCATCATCAACAATGTCTAGTGCAGGAGGGATAGCTAAAGGCCTGTGTTGGGGCAGGAGTAAGAAATCCCTAAGCCTCTTTTATAATCGGAGTAATCCTGGCTTTCCCAGTGAAAGTGCTCCCCAAGAGTATGCAGGGTTTCACCAAAAGAGAAATCCTCTTGGGGGGGGGGGGGGCTGGAGTCCTCTGCATCAGAATCCTCATAGGTAGATAAGGGTAAATCCTGGTCATCAGAGGAAACAAATTTCAGAATCCTGGTCAAAAGTATCATAAGCAAATTCAGTCCTAGGTCTCTTAGAGGGGGAAGGTTGGCTTCCCCTGATTAAAGTAATAAGGTCTTCAGTCATTCTTATCATTTGTTTTTTAGGCATAGAGGCCTGATCATGCTGTCTGGGCGTCGGTTTTCTAGGCATGGTTCGAGTTTTAGGCCTTGAAGAAGAAGATGGCGTCGGTTTAATATGCAAGTCAGTAGGCTTGAATGCACACTCAGAAGCCGGTGCCTGCACAGTGGCTCCGGGGACCCATCCAAGGTAGAGACATCTGCAGTTCCACAGTTGAAGCATCTCGCGGCATACCGGACTCTGAATGGGTCTCAGTAGAGGCCTGCAAATCTGAAGTAGCGGGAATCAGGGGCTGCGAAAGTGCCTCACTGACTACCGGCGAACTGGCGACTGGCTTAGGAGAAGCGTCATTGGCAGCTTTGGTCCTAGGCGGCCTGTCTGTCTTTATCTTTGCGTTTTTTCCGAATGTCGGTAGTCAGATGGCTTACCGAAGACATATCTGGTTAATTGAACCGAGCACCAAAATATTTAGAAGCGTAAATATACCGACGACTAATAGTTCGTTGCTTAAATAAGGCACAAAACTGACAGCGAGGTAACGTCATGGTCAAGGCCTAGGCAAGGAATACAGTACGAATGAAAATCTTTGAGAGGTATTTGCTTTCCACAAGAAATACAATTACTGATTTTTAGTGACATCGGTTTAGAGGAAGAAAAAGTTTCCCGACGGGGTACTTAGCTTTAGTTGAAGACTTCGGTTCTGAAACTCGAACACGAAAATTTCAGGAGTTGGCCGACAGGCACTTGCGAACTGCTTCTGCTTCGGGCACCGCACGGCAAGAAAGACTGATGTAATGGCATCGGCTGCATGCTTTATACCCCTGACTACCTGACGTCACGGAAGATGAGACAGCAACCGACGCAGGACCCAAGACTTTGATAATCAGGCCGACTGAGGGCTACTGCAAGCAGATAACCCAAATGTGATGACTGCAACAGTGAAACATGAAAAACATCATGCTAATGTCCACCCTACATCTTTGCACATGTGTACTTATGATACAGTAATGCTGCTCTACAGTCTTTACCAGAGGGCAGCACTGTGCTGCAAATACCTGCCCCCTCCCCCAGGTAGGCAAGTATGTTGTCAACTACTCAGTCCGACCCCTCCAAGCCATCCCTCCAATTTTCCAGTTCAACTGATCCCAGGTTGCTAGCATCGTAGATGGACACCTTGCCCTTTGTACTAAATGGCTATCTCACTTCCTGACTCTTTTTGCACACTCCCTTTCAACCTGTTCCTTTGCTACCCTTTTATTACCTTTCTTGTACTGTGCTTCTTCCACTTTCCTACCATCTTTCTTTCCACTGCCATCATGCTCTGTCTTTTACCTTAATTATTAAACTCACCGTTCTGCACATTGGCCTTTTCCCTTTCTGACTTCTCGACCTTTTTCTGTAACCCCAAATACTTCATCCATGTCAAAGTCCCATAGCTTAACTCCCCCGAATTTATTTACAGTCTCCTAATTCTTTTATGACTCTCTCCACAGTAGAACATAATCCACTTTCCTAAAATCCTGCTCCATTATTTCTGTAAATTACACAGCTGCATACAGTAAAGCATTTCCCTTCTTTGCTGAAGCAGTCTTCATGTCTGCAGACAGAAAAGTTGTGTAAAATCTTACCATAACCATAGATGTCCTTCTGGTTCCATGTTGCAGTATTCTGTACATATGGGTTTTCTCCTCTTTCTACCCAAACATCCGGCCAGTATACAAAAGATTTCAGTCTCTGTATGGTGCGTGGGATGTCTGATGTGGCTTCTAGCACAGCGTGGGTCATAAAAAAGACATCTGCATGGACCAGCCCTCAGAACTGACTGCCCCAGTCTGAACCAGTCCTTATAAGGGTAATGCCAGTCCAGTGCCATTCAAAGGGAACTGCCATATAACAGGAGGGTAGGTGGGTGGGAAGGAATACTGCAACATGGAAGAGAAGAACATCTATGGTTATGGTAAGATTTTACACAACTTTTCTATGTCCTTCTATTCACATGTTGCAGTATTCTGTACATATGGTTGAGTGCCAAAGCTCACTGTGAGGAAGGAGAAGGTGGCCTAGTAGAATTTTCCAGGAATCCATGGAGGATAGCCCTGGCAAATCCAGCACTGGTCCTGGAAATGTGGTCTAACTTGTAATGTTTGGTGGAGGTATGCACAGAAGACAAAGTGACTGCTTCAAGTATAGTGGAAGTGTCCAAACCCCTGAAGAAGGCCCAAGATGAGGCCATTGCCCTGGTGGAGTGTGCTTTGACAGTACCTTGCAGGGATCTCCAGTGGTGTTTGCAGCAAAAGGTAATAGCTTTGAAAATCCATGTTGAAATTGTTTGCTTAGATACTGCTTTCCCTAGGGCTCTGGGATGGAAGGAGATAAACAGTTGTTTAGCCTGTCTGATGGACCTGGTTTTGTGCAGATAGAATCTCATTTGTCTGTGCATTTTCAGGGAATGAAGTACACTCTCACTGTCTTCTTGTGGCTTGGGGAAGAAGGTGGGTAGGTGGATGGCTTGGTTTAAAGAAAGGTTATTAACCATCTTGGGCATGAAGGAAGGGTTAGTTCTAAGTGTTAACCTGTCTGTGTGGAACACTAGGAAGGGTAGAGTAGCCATAAGGGCTTGCAACTCTGATACTCTTCTAGCTGAGGTCAAGGCCACAAGGAGGACAGTCTTCCATGTGCAATGTTTTAGAGAAGCTTTGGCAGCTGGCTCGAATGGGGGGGGGGGGGTGAGCTTCTAAAACACAGTTCGGGTCCCATGGAGGGGGACAGGGTTTCCTTGGTGGCTTGAGATGAAGTACTCCCTTATGGAACAGCTTTGCAGGTAGTCTAGAAGCTAAGGGGCGTCCAAAGGAAGACATGCAGACATGGCAGACAAATGGGTCTTAATGGATGTGAATGCTAACCTTGTCTGCACTAGTTCACACAGGTAAGACAGTACAAGAGGAGTCTCTCTTTGCAACGGGTCCAACTGCCTTTTGAGACACCATATGAAGAATCTTTTCCACCTTGATAGGTAAGACTTCCTGGTATTTGGTTTCCTGGTCTCCTGTAGGACAGTGAGCACATACTCGCTGTAAAGGTGTCTGAAAAGGATCAGAAGCCTATAATCCACAGGGTGAGGTGAAAAGATTGCCACTGTGGGTGGATTTGGGTTCCCTTGTGCTGTGTAAGAAGGTCCACTCTGAGGGGTAACTTGTGATTGCCATTGGATAGTTTTAAGAGAAGAAGGAACCAATGCTGTCTTGGCCAATAGAGAGTCACCAGCAAGATTTTTGGTCTGTCCCACTGGATCTTCAGCAGAACCTTTTGAACAACAGGGAAGGGGGGAATGCATAGAGAAACATTCCCTTCCAGGAAAGTGAAAAATTTGTTGCCATAGCCTGTGGTTCTGGTAGTCTGGTGCAGAAGGAGGGAAGTTACCTGTTGATGGACGAGACAAGCAGGTCTAATTTGAGGTGTTCCCCACCGGTGGTCTAGGTCCAGGAAGACATCCCTGTGTAGCATCCATTTGTGTGCCTTTGTCATGGATCTGCTGAGGGAGTCTGCCTGAGAATTCTGTTGGTAAGGTATGTATATACTGCCTGTAAGGTCCCTCCTGGAAGGTGGCTCTTCCCACATCAGGAGAGCTAGTCTGCAAAGCAAATAAAATTTGGTCCCCCCTTGCTTATTGAGACACCACAGCACTGTGGTATTGTCTGTAAATATTTTCAGGAATCCTGGTTGAAGTTTACTTTGGAAAGCCTGCAGAGCCAGTAATATTGCCCTCATTTCTCAGATATTGATGTGTTCTTTCCTGTGAGGTACTGGCCACACTCCCTGCACTTTCAGGTGTCCCAGAGTTGCCCCCATCCTAAGTCTGAGGCATCTGTATACATGGTCTGCTACGGCTGAGATGGTTGTAGGGGAAGACCCAGGTTAAGGTTCACCTGATTCAACCACCAATGTATCTCTTGTTTGAGGCAGAGCAGGAGGGGTACCCTGTATACGAGGGGGTGGGAATGCTGCGTCCAAACTGACCTGAGGTACACTGCAGTTTCCTCATGTGGATTCTTGCTCAAGGTAGCATAGGTATATTGGATGCCATGTAGCCCAGGAGCCTGAGGTACTACCTTGCGGTCATTTCTCTAGTGTGAAGAACCAACCGCAGGTAATGTGTGAAGCTTTCTACCTTTTGAGGCAGAAGGCAGGCTTTCATTATGTCTGCTTGGATCCTGCATCCCAAAAAGTCTTTGTCTTGTGTACGTTCCAGTTGGAATTTTGGAAAATTGATCTGAAACCCCAGGGGCTGTAGGAATGCAATGGTAACTTGTAAGTGTTGCAGGAGGATCTGTTTGTAGTCTGTCTGAATGAGCAGGTCGTCCAAATAAGGGAATATCTGGATTCCTTTTGTCCTGCAAAAGGCAATAACTGGTGGCAGACATTTGGCATAGACCCTGGGTGCAGTGGAAAGCCCAAAAGGTAAGAGAGACAATTGAAAGTGAGAACAACCCACACAGACCCTCAGGTATTTCCTGAAACTGGGCCTTATAGGGATGTGAAGGTAGGCATCCTTGATGTCCAAGGTGGGCATGAACCCCTGAGGAAGGAGGAGTGGAAAGATAGTTGGCAAGGTAAGCATCCTGAAGGCTGGTACTGTAAGGAAGAGGTTGAGAAGTGTGAGGGGTCCAGAATTGGCCCTCCAGGGACTGTCTTTTCTTGGAACCAGGAAAATCCTAGAGTAGAAGCCTCTTCCCATTGCAGACAGTGGAACTGTTTGAATGGGGCCTTGATTCATAAGGTTGTTGACCACTGGTTGTAAGAGGGGGAGTTGTTCTTTTGGGGGCTGTGGGATTCCCTTTCTCTTTGGTGGAATGAGCCAGGTCATGAAATGCCAGTCTTCTACTATACAAGGGACCCACTTGTCTGAAGTGATAAGTTTCCACACTTGGAAGTAAGAGAGACGTAATGACAGAGAGATACAGGGAGGTGGTGGGGGTTCCAAGGCTGGTGGGTAGTCACACACTACCTGCCCTGTCTTGAAAGGGCAGCCTCTGGCTGGTAGATGGGGTGGGCTCTGGTAGGGGTGGGTTGCTTCCTGGAGGTTTTCCTCGGCCTAGTAGAGCTAACAGATCATGAGTGTTTTCTGATAAATTGTGTTTTGGCTGGGTAATTCCTCTGGAATTTTGGAATAGGGGAAACCAGTAGATGTTTTAAATCTTGCATCTCTTTCCCCTTTTTTTGTAAAGACTTGAATAAGTCTGCCATTTTTGCTCCAAACAGGGCTGCATTGTCCAAAGCAGTATCTACCAGCTTAGCTCTAAAATCATCTGATAGGGGTTGGAGATGTAGCCAGGAATACCTTCTTAAGGCAGATGCTGATGCTGCTGACCTGGCAGAGGCCTCTGTAGCATCATAGCTGCATTTGATAGTGCACCTGGTAACCTGAGAAGTAAGGGAAACAAGGGAGCACAGTTGAGCTTTGGCTGCCGAGTCTGGGGAGTCGGACAATTCCTTGGAAATATTTTCCAAAAGGGATAAGGCATATTTATCCATGTGTGTCTGATAATTAGTTGCTCTGAAAGCAAGAGTGGCAGAAGTGTAAATTTTCTTACCCAAGATCTCCATGGTTTTGCTGTACTTGTCAGCAGGGAGAAGTGTAGTAGAAGGCAGTAGTTTCGAAGCCTTGTCAGCAGAAATGGAAATTGCGGCTGGGTCTGCAGCAGGACAATTTATTAGGAATTTTGCAGTCTCTGGGACTTTATAAAACCTGTCAGGTCTGCATGGGGCAGGGGGCCGAGAGTCTGGGTTCAAGGATGCTGCTGAGAAGGCATCCAGAAAGTCAGGAAGAATGGCAAGAACAGTACTAGGGGTTGGGGAATGCATCTGGATGAGGTCATAATACTTTTTTTGTACCTCCATCATTTCTGATGATACACTTGAAATGTTCCTTCATTTTAGCTACAGTTTCCCCAAAGGTTAGGTCTTCCTGGATCAACAGATTCTTCCTCTGGGGAACCATATGCCCAGAGGAAAAAGGCAGCTGGGAGGCATAGCAGAGGGATTCTTCAGAAGAATAATTTGAAAATTTTTCCTCTGCCATCTGAGAGGGATCTCAGGTTTCAGGCCTGGGGCTAAGGATTGGAAGAGGAACACTGGAAGTACAAGCTGTAGTAGGCCATAAAGGCAGTAAAGAGACTGACTGAAAGCCTGCCAATCAGGAGAACTTTCTGAAGCAGAGGACACATGCTTCGTCTTCTCCTTCTTCTTGAGTGACGGCCTAGAGGAAGTCTGAACAGAGGAAGGCCTAGTGTCATACTGCAAATGGACAGAGGAGTCTGATGGTCCTACTGAAAATGCAGGTTCCCCCTCAGCATCGGAAACCACTGTCCGAAAAGCCACCATGGATGTGCCCTCCACACACGACTGTGCTGCTTCCATAGAGGTACTCGCTGTACCTGAGGTGGCAGAGCCTGAATATTCAACCAGGCCGACGTCGGCCATGGGCTGAGGGCCGGACAGAGGAGGCGCAGCAGCAATAGCAGGTCTGACGGTCTTGGCCTTCTTTTTTGGCAGTTTGGTAGGCAAATCGGCAGAACCCTCCATACCTAACATTAACTGTTTCAGACATTGGTTTTCTAAATATAAGTTAAGCGCATGGAGTCGGCTATGGAGAGTTTTGGGCTCAAACACCTGGCAGACGGGGCAGGCCTTGTAGTCGTGTGACCTACCTAAACAAAACAAGCATTGATCATGGGTGTCCTTGTGAGGTATTTGATGGCCGCACTTACACTTGCCCTTTCTGGATGACATGAACAAGCATTAGAAAACCATGACTGAAAAGAAGGTTCCCTAACAAAGCACTTATCTGATTTCTCTAGAATCAGATGGCTGGGAAGGCAAGAGCGCCTGATGTTCGACTTGCAGATGAGAAGTTCTGAGGGCTGGTGTTTGCAGACATCATTTTTATGGCCCATGCTCTGGTAGTAACCAATTCAGACATCCCACACACCATACAGTGACTGAAATCTTTTGTATACTGTCCGGACGTTCAGGAAGCAAGAGGAGAAAACCCATATGTACAGAATACTGCAACATGTGAACAGAAGGACATCTAATCAATCTAAACCCCTCCCAAAGCAAACCAAGCCAAAATATACCTCTCACTTCCGTTGAATATCCATCCTCCCAATTCTGGGCAAACTTCTTGAAAAGACAGTCTTACACCCAGCTCTCCCTCTTTATCAAACATTGCCACTTGCTCTCTTCCAAACATGGATTCTGGCTTGGACCAAGTACCATGACAGAACTTTGGTCCCTAACTAATGACAACCAGCTGAACTCCTTACAGATGTCCTATTTATAGACTTGACAAAGGCATTTGACCTCACTGACCATAATCTTCTCCAAAACAAACAGAGATTAGTATCAGTCCAGATACTGCTCCTGGATTAAAAACTTCCTCAATGACAGACATTTCCAAGTTAAAACAGGAGCCTCCCAATAAGAACCTGTACACATTACTAAAGGTGTACCACAAGGATCCATTCTTGCCGCTCCTTTTCTACATCTTCATTAACAAACTTCTTGTGACCTCTCCCATCTCCCACTTATCCTCTATGCTGATGACACGGTCATTTACCAATCAGGTCACTCTCACAACAATATTCAATGCCAACTCCATTCAGACATAACATGAGCTCCCTCAATTTTGCATAAAACAAACTACTTCCCAACCCCACCAAGACCAAAACTATGTTTTTTCGAACACCACAGAAAATTCACCAAGCACGTAACTCTAACTTATCCATAGACACAACCTCCATCTTCAAATACTTAGGACTATGGCTTGATTAATCAATAAACTTTCATTTCCACATAGACAAAGTGAGAGCTAATAAAATCTCCCTTTTCTTCTGGGACAAAAAGATCTCCCCTTTTCTATCCTAACCAGACAGGGCATCCACTGACAAAAGAGTTCTCTTTTCTCAACTTGAATATGTTTTCCCAATTTTTGTTTCTGCCTTCAAGACAAACAGTGCCAAACTCCAGACTATCTCTAACAGCATCTGCCGAGTCATTACAAACTCACACTCTGTAAGCATTACTGTATCACCCTAGAAAAAGCCAAATGGGTACCCATAAAACAAAGATCTAACCTACTCTTAGGATCCCAAATCCACAAACTACTCCAGCTTCCCACATTTACTCCTCCTGCAGCTAGACTTTACAAACAACTCCTCATACAACTGAAGTCACTACTCACAAGCCACATCAACTCTCATTTCCTCTAGAATAAAATTCCACAGCACTGCAGATGCTTTCTCCTCTCAGGCATCTACTCTTTGGCAAGCTCTCCCCATGAGCATTAAGGAAATCAACAGTTATTCCAAATTCAGAATGCAAAGCAAAACATACTTCCTCATCTAAACCAGATGCTCCTGCTTAAACACAGGACACATCACCTGACCTATCTCCTTTCTGAGTCTCTTCTCCTCTCTCAAGATTCACTGAGGACTGAGCCACATTACAAACTAATATTGCATTGTGCTTGTTCACTATAATATATACACGTTTTCTATGTAATTAGTCTGAACTACTCTTTTACTTACATTTCTGTATTTTCTGTTTGTGAAATGTTTTGTATTTCACCTAGGCTGAGCCTGAAATTGGTCAATACTGATCAGCGCACGACCCCAGTAAACACATAATTAAACAAACAAACGTCTTTCCCACTCCATTGCAAAACTCAGAATCTCATTGTCTACACCTGAAAGATTCAGATGCCCCATACACACCACCCTCTTCTGACTGCCCTGCTACTTTATTCTATCCTCCCGTTTCTCATCCTGCCTGCTACTTTATTCTATCCTCCAGTTTCTCATCCTGCCCCCCCCCCCCCCCCAATGGGTGTGGGAAATCTTACACGGATTCAATACACTAGCTCTCCTTCCTTTTTTACCTTATTTGAGAGGTTTACCACAGGTCTAAATCTACACACTTCCATGCCTCTCCTCCACCCAGTTCTTTTTCTGCAAAACATCAACAACAGTGGCTGGCATGCTGATAAACACTCTGGCAGCAAGGAACAGATTAAACTCAGCAGCATTTTTTTTTTTAAAGAAAAAAAATTACCATTTTCAAAAGCTGTGGCAAAAGCATAACACAATCACAGACCTGAATGAAATGATGGCTCTGCAAGCACTACACTCTACCACTCATTGTAGGAGGGTAGAAGGTGCCACCCATTTTTATCCTCAGTTAGAAGCCTACATCTGTGACATACCAGGCATTCAACTTAGACAGGAAATATTAGTAAAAGCAATCACTCATGCTCTGTTTCAATAAAGTTAATCTCCTGCCTTTAGAGTGAAGCGGGTATCTTCCAACTTACCGTCACACTTTCAAGGACTGAAACCACAGGAAGGCTGAAGTCAAGGTTTACTCCAGGGTGGTGAACACGAGACACTCCCACATAGTCTCTGCGACCACTGCTTAAACTCTAGTAAAGCCATATGGGGCAGATAATATGACAAAGGGCAACACTTTACACTGGTGATAGAGGCATTTCAAAGAAAAGTGCAGGAATTATACAATCTCCTGAAAAAACAGACACACTGAAAATTGGTCAGTTATTCTGAAATCTGTTTTGCAGATGCCTTTGCCAAAAACAGTGAGGAAAATGGGCTGAAAACACTTCTGTCTTATCTGGAATAAGAAGAAGCAGCAGAAGGACTAAAAGTTTCTCTTTTGTTTTTTCCAAAGTTTGCATAGCATGGAGCTTGAACCAGTCAAAAGCTCAACTGACACCAAATGGTCAGATACAGGAAGTTTTGGCAAAAGTGAGACAGGTAATAAGATGACATAGTCTTTTCAGACCACTGCAATACCTACTTGCCCAAAATAATGACTCTACAGGTCACAGGAAACCCAGAAAATCAGTCAGGCATGGTCAACCCTGGCCAGATGTCAGAGCAGCAGTGGCATCTGCTGTAATCTTTATTTCTTGGGGAACTTGGTAGAGATGGAGGTGATGGCGTGGCTGATCAACACTTCACAGGTATACTCTATATAGGAAAAGGTCCTCATCCTACTGGAGGAATGAACTAGCTATTTGATGAGGGGCTAGAAGAGCAATATATATATATATATATATATATATATATATATATATATATATATATATATATCCTCAGTATAGGACAAAACCTGCCCCTTCTTCTGCAGCAGCTCATGTAACTCCACAGTAATGGTAATTTAGGATAAGCTGGTAAAGGTTATTCTGAAATGAAGACAGCTTCAACTGTACCACCCTATGCAGAAATATACTAGTAGCTGATACCCTAGCCATTGTGCAAGTACACTCAAATACAGAAAAGGTAATAGGAAAACCAGCTGAGGAAGCTGAACTTCAGGTCTTCAGAAACATTGGACTACATCATGCAACTTTTTACAGCTCTTATAATGAGAGATCTATTAAACAGGCTTGGAAATGGCCCACTTAAATCAACCATTTAAAAACTTTCAAAGCCTAATGTGGCAGGGGAAAATACCATTTTGCAAAACCTGTCCATAGCTTTATGCTCAGTCTGATAAAACTGTGGCCAAACTGTACTAAGCTGCACTAAAGATATGCCATCAAACCTTACATAATGGGATTAAAGCACTGGTGCCTGCAGTGCTTATCACGATCCTTAGAACTGAATTAAAAAAGGCAGTTACTGAAGTGATCCCAGCTATAAAATGTGATGATCTTCAGAACACTGCTAAGGATCAACTTCCAAAGAAAATGAATGCAGGAACTTTACAAAGATGTATTAGAATGTTAGGTAAAGAAATGCAGATTCCATGTCCTGTGGGGATACTCTTCTCATGTACTTCAGGGGTGGCTCTTGAGAACAAGTGAAAAAAGTTCACCACTGGTAGGGAACTTGGAAGGACATTCTAAGCAAAGAAACATCAGTGATGATGATAATAAATAACATATTGCTTTTCTACTGTGTAAACGATGATACTTGATACTACACTTCCATTTTCAAAGTGTTACGTAGAAGTACAGCAAGAAACGCACTTAAATGATTTTCAACTTGCTCCACACAAATGTCTGCACACAGAACATTTAATGACCTCTTCACATGTATTTTTCTTTGCTCACTGTGGTTCCTGAATATCCTGAACACAAGAGTCACTTTCAGCACTGGCTCTGTGAAAGCTAACACACTTTTAGCATCCATACCTTAAAATACACTGCTTGATTCCCATACATCCAATACCTGATTAGACAAATGGTGGTGTGTTATGGGCACAGTTGTATTCAAGGGATAGAAGCCTAACATAATCCAGCTTTTAATATCTGGACAGGAACTTTTTGATGAATCAGGCATTTCCAATTAATTACAGAAGTTACTGAATCTCAAAAGCAAAGTTCATTTATGGGTCAGGATTATTTCATGGTGCTTTTTACAATGTTAGTACTTCATTTCTCATACACAGAACATATTTAATTAAAGAATTACCTATAAGCTACCATCTCACACTCGGGTGTTGGCCAATTAAGAATGGCAGTATGCTGTAAAAGAAATAAGAAAATGTTATTACTATGGATACAAGATCATGTGCTCAACAGAAGGAAAATAATTCGATAACAACAGATAATGTAGTCTTTACTCACAAAGCATAATCTGTGTATGTATTCTTACATAACATATCTTCAAAAACAGATCACTACAACAGTAACATAGCACGTGGGTTATATCCCCCTAGCTTGACTTCTGCCACTTGAGAGTTTTTGTCAGCAGTTCCTTTATCCCAAAGAAGACTCATTCTAGTCTTGCACCACTGTTCTACGGAACCTTGGTTAGTGTCTCAGATGCTCACATCCAGCCAGCACTGCTAGGAGCACTCCTCATTTCTTTGAGCCCTGAATTTACATATCAATCCATCCATCCATCTAAACATCCTCAAACCCTTTTCGCATTTTGCACATGGGGTTGGGGTGTCAATTAAGCAGTGACAATAATCTCGAGCCAAGGTTTACACCACTGGGTGGCTAGCCCTGCAGTGGTAGTTCATTTGTACCACTCACTCGCACACACATACTCTCACCTATGGCCAATTTAAATTGTTCAATCCATCCACTGCATGCCTGGAATGTGGGTGGAAACCGGAGCACCGGGAGGAAACCCACATGACCACAGAGAGGACATGCAAACTCCTCACAGAAGGCACCCCTGCTAAGAATCAAACCACAGAACCTCCTGCTGTGAGGCAACGCTAACAGCTGCACCAACGCGGCCACTGTTCTTACTATTAAAGTGGGTAAAAAGGGGCAGCAAACCCTAGGGCAAGATGCCAGGGGGCTTAATCTTCATGACTGGCATGCACTTACAGAAGCACATTAACTCTCTGTGTGGGGTTTAGTTAATTATTGGCATTTTTAGAAATAAATCTCAATAATGGCTTTTTGGTCAAGGCTGAAATGCTCAGCACTTACAGTTATGTGTACCACGTGGTTTGCTACAGTTTATAGTTTTTTTTTTTCGGTTCTGAAACATACAAGGACTTTTTTTTATGCACTTCAACAAAGTTGAAACGGAATAGCCCTGGACGCCAGAATGGCTAGCTATACCTCTGCTTAATATAATAAAATATTATTAAAACTAGAAATGTTATGATATTTTGTGACTAACTCAATAAAATATTACAACTAGAAATGTAACAGCTTAAAGTAACATAATAAAAATATAAACACATTTTCCTAAGGTACAGAGGAAGGGTATCTTATATAAATCGAACGTCAGCAACCATAACAGATAATTAAAATTAATTAAGATGCAAATTAGAGTTATGTTTTCATAAAGAAGCTATAGAAACTAAAGCCATAACCCAGGAAGAGGGAAAGCTAAAGTTGTTAGGGAGCATGATCTGCAGGTGCTGCTAATGCATACGTGTAGTACTGCCATTCATTTATGACGCTGAAAGGGTTTCACAGATTCATAAATGAATAGTGATGCTGCATCTGCAGTCATGGCTGAAGTGCTCAGTGTGTATTTATTGTTCTAGCTGCTTCTTACCATTGTTGTTCTTTAACTTTTTTGGAATTAGAGGGGGTGCTAGACTGGGAAACTGCAAAGGAACAGCGCACCAGATGACCTAGCTACAGTTCTGGCAAAAAGATGCAAATAACACAGCTATTTCTGCTGTATTTGTGCATGTATGGAAGCACTTGTAACTCGCATAAGAATAATTCTTTACATTTCCTGTACAAAGATTGTAACTATATTTGAATGTAACTGGAGCTTTTCTCCCTGGGCCTCTGCTGAAAATGGGTACCTGCTGACCCATTCAGACTTTCCTGGTAAACAAATGTCACATAAATAATTATTACATTTCTACAACTGACACACTGTTCTAATGTGGTAAATGTGTAATAAATGAAAGTTATGTACTTACCATAATGACAGATCTGTGTTGTCCGATTTTCATCCGGTTCAGCTTTTGGTTTGTCGGATCTGATCAGAGCAGATTACATCTGACCTCGGTGCCTTCATGTAAAGCTGTGGATCCACGGTTCTGACTCCTCCCTTACCCATAATTCCCTCCTCTCCACTATGTTACCTCAGATCGAGTTTGCAGAATTACGGCTAAAATATTAATCTCCTTGTATTACTGAAGGAACCTTTAGGTGGTCAAGCTGATGAACATGTAAATGCCACAGTAAAGGAAGAAAGGAAATATTTTTCTTTTTCTAATAGACAGAGTCTTAGCTGAGGTCTGTCCAGTCACCAGAAACAGTCAGTCACAACACTGGAAAGGGGAAGAAAGGACAGATGAAAATCAGACAACACATATATATTGTTACTGGTAAATATATAACTTTTACTCAAAAAAGAAGGCAACAATCCACCGAATTAGCTCCAGGAAGCAACCTTTAATAAAAACAGTGGCAAACACTATACACAATATAAAAAGACATTAATGCTTAACGAGTCACTGCGTTTTCATCGTACATACTTCTTCAGATACTAAAACAGTAACCAACCCCCATCCCCTTCATATCTTACTTACTCAAAAAAAAAAAAAAAAACAATTGAATCCACTTAATTATCCAATTGCAAAAATGTAAAACAAACCACACAAAAAATGCATCCTAAAAAATGACATCACTTTCTGAACAGTTGAAAACTTAAGAACTACATTATTATAATTAGGTTTCAGGGTATGCCAATCAAAAAGGAAACCACTTGATTAAAAGACTATAAATACATATAAAAATAAAACATCGCTAATGATTGGGACAAACTATGGACCAAAAGCGCCACCTAATGTCTCAACTACACTAAAACCCACAAATAAATAACACTAAAATCAATTGCATTATCAATACAAATATTAATAAAACCATAAACATTCCCACAACATTATTTAAAAACTTTTACCCATTTTTTTTTGTTCAAAGCCTAGCTGCTCTTAACTTCAAGATAAGAGCGAGGGACACGTTTTCATTGAGACCAGGGGGTTTACTGGCTTCTAATATAATCTGCCAATAAACCTCCCTTTATTCAATCTTGATTTCTCACATACCACCTCTCACATCCTTAGGTATTTCTTCCGAAACAAAAAATGAAAACCTAGCTGTAGGACAAACCAAAACAGGTTTATATAAAGCACTTCTCTGGTTACCTATACGTAAATCATTAGTATGCTCATATATTCTTCTTTTTAATTTTCTATCAGTTTAACCTACATAAAATGTGGTGCATTTATCACACATCGCAATACAGAGCACCACATAAGAGTCACAAAGTACTGTGAGCCTTGCTGACTAACTCTGTCTCTGTCTAAAACCAAAACACTATCCCCATATTCCATATATATGGACATTGTGGGAACCTTCCATATTTGTAAGTGCACACTTTATTTTTACCAACCACAACATTGTAATTACATTCCATTAAATCTTTAATATTAGGCTCCCTCCAGATAAAACACCTAAAGGGTACATTAGAAATTCCCTTTAAGTCCGATAAACTTTTCATCAATGAAAAGCCTATTCATAAAAGAGGTAGAGGTGGTTACCACTCTTGTGCAATAAGCTTTGGGTTTTCCTTGTAAAGGTAAACCACTTTTAGTACATATGAATGAAATACGCTCTGATAACCATCTAGAAAGAGTCACTCTGGAGACCACAGTACCCAATTTTACTCTAGAAATAGCCACAAACACTTGGTCAGATTTCCTGAAGTCTTTTGTTCTATGGAGACAGAACTGGAGTTGGTGATTAACATCTAGCATGCGTAAAACATCCTTTCCTTTACTTAAAAAATTGGTTAAGAACAGTGTTAGATCAATAGATATGCTTCAGATGTCACCTTGGTCAGGAAAGATGAGTTAGTTCTAAAGGACACTATATTTTTGTGGAAAACCAAGTAAGGAGGTCTAGAAGAAAAGGCTTGTAGCTCAAAATTAATCTAGCTAAGTGAACGGAACCAGAAAAATTGTCTTCCACGAATGAAATTTTAAATCCACTGAAATTTGACTGGGCTGTGTCAAGGCTTGACGTATGATAGTAATATCCCAAACAGGCACAGTGTCCCTTACTGGCAACCTTAGAAAGAATGTTCTCTTATAAAATACTTTCGAAATCTTTAAAGTCACTATAGCAATATCATTTTATCCTATGTGAAAATTAGAAATAGCAGCCATTTGTAATCTTGACAGCTGACAAAACCAGAACCACTGATGGGAGTTCTGACAAAAATTCCAAAATAGAAGGAACAGGTGCTGAGAAGGGATTTAAGCCCTTCGATAAGGCCCAAACGGAGAACCTCTTCCATATACTATGGAAGATCTTATTCGTGGATTGCTTCTGAGAGGCTGAAATAATATGAACAAGTGATGCAGAAGACAGCCTGGCATCTCTGGCTATGGTCAAAATTGGAGGAACCAAGTGGTCAGTTTCATGGATTTCTGGTCTGCAGAAGGCAGTCCAGGTGGGTGACTCAAAAAGTTTAGATACTGATCCAACATCCATGGTGGATATTACTACATGAAGCCACAGAAACAGTAACCACACTTGCTAGGACCAAAAGGCAGCAATGAGGATCAATTTGGTTTTGCACATTCTCGCTTTATGAATAAACTTGATTATCCAAGGAATAAGAGGGAAGGCCATACAGGAGAACACGGCAGCCAACTGTGGACAAAAGCATCCTTTGGTAACTATTCTTGTGGAGGGATAAGGTCAAAGTAACTGCTGCATTTGTTGTTTAGGTGTGAAGCAGAGATTGCAAGCAAGGCTGTCCCCAATAGCTGAAAATTTGCATTGCCACTGACTGGTTGAGGGACAGCTTGTGATGCATCAGAATTGTTTCTGCTCAGTTTGTCTTTGGATGTCCCCAGGATATGTGCTGCTATCAGAAATCCATGGGAAGACATTGCCCGATGCCATATTCTCATGGCTTCCCAATAAAGAGGATACAAATGTGTCGCCACCTATTTGCTGATGTACCAGACCATTGTCACGTTGTCAGTCTGGAGAGAAATCTCACCACTGGGAAGGAAGTCATGAAAGGCCTGCAATGCTAGATCTTATTTCCAAAACAATGATGCGAAAATTGGCCTCTAGAAGTGACAGGAACCTTGGACTGTCCTCCCTTCAAAATGTCACCCACCGCCCCAGAATGGAGGCATCCATGGTTATCTTAGCTAGTTGCTAGGTTTGGCATAAAGGACAGCTCTCCATTACTGATGGATAGGTTAGCCATTACTTGATGAGATCCTTGGAAACCTGGGTGATATAAATCTTGGCATGGAGAGGGTGACTGTTTTGGGCCCACTGTGACGTACCCTCATGTTGTACCTTTCTAGAAGGATTGGCATAATGGCTGCAGCCATTAAATGTAGTAGTTGGAGAACTAGTCTTGCTTGAGGGAACGGATGTTGGGACACTTCAGTAGCAATTAGAAGGAAATCACCCTGGAGATCGGTAACTTAGCTATTTGTAATGTGTCTAGGTGACATCCTATGAATTCTTTGTTGGGCTGGGGAGTAGCTGACTCTTGGGATGGATGACTAATTCCAAGGTTCAACATTAACTGGAGCAGAAGGTCCTGGTGTGGAAATAGTAGACCTCTGGTTGCAGCAGTGAAGAGCTAATCATCTAGATACAGGAAAACTTGGATCCCTAGCAGATGGAGTTGAGCTGGTACTACTGTCATAACTTCATAAACACCCTGGGAGCTGTGATGGGACAGAAGGACAGTACTCTGAACTGATAATGGTTGGCTCCTAGCCAGAAACAGAGAAATCTCTTAAATTGCTTCTCTACCTTTATATGATAGTATGTGTCCTTGAGGTCCACAGAGCACATCCAGTTGTCCTTTCTCAGTAGTAGTGGTATGGACTAAAGAGTGACCACTTGGAATTTTGTCTGTGTTGCAAATTGTTTTAGATGACCCATATCCAAAATTGGTCTAAGGTCCTCCTGTTTTCTTGGGTACTACAAAAAACCTGGAGTAGTCTCTGGACTCTAGCTGGTCGACTTTTTTTTTTCTAACAGCTTGGAGACTACTACTGCTGCTGCAGATTCCCACTGACTGGGCGGAACTCAGGAACCTTTCTCTTTTTTGTTGGTGGATAAGAAAACAGGATTGAATAGCCTCTGGTTATTATCCTCAGCACCCATGAATCTGTTGTAATGTTCAGCCACGCTTGTGGGTGTGGAGATGAGCACTCCCAACTGCCAGCTGCCTCCAGAGAACAACTGTTGGGTAAACCTTCATGAGCTCTGGTAGGATATTTCAGTAAATCAACTAAGTAATCCATGATTATGTGGTCCACTTCTGCCACTGGGGTGACATCCACTCGAGTTACCTCTTCCTCTATTTCGAGGAGGTACATCCACAGGAAACTAGTAGTAATAACACAGTGACTTCCTGAACCATATCATCTTGCTAGCCCTCTGATTCCTGGAAAAAGTTCTCTGGGTGCATCCAGGCATTATGGTGCCCATTTCTCTAGTTGTGCCATCAGCTGCACTGGATAGCAGGCACATGGAGATATTCGAAGTAGAATGAAGGGTAGATAGGTAAGAGTTCAGTCTTTTGAACATCCACACACAGGTTACCTGAGAGTAATTGATAAGCTCTTTGGTCATGTCTTTTGGAAATGTGTAACATAGGATAAATAGTTCAGCACTCTGAGGGTAAACAACACTGAAATGTATATACATTTCCCAAACCTGTCCAATACCCTGGATTCTCTATTAAGGGGATGGATATTGGAACTTTCTTCAGAAAGTTCCTTCTTTGTGGCCACTGCTATGACTATGGCATCTACTGATGGACCTTTGTTGCAGTGTTCCTGTCCTTGGGGCTACCAATATCCTATCTGGCTTCCAGAGAATAGGTTCCAGCATGTCAGGGAACTTCCATGCCCTTTGGGCTACAAGTACATCAAAGTGTCTACAAGCGATACAACCCAGGATGCAGATGGGCTGGTACTAAAGGTTTTGAAGAATACAGACTCGTCTGATGAAGGCTCGTCAGTGAACCAGCCTCCTCATTCCTTCATCAATTCAAGGATCTTGTCAAAGGTGACATCTTACAAGGGGGAACTATGGGAGCCTTCACCTCCATCTAAATGTGCATCTTCTGTGACTGACACTATGGAGCAGTCCAGGTGCTTCAGTTTACACATTCATTTTCTCTGATCTGCTGTTGGTGGATAATCAGAAGGATCTAAATTAGACTGGGAACTCATATAGTAAGTGGCCTCAGAGTCTACTGATTCCAAATGTTCCAGTCGATGAGAATGAGTGGAGGGAGTAGTAGTCTTCCCTTGAAGTTAGGATGTAGCTAAGCTCAAGGACATCACCTTTTCCTTTGGTCCAGTTAAAACCCTTTCAAAGACCTTGAAGGCTGAGGCTGGAATTGGTGCAGAAAGAAGTCTTCTGTTATCCAAAGCAGGAGAAGCAAACTACTCAACCTCAGATCCAAGCTGTCAAGAGCAAAGGTCGTGAGGGGCAGGAAAGGCTCCAAGAGCTTTGGAGTCGACCCTTATCCCCCAGCCCTGACGTCAACACTTCGGCTCTGAGACTTGTCTGAATTTGAGATCCTTTGAGAGTCAGGAATGACACTATAGCTGAAGATGCTCGGACAGTTGGCTCTGACAAAGACTCAGTAATAGACCTTGGATTTATGATAACTGGTCTCAAAGGGCAGGCTGGTACTGGAGATAACATGGAAAGGATGGTTGGACCTGTACCCGGGTGCATTTGAAGTGGACTGCACCAAAAGATTCCCCAGTTGAATCTGCATTCTCAGAAACTTCCTCATTATTCTGTTGACCTCAAGTTCAGTAAGGCTTCTGGATGACCAAGCCGACCTTGAGGAGGATGCCATAGAACATGGTCAAGAGAATCTCTTCTATGTAAAGTAGGTGAATGTAAGCTGCAGCTTACCAGTTTTGGTGAGAAACTAAGCCCAGGCGAGGAAGATCGGATCCAAGGGATTGGTGGATCAGACTTCTGAGGCACCTTTGGATCAGGACCCAAAGGACCTCTTGCATCCGGGGACCATTTTCAGGATATGTCTGATTTCTTTTCCTCAACTCTTTCTTTAGATTTGTCTTTCTCCTTTTCATTCTCCTTTGGGTTGCCCATCTTTTTTGCTGGAGACTCAGACAGCAGAGGTTGACAGAAGACTAGATCCTGTCTGAGGGGGAAGAAGACATTTCAAAATAAGTTTTTCTTTTCTAGTTTGGCTGGCACGGGCCTCACAATCTATCTCCAAGTGGGCAGCACCCAAGCACTATACAAACCAGGAGTGTGAATCCTGTGGGGGAAACTTGTGCCCGCAAGCAGTACACTTTTTAAAGCCTTGCACCTTATCTGTCATACTGTAAGAAAAACTACTACTAAAGGCACTGCTGGAAGCACCAAGGAACTAATAACACTGACTTTGAATGACACATAATGGTGGCAATAATAATAATACAATACAAATCTACTGTTACAGCAACATGCCACTTGGTGTATAAAAACCAAAAAAACAAAAACACCAAATCCAAGGCTGAAACAAGAGAACACAGCAAAGGGATAGCGTAGCTCCACTTTAACACTTTCGTCAGATGACTTCTTCAGAATGACAGTAAAAAAATAAATCATAATATATATCTACACTTTAATTGATAGCAATTAATTATTCAATTACATTGTTTTAACTTATGTAAAAGCTATATAAAACAGAATTTAATCCAAAAAATGTATAACTATATATAATGACCAAGCTCATAAAATCACTATTATTTTCTAATTTATAATTTCCGATCATTTTAACACTTGATATTAATGGCATCAATCAAACCGGGTCTCTGGTCTGCCTGCAGCTTGATCTGCCATTTGGCTTCCCTTTGCTCCAAATAGTTTTTAACCCCCCCCCGCCGAATGTCTTTAGTATATTCTTCTAAAATGGAAAACAAAAACTTTTTAAAACTCAGACATTCAGAACTATGTTTGTAAAGTACTTGATTTTTATCTTTCTTTTTTATGCAGTATGTGTGTTCTCTCATCCTTACATTTAAACTCCTGGCAGTCATTCCAAAATAGAAAGCTTGACATTTGTCACATACTGCAATATAAGTCGCCCCTTTTGTTTTGCAGCAAAAATTGCCTGGAACTCCTGTAGTATAAGGGATGTGTGGTAACTGAATATACGGTCCCTCTAGAATGTACCTGCACATAGTACAGTCAAAACACTTGTACATACCCCTAGGTTTGTGACTAGTAGATGAACTAGTAACATTTTCATTTTTGTCCCTACCTTTTTCAAATAACCCTTTAAAATTATAATAATTCCTATATACAAACCTGGGTTTACCCAGTATGGTTACTGATAGGTCATAATTACCTTCAATAACATTCCAGTTACGTTCTATTATATTGCATATGCTCATATTGTCCACATTCATACTCATGCTAAAACATAGAGGATCGTCTTTGTTGCAAGACTTTTTTTACACTAGGCATTAATAAGCCCTTAATCAAAATGGGGGAATATCTAGTCTTCTGTTGGTCGAGAATACTTTTTGCTAATTCCCTCAAAAGACTTCTTGATATCCCCCTATCTAAAAATAAATGTATAATGTATTCAAATTCATCTACCAATTGCTGGTCATCACTAGTCATCCTACTCGCTCTGATGAACTGCCCTTTAGGTATGTTATTTCTCATACTGGTTGCGTGCACAGTTATTCTTAAAGGTCTTTTTACGAAAAATCATACTATGAAACTTTCTACTTGCTTCATTCCATGTTAGTGTGACATCCAGGAAATCGATACAACTTCCTTTGTTTCCCAAAACAACCTTCAAGAAGTCAGAAACTTAATTTAGCTTGTGACAAAACAAATTAACTTCTTCATGTCCTCCACTTAATACAAAAACCAAGTCATCTATAAATCTCTTATAGTATATGTTAAATTAAAATTTCAAAGGTTCCAGACTAGTGTGTTCCCACCACCCCATCACTATATTAGCAAAGGCGGGGGCTACTGGGGAACCCATAGCTACCCCCTTTGTTTGTAATATTTTTTATTGAAAACAAAGAAATTGTTTTCAAGTAGCACTTCTAAGGCATCACAATAAAAATTGACTGCTGTATTATGCATATCACTATACTGATGTAAATACGCTCTAACACAATCAATGCCCTTGTCATGAGGTACAGATGTATACAAAGAAACAACATCGATGGTAAAAATAATATGCTGATTTGGGTCAAATGCCTGTGCTTCATTGAACTCTCTAATACTGTTCAAGAAATCCCAAGAATCTTTTAAAAAAGAATTCATTTTGACAACAAGCGGATTTAACACTATGTCAACCATCATGGAAATACCATTAGTAACATAATTAGGAGCAGAAATGACTGGCCTAAAGGGGAGGTTTGTTAGGCTTTTATGAGTCTTAGGAATGCCAAGTTAAAAAGTCTTGCAACAAAGACGATCCTCTATGTTTTAGCATGAGTATGAATGTGGACAATATGAGCATACGCAATATAATAGAATATCACTGGAAAGTTATTAAAGGTAATTTGGACCTATCAGTAGCCATAGGGGTAAACCCAAGTTTATATATAGGAATGATTATAATTTTAAAGGATTATTTGAAAAAGGTAGGGACAAAAATGAAAATGTTACCAGTTCATCTACTAGTCACAAACCTAGGGGCATGTACAAGTGTTTTGAATGTACTATGTGCAGGTACATTTTAGAGGGACCGTATATTCAGTTACCACACTTCCCTTACACTGTAGGAGTTCCAGGCAATTTTTGCCGCAAAACAAAAGGGGTGGTTTATATATTGCAGTATGTGACAAATGTCAAGCTTTCTATTTTGGAATGACTACCAGGAGTTTAAATGTAAGGATGAGAGAACACACATACTACATAAAAAAGAAATATAAAAAACCAAGCACTTTACAAACATAGTTCTGAATGTCTGGGTTTTAGAAAGTTTTTGTTTTCCATTTTAGAAGAATGTACTAAAGACATTCGGGGAGGGCATTTTAAAAACTATTTGGAGCAAAGGGAAGCCAAATGGCAGATCAAGCTGCAGGCAGACCAGAGGCCTGGTTTGAATGATGCCATTAACATCAAGTGTTTTTTTTTAAATGATCGGAAATTACAAATTAGAAAATGATAGTGATTTTATGAGCTTGGTCATTACTTTTATATATATATATATACATATACATACATATATATATATATATATATATATATATATATATATATATACACACACATACATACATATATATACATACACACACATATATATATATATATATATATATATATATATATATATATATATATATATACACACACACACACACACACACATATATATATATATATATATTATATATTATACATTTCTGGATTATATTCTGTTTTATATATCTTTTAGATAAGTTAAAACAGTATAATTGAATAGTTAATTGCTATCAATTAAAGTGTAGATATATATTGTGATTTATTTTTTTACTTTCATGTGGTTCTGAAGAAGTCATCTCATGAAAGGGTTAATTAAAGTGGATTTACGCTATCCTTTTGCTGTGTTCTCTTGTTTCAGCCTGGGATTTGGTGTTTTTGGTTTTTATACACCAAGTGGCATGTTGTTGTTACAGTGTTAGTTTTTTGTGTTGCCATGGCTGAATCTCAAGCTGATCCCTTGGTGGATTTGAGTGTATATAGCATTCTGAACACTCTGCATGTCTCACTAACTCATTTGCTATTGAAAACACTGGGAGACGTACAAAAATCATTACAGGTACTAATACAAGAACGTACCAAAGAATCTTCTAAAGAAGAGAAAAGAGAGACTGTGTTCATTGGTTCTGATGATGATGCCCAGACGGTGATTGAGGTCAGCACCTTTAAATCAGCTAGGAAGAAATCTAAGACTAACCAAATTCAAGGGCGGAGGGCTGAAAAGCTGGGACCCAGCTGTGCTAAAAGAATGTGCAGATCCATTCAACAACAGTAAAAGGTTAGTCAATTCTGCTGAGCAATTCTTTTATAAAGAACAGTGTGAACTTTCAGATAAATTGCTAAAAAAATACAACAGCCTTGTTATTGAAAACAAGTATTTTACAAAATGTATTGAACTGGGGATAATCCCCAAAGGTTTGCGGTTTTTCAAGTGCCCAAATGGGGTTCATGTTACGGACCCATTTTTTAACACTCTGCAACAGTTTTTCAATACTGCTGGTATTGAGTTTTTGAAACTCCTTCTTGAATGGAACTGGAACACTATGAAGGATATTTAATGTGAAATTACTACTATCGAGTGTGCTATTGAAACCAAATTTCAATTCAAGTTTTGTGAAAGAGGCAAGCATGCCATTCTACTGAATGACACTGAACAGCATGAAAGACTGTTCATTGAACGGAAAAATAAAAAGCTGGAACGCGATACAACTGCATACAATATGGGCACTGCCTATTCTACCTTTTCTAAGCAAGAGCAAAGGAATTACTATGGTGTGGCCAATAAGAAAACAATGTTTCAACCAGTCCACCTTAAACAAAATCAGTGGAGAACTTAATTTAATTCAGCAGAAGCTTTCCCCCAAGCGACAGAAGGTTTGGCAATATTGAATGATTGTGAAATTAGTAGTGTTTCTGAGTGTGAGGACATTACTGGTGATGGCAACAATTCCCAGGCAAATACATTTAATTCAGCTACTATCAAAAGTGACATTCAGGCTGGAGCAAAACAGAAAGCTTTTTTAGGCTCCGAGAAGGAACAGAGAGCTTCCAAACAACAAAAGATGACGAGAAAGAAAGCCAGACTGATGTTGGAATCATCTACGATTAAGCAGCAGCAGGTCGAATAATGACATTTTGAATTAAATGTTATGCATATCAAAGTACTGAACTTGGGGCTAAATTTTACTCCCAGCAAATCGGTAAATGTGATTGACACCATTTTGGATTTAAAAAAATTCACGAGAAAGTTAAATCTCAAATATATTTTGAAAGATGTCAAGGAAAGTAATTGTATGTTTTTTAAACGTTCCTGCTACAATTCCTACACTAACACACACCATTCAAGTATTTGAAACTATTTGTGAAAAGGAATTGAGGGAGACGGCGAATAGCAAAAATAAGTATATTACAACAATCTAGATCTAGATACGAGAGTGACTATGTAAGATTTGATAGACAATGATGACATCAAAATAATGAAAAGTGACAAAGGGGGAATGTTAGTACTAATGAACCAAAGTGATTATATCAACAAAATGGAAGCCATGCTCAATAATGAATGGAAATATAGGAAAGTTGGTTTTAGTGACATAAGTGACAGTTTCAAGCATGTTTCTAACTTTCGTTATGACAATTTGATGTGTGACAACTTAGATTCAGTTATGTACAATTTTTGTGATGTGGAACACCCGAAAGTGGGGGTGATGTTTGGCATTCCTAAGACTCATAAAAGCCTAACAACCCCCCCTTTAGGCCAATCATTTTTGTTCCTAATTATGTTACTAATGGCATTTCCATGATGGTTGACGCAGTGTTAAATCCACTTGTTGTCAAAATGAATTCTTTTTTAAAAGATTCTTGGGATTTCTTGAACAGTATTAGAGAGTTCAATGAAGCAAAGGCATTCGACCCAAATCAGCATATTATTTTTACCATCGATGTTGTTTCTTTGTATACATCTATACCTCATGACAAGGGCACTGATTGTGTTAGAACGTATTTACATCAATATAGTGATATGCATAATACAGCAGTCAATTTTTATTGTGATGCCTTAGAAGTGCTACTTGAAAACAATTTCGTTTTCAATAAAGAACATTAGAAACAAATGAAGGGGGTGGCTATGGGTTCCCCAGTAGCCCCCGCCTTTGCTAGTGATGGGGTGGTGGGAGCACACTATTCTGGAACCTTTGAAATGTGAATTTAACATTACATACTATAAGAGATTTATAGATGACTTGTTTTTTGTATTAAGTGGGGGACATGAAGAAGTCTTTTGTTTTGTCACAAGCTAAATGAAGTTTCTGACTTCCTGAAGTTTGTTTTGGGAAACAAAGGAAGTTGTATCAATTTTCTGGATGTCACATTAACATGGAATGAAGCAAGTAGAAAGTTTCATAGTAAGATTTTTCGTAAAAAGACCTTTAAGAATAACTATGTGCATGCATTCGGTCAGCATCCTAAATTTATGAGAAATAACATACCTAAAGGGCAGTTCATCAGAGCGAGTAGGATGACTAGTGATGACCAACAACTGGTAGATGAATTTGAATACATTATACAGTTATTTTTATATAGGGGATATCAAGAAGTTCTTTTAAGGGAATTAGCAAAAAGTATTCTCGACCAAGGGAAGACTAGATATTCCCCCATTTTGATTAAGGGCTTAATGCCTAGTGTAAAAAAGTCTTGCAACAAAGATGATCCTCTATGTTTTACCATGAGTATGAATGTGGACAATATGAGCATACGCAATATAACAGAACGTAACTGGAAAGTTAGTGAAGTAATTATGACCTATCAGTAGCCATACTGGGTAAACCCAGGTTTTTATATAGGAATGATTATAATTTTAAAGGGCTATTGTAAAAGGTAGCTTCAAAAATGAAAATGTTACTAGTTCATCTACTAGTCACAAACCTACGGGTATGTACAAGTGTTTTGACTGTACTATGTGCAGGTACATTCTAGAGGGACCATATATTCAGTTACCACACATCCCTTATACTACAGGAGTTCCAGGCAATTTTTGCTGCAAAACAAAAGGGGCGACTTATATTGCAGTATGTGACAAATGTCAAGCTTTCTATTTTGGAATAAAAAATAAAAAATAAAACAACTCTGTTCCCACTCGTGGATAATTACACCAGCACTACGACAATTACGAACTTCTTCTTTAACTTTGTTTTAAAGGACCATTTATTGAAAACAATTAAAAACCATTCGGTTAAGCGCTTTCATCGATTCAGACTTCATCAGAACAATGCTATAAAATTAAAACAATTCATTTATACTTTCTTACTCAATCACATGATGGTCTCCATTACTGTCTTAAAGTGCTAGTGCTTTTCATAAATATATTTTGTGTAAAATAATTAAACAACATAACTTAATATATATTCCTTTCCATCGAATTAATTATACTAAAATGCATAAAATTGTGAAGGTTTTATAAATTTAAATACATTGTTAAAACATTAAAAACATTAAAAAAACATTATTACTACATTTATGTGTGAGCTTCCAAGATAGGTTTGATTGACAAGTATTCAGAAATTATTTGGCAAATTAAATTAAATGCTTCTGTTCCCCCTGAAATAAATGTAAAACGAATAGAAATAATAATCTTAGTGATAATAATAACCTTATTGTAAGAAGAGGAGTCCTCAGATACACAGCTGAATGCTTCAGGTGGCAAATAAGATTTGGGATAACTTAGTGAAGAGCAGGGAAGGAGTCAGAGCTTCAGATTCACAGCTTTAAAATACGATGCCAAGGTTAGATCCAACTGGATCTGACAAGCCAAAGGTTGAATCAGATGAAATTAGACATCAGATCCAGAATTACTGGTGATGACCTCTCCACAGACCCCAAACTACTTGTAATTGTAAAACACTAAACAGTG
Organism: Protopterus annectens; assembly: GCF_019279795.1. Classification (NCBI taxonomy): domain Eukaryota; kingdom Metazoa; phylum Chordata; order Ceratodontiformes; family Protopteridae; genus Protopterus; species Protopterus annectens. The sequence continues at coordinate 1,218,743,378 of NC_056744.1, forward strand.
CAGTAAGTAATAAAAGTGCAAAATAGAATGCCACAGGTCCCATTTGACAGCTATTAAAGTAACACAAAACAGCAGCACACAACAGTAAGCTTGAACTGTCACAATAGCAGTGATGTGCCATGGTTTGACAGCTGCCAAACTACACACAAACAAACTATTTAATATTTACTTACTGACATTTGATTACCTTTTAAGTCCTACTGGGTAAAAACCCATTTCAGACAGCTACAGCTGTACAGGTACACAGTTTTAGTCCAGCTGACGATCACATACATGTAAATGGAATTTAATAAGTGCCAGTACCGAGGGGTAGCTGCACATCTCTGAACCAATGATTTGCAAAGAAGTGCTACTAGGCTAATCTTCTTACTATATGAATTCTGACCTTAGTATCAGACAAAAAAAGGACTCCAAAGAATTCAAACCTTATACTTGTTGAAACAACTATTCGTTTTCCCTTTTTTTCTGCAAGAAACAGCCACATTAGGCATCTCAGTTCCTTTTAAAACAAACTGTAAAAGATTTATTAACAAACGGCACTGTCTATGTCGATAAACTGAAAACTCTGAGAATGAGATGTACTTCCTAACTCTGTCATGTCAGTAAAGACTTGGGAGAGATAGTGGGTATGGTATAGAAAAGCTGGGCTCATTAAAAGAGAATACAATGGTTATTTTGTCCAAGAGGACTTTGTCAAAATTACATTAGCCTTGCTCTATTTTCCAACTAGTAGCATTACCAAATGGAAAATGAAGTAAGCCATACACTAAGCTCTGTGTCTATGGAAAAGAATATATTTTTTTTCAAACCACCCTGAGGCATGAAGTAAGAAAAGAAGGATTTGACTACTGGGGCAAAATTATGGAAAATGAAAGAGGGCATACACTTAACCACTGTGTCTATGGAACAGAATACATTTTTTTTTCAAACTAACCTGTGAGGCATGAAGGAAGAAAAGACTGATTTGGGCATGAGGTAAGAAAAGAAGGATTTGACTGTTGAGGCGTGTGACAATCTGGTCCAGTTCTAGAAGACCCTACATTTGTGCAGCATGACAAAATAATTGCAAATTCAGCTTCTATTTTTAAGTGCAAAATACTTTCCTTTACAAACTGTCTACAAACTGGAACATGCGATATCCACAACTGAAGGTTACAGTACAAGGTCTATTCCTAAACTGGAACACTGGAATCATTTCTGCTGAGCTGGAAGGATCAGCTTTTTTAAATGTGTGTGTGTTTTACATATCACATCATTATACTGTTGCTTATAACATACTAGGAAAACTGTTATGGGTCTGTACACTGTTTTCATTTCCTTCAGAACTATGTGAAGCAATTCCTGTTAAGATTAATCACTAAGTAGTGGGTGCTCTATGTGTAACTGAAAGAATATGTTACTAAGCTGAAAGTGATGCACATTTAAATTTGATCATATGAATTCCTCACTTCTACATAGCAAGAAAACTGTCTCTAGTCATTACTTTGAATAATTAATAATAATTTTGAATAACATTCTACTGACAGACACAGTAAACCCTGATAAAGGTGCATCTTGTCACAAGATCTTTCAATACTGAGAAATCTGACTAGAAAGCAGTACACATTTCTTTATTCATTAGTAGTATAACTTAGTTTAGTTTTATTGTCTTTGAATAAAGCACTTAAAATGTCAACAAGCAAAATTTTTAATGCTGCTGTAGAATTAATGGCCTCTGAAATTAGGTTAATTGTAGGGCAAGTTTGTTTTAAGACTATTTTTGTTACATGGTCCTGATAAAATGTTTGCAACTTATTTGCATTTGGTTATAATTTTAATTAATTCTACGTCACTGGAACATTAAAAAATACAGCATAATTTTTAAGCAAATATGCTAGTGTATTTTTAAATATCCTTGATAATGGTGCATTGTTGAAACAGAAACCACATTATATAAAGATATTGGTAGTACGTGAACATGAACAAGAAGTTATGTACTCACCATAACGTTCGATGTATGTAGTCCATCTCGCCTTACATTCTTAGTTGTGGGTTCGGAGCCAAACCTCGGCTCTGACTCGGCCATACTCTAGCTCGAAGTCTTTAACTGGCTCGTGGCCAAAAGGTATCCCATCATGCAACTGGTATATTCCCCAGATCTTGTTTGCTGCAAGCGCACACACACACACACACACACACACACACACACACACACACAGAAGAAAGTACAGTTATGTACCTACCATAAATGTAGATGTTCGAGTGTATTCACTGTTGAAGTCATTACAATTGGGGTTATCCTGCTGGCAGGCTACCCGCAGTCGGCCTGAATTCCAAAGTCTAGGTCCGGCGTCGGTCGCTGTCGCCGCCTCCCTGACGTCAGTGTGCCAGGGGTATAAAAGATGCGGCCGACGCCATTTTCTACAGTTTTTCATGCCCCAGATGTCAGGTGCCCTCAAAAGGGTAGGCTAAAAATATGTCAATAAAGCATACATGCACCAAAGTAAATTATTCTTTCCTCTACCAGCAAATACACCACATAGGTTGTATAGAATAGAGAAGTACAGAAGTTCCAGTAAAGATAAGGGGGATGGTGGGTGGGTAACCTGGACTGCAACAGTGAACACACTCGAACATCTACATTTATGGTAGGTACACAACTGCACTAGGTTCATCGTGTTTCACTGTTGAAGTCATTACAACTGGGTTGAATCTCAAAGCTGAGGTTGGGAGGCTGAAGCTAAATAGGATTAGGAGCGGCTATGAGGCCCTGCAGAACTGCAGTGGCAAAGCCTGCCCTGGATTTAGAGTAGAGTGGTAAGTGATAGTGCTTTGTAAAAGTGTGCACTGAGCTCCAGGTTGCAGCCTCTAAAATGTCTTTGGTTGGTACTCCTCTGAGGAAGGCTGCTGCTCTGGTTGAATGTGGCCTAATAGCCTTAGGCACTGGTTTGCCATGTTGTGAATAGCAGAAATGAATGCAGTGGCCTATCCACTTTGAAATTGCCTGCTTTGAGATAGCCTTTCCTTGTGATCCTGCAGCATATGCCACTAGTAATTGCTCAGGCTTTCTGAAAGCTCTGGTTCTGTCCAAGTAGAAGCGCAGCTGTCTGTGTATGTCCAAAGAATGCAAAAGTCTCTCACCCTTATTCTGTGGGTTAGGATAAAAGGTAGGCAAGTGAATAGTTTGGTTAAGGGCCACACTGGACACTACCTTAGGCATAAATGTCGGGTTTGTCCTCAGAGAAACCCTATCTGGATGGAAAATGATAAAAGGTTCAGCCATGAGTGCCTGTAGCTCTGAGACTCGTCTTGCAGAGGTTATTGCTAGGAGCAGAGCTGTTTTCCAGGATAAAAATTTTATATCAGCTGTATTGGCTGGCTCAAAAGGAGGCAGGGTGAGTTTTCCAAGACATAATTGAGGTCCCATGCAGGTATTGGTGATCTCTTGGAGGCCTTAAGTTTTTGGCTCCTCTGAGATATTGCCTTAGTAAAGGATGAGAAAAAATAGGTGGCTCTATATTGTAATGAGCTGAAATGGCAGAGGCATGCATCTTAATTGATGAAAAGGATAGGCGTTTGTTCAGCATCTCAGTTAAGTATTGCAACATCTGAGGAATATTTGGTACAATCGTGTCAATCCCTTTTCAGCATAAGATTTTCTGGTACTAGGCCTCCTGGCTTCCAAAATAACATCCATCACCGCTTTAGAAAGAGGGGTGTTTTGAATGACTACATTATCCGCCATGCTGCCAGATTTAAGGTCTTGGGTTGGCTGTGCAGGATCTGATTGTTTTGTTGGGACAGTAAGTGAGGAATATGAGGTAATGTCCAGGCTGGGTATTGAGACAGGTTCCTTAGGATTGGGTACCAGTGCTGGCGGGGCCAGTCTGGGGCAATCAGTATCATTTTTGGCTTCTCTTGTCTGACCTTTAGGAGTACCTTGGAGAGGAGGGGCAGTGGGGGAAAGGCATATACTGTTAAGTTTTTCCAGCTGAAAGATAGAGCATCCACTTTCCATGCTTGCTTGTGATAAAGTCCTTGTGCAGAATCTCTGTAGTTGGCAGTTGTGAGGGGAGGCAAATAGATCTACGTCTGGGCATCCCCATTTCCTTATTATCATGCTGAAGATTTGCGGATCCAATTTCCACTCGTGGGGATCCAAGAGGTTTCTGCTTAGTTCGTCTGCCAGAGTATTTATCTTTCCTGGCAGGAATTGTGTCTGCAGATGTACTTGGTAAGTCAATGCTGTGTCCCATAAAGTCATGGCCAGTTTGCAAAGGGGGTAGGAATGAGTGCCTCCCTGCTTGTTTATGTACCACATGACTGTGGTATAGTCCGTCTTTATCAGTAGTTGTCCCGGATGAAGTAGATCCTTGAAGGTTGTCAGGGCATTCTGAACAGCTAGCATCTCTTTTTGATTGATATGTAGATGCATTTGATTTGTGAACCATGCTCCCTGAATACGTCTTCCTGCCATGTGGGCCCCCCAGGCATAATCTGATGCATTAGTTGTTAAAGTCTGCCTGGCTGGGGGTAAGGTGAATGGCTGTCCCTTGTTGTGGTGACAGGCCTTTGCCCACCATTGAAACTCCTGCTGCAGGCAGGGAATGAGGGTAATTATTGTTTCCAGGCTGTGGCAATGCTGAGTCCAAACACTTTTTAGATACCATTGAAGTTTCCTCATATGCAGTCTTGCATATGGAATTAGCAGAATGCAGGATGCCATGAAGCCCAAAGCCTGTAGAATTTTTCTTGCAGATAACTGGGCCTTTGTTGCCAACAGTTTGAAATAAGTAGTCAGTTGCCTTTGTTTGTCTGGTGTGAGATAAGCCATCTGGGCAGTTGTATTTAAGCTTGCACCCAGGAATATTATCTCTTGAGAGGGTACAAGTTTTGATTTCTTTTCATTTACCGTGTGCCCTAGGCATGCTAGTAATCTTTTTACAAACGCTAGATGCTGTAGTAGGATGTCCTTGTTCATTGCTTGAATGAGGCAGTCGTCCAAGTAAGGATATATTTGTATTCCTCTTTGTCTGCAAAATGCAATTACTGGAGCCAGGCATTTTATGAAGACCCTGGGCGCAGTAGATAAGCCAAAGGGCAGTGCAGAGAATTGGTAGTGCCCTGAGCCAGCTATGAATCTGAGGTATCTTCTGCATGATTGTCTGATTGGGACATGCAGGTATGCCTCTTTTAGGTCTAAAGTCAAGCCAAGTCTTCTTGCCCAGCATGGGCAGAAGCTGCTGCAGAGTCAACATTCTGAATTTTGGAATATCCAGATATGTGTTTAGAATAGATAGGTCCAGTATTGGCCTCCATGCTTTGTCCTTTCTGGGCACCAAGAACAGTCTTGAGTAAAATCCTTGTCCCTGCTCTTGCTCTGGTACTTGCTGAATGGCCCTCATGTCCATGAGAGAGAAATTTGCTTTTGCGCCTCTGCCCATTGATTTTTTGGCAGGTCTGGCCAACTGTGAGCCCTTGGCAGGGTATGAAAGCGAAACTTGTAACCTTGTGACACTATGTTCAAGACCCATTTGTCCTGGGTTATTATGTGCCAATTTTGATGAAAAAGTGTGAGTCTTCCCCCTAAAGGTGCTGCCAGAAGATAAGTGTTTGGCGCAGGCAGGGGGAAGTCATTGGGACTGTTTCCTGTAAGGCTGTGATTTGTCTTCTCCACTTTTGGAGGTAGAAGCACCCCATTGTTTAGACCTGTATGTGCCTTGGGGCTGGGACCCACCTCTAGGGCGTCTGTATCTGCCCCTTTGTGGCCTGTCTGACACTGGAAAGGACCAATTCTTTGTAGGCCAGTGTCTGCTAAATCTTGGAGGCTGTACCTGTAAGAAATCATTGACTGTTTGCATAGATTTTGCTTTGTCCTCCATTTTCTTCAACACCTCTTCTGCTTTAACACCAAACAAGGTATCATGCTGTAATGGAGCATCTAATAATTTTGCTTTAACATGATCAGGCAGATTCTGTTCCTTTAACCAAGCATGCCTCCTGATGACACAACCCGTAACAGCGGCCCTGCAGGAGGCTTCCAGAGAATCAAAACCACATTGCAAAGTATGCTTTCCAACTTGTTCAGCTGCATGCAATAAATCCTGCATTTCTTTGTTTTCTGCACATTCAGAATGTATCAACATTTTCTGTTTAAGCAGTGACATGGTATATTGCTGATATTTAAGCATATGAAACTGACAATTTAAAGCCCTTATATAGCCAAGGTAGCAGAAGTGTAAATCTTTTTTCCCCATCTGTCCAGTGCCCTAGAATCCCTGTCAGAGGGGCTAGGGTTTTTTGCAGTGGAAGCCTTGACCCCTTTGGGACCCTGAGAGATAGTTTCTGGGTCAGCAGCAGGGTTTTTAAAAATACATTTATGTGAATCAGGAACCCTATAGTATCTGTCTGGTTTAACAGGAGCTGGAGGCAAGGAGTCAGGAGTCAGACTGGACTCTGAAAAAACATCATCTACAATGTCCAACACAGGAGGAATAGCAAGGGGCCTGTGCTGAGGCAGTAAAAGGAAGTCTCTGAGCCTTTTCTTAGATTCTGAAAAATCTTGGCTCTCCCATTGAAAATGCTCCCTCATGGTATGCAGAGTTTCCCCAAAAGAATAATCCTCAGGAGGAGAGGCTGAAGGGAGAGATTCTTCAGCATCAGAATCCTCATAGGGAGGAAGAGAGTATCACTGATCAGAAGAGGAATCAGATGAAATGGAAACCTGATCTGAATATTCATATTCTGTCTCTTGCCTAGGCCTCTTATCAGGAGGGGGATGGGAACCCCTGATCGAAGTAATTAGGTCTTCGGCCATTTTGAGCATCTGTTTTTTAGGCATGGAGGCCTGTCCATGGGGCTGCTGTACTCGTTTCTTTGTCTTTAAAGGTGCTTTAGTCTTTGCCTTTGAAGCTGAATTTGTTTTTACATATAATTGTGTTGGCCTGAAAACACCATCAGAAGCCGATGCCTGCTCAGCGGCTCCGGACCCATCTGAGGGAATAGTTTCCGGGGTTCCAATACCTTGAGTTTCCAGCAGCCTAGTCAGCTCAGCATGGGAGTCAGTAGTGGCCTGAAGCTTTAAAGTAGTGGGAGTCAGGGGCTGTGAAAGCACCTCACTGAGAACCGGTGACTGGCTTAGAAGAAGCCTTGTCGTCAGTTTTGGACCTCGGATGCTTGTCCTTTTCTTTTTCCTTGCATTTCTTGTGAATTGCAGTAGTCAGATGGCTACCCGACGACATTGTGTAATTAAATCTTCTGCCAAAATAGTGAAATGCAAAATCGTACCGACGCCTAATAGTGCGTTGGTTAAATCTAGCACAGACCCTACAATTAGCAACATCGTGGTCAGGGCCTAGGCAAGGAATACAGTAGGAATGAAAGTCCTTATGAGGTATTTGCTTCCCACAAGAGATACAATTATTAACTTTTTCTGACATTGGTCTGGAGCAAGAAAAAAGTTTCCCCAACGAGGTACTTAGCTTTAAATGAAGACTTCGGATCTGAAATTCGAACACGAAAATCTCAGGAGTCGGCCGACCAGCACTTGCGAACTGCTTTTGCTTCGGGCACCGCGCGGCAAGAAAGGGGCAAGAAAAACTGAAGAAAATGGCGTCGGCTGCATCTTTTATACCCCTGGCACACTGACGTCAGGGAGGAGGCGACAGCAACCGACGTCGGACCTAGATTTTGGAATTCAGGCCGACTGCGGGTAGCCTGCCAGCAGGATAACCCCAATTGTAATGACTGCAACAGTGAAACACGATGAACATCAACCTCAACAGAAAGGACTACTGACACCTAGAGACTATCCCTCCAGGTCCTCCAGGAGGGGGTAGGAGGGAGGGTTAGTAAGAATGTAAGGCGAGATGGACTACATACATCTAATGTTATGGGGAGTACATAACTTCTTGATGTTATGTAGTCCAATCTCACCTTCATTCTTACCCGTGGGACAGCATCCCTAGCACCTTGATCATGGGTGGCTCAGTGAAAAATACTCCTGAGCACTGTGTAACCGAAGGAAGATCTGCCTCTAGAGACCAGATCTAATTTGTAGTGACTTAGTATGAGGCGAAGCCCATGTTGTTGCAGCACAAATATCCATAGACATCCTAGTCTGAAATGCAGTTGAGGTAGCCACAGATCGTGTAGAATGAGCCTTCACTTTAAAGGGTAATTCTTTGCCATTGGAGGCATAAATAAATGAGATGCAATTGGAGATCCAGCAAGACAAGGTTACCCTAGAAACAGGAACCCCAAGTCTAGTGTTTGAAAATGAGACACACATTTGATCTGATTTCCTGAAATATTTTGTCCTATGTAAATAGAAACACGATTGTCTATGAACATCTAGCTGATGAAACTTAAATTCTGCCTTGTTGGAGAATTCAGGAAAAAACACAGGCAACTCAATGGATTGGTTGATATCGACAACAGAGGCAACCTTTGGAACAAAGGAAGGACTGGTTCTTAAGGAGACCCTATCTTTGTGAAACACCAGATAAGGAGGCTTAATCGATAATGCTTGGAGTTCAGAGACCCGCCTAGCTGAAGTTATGGCTACCAAGAATACTGTCTTCCATGACAAGAATTTAATGTTACACGTAGCTGCGGGCTCAAAGGGAGTTGTGGTGAGCTTCTGTAATACAAAATTGAGGTCCCATGGCATTACTGGATCAAAGACTGGACGTCGGAGTAACAATGTCCCTTTCAGAAAAGCCCTACAAAGCCTATGAGCCATAAGGTTGGGCTCATTAGCAACGTGAAAGGTAGAAATCACTGCCAGTTGCACTTTAATGGTTGCTGCACCTGACCCCTGACTGAACAGTTGAGAAAGAAATTCTAATATTGCCGAAATAGGAGCTGTATAAGGATCAATATGTCTCTCATGGGCCCAAATAGAAAATCTATTCCACTTACTGGAATAAATCTTCCTGGTAGAAGGCTTGTGGGAAGATGATAGAATATGGACCACTTCTGGGGAAAAATCATGAAGCCTGACTAAGGACAGAACTGGAGCAGCCAAGCTGTCAACTTGAGAGTCTGGATGGAACTGTCCTGACATATGAGTCAGCAGATCTGGAGCCTGGTCCAGAATCCAGGGTTTGTCCATTAGATAGGGTTGAAGGAAGGGAAACCAAATCTGATGAGGCCAGTGTGGGGCAATGAGGATAATTTTGCTTCCCAAAGACTGTGCTTTCTGAATGACCTTTGATATCAGAGGTAACGGTGGAAAGGCATAGAGAAGACCGGAAGGCCAATCGTGAACCAGAGCGTCCCTGGGTGTCTCCCCCTCCGGGGGGATAAGGGTGAAGTAGCTGCTGCATTTGGCATTGAGGGGGCTGGTAAATAGATCGCAGCAAGGCTAACTCTATCTGTGGAATATCTTCTCTGCAACATAACTGTTCAGGGACTACTAGTGAGGCATTAGGATAGCTCTGCTCAGCCTGTTGGCAATCACGTTGGACTTCCCTGGTATATGCATTGCAACTATAAAGCATTGGAAAGACACCGCCCACTGCCAAACTCGAAGTGCCTCTCTGCAAAGGGGGTATGATTTGGTTCCTCGCTGTTTGTTAAGGTACCACACCACCGACATGTTGTCTGAGTGGATTGCAATTGTCCCTAGAGGAAGAAAGCTCTGAAGTGCTTGCAACGCTAATAGCACTGCTCTCATCTCCAAGACACTGATATGCAAATGGGTCTTGTGATCCTGCCATGTGCCTTGGACTGTCCTGCCGAGATAATGCCCCCCCACCCGATCTGGGAGGCATCCGTGGTCACTGTGGCAACTGGAGAAGATGGAATAAAAGGCTTGCCCATATTGAGATTGCTGGCCTGAAGCCACCAGCATAGATCCTGCTTGCACATGTCCGTAATCAGAATAGAATGGTAGCGTGGAAGATGCTGTAGTGACCCATTGGGCGAAAAGCAGCCACTGAAGAACCCTCATGTGTAGTCTGGCAAGGGGAACTAGCATGATCGTGGCAGCCATGGTCCCTAATAACTTGAGGACCACTTTTGCCTTGACCTTCCTCAATGGTAGTAAGGCATAGACTTGCCGTTGTAGAGCCTGAATTCTCTCTTCTGGTAAGAAGGCCCTCATGAGCACCGTATCTAGTTCGGTGCCGATAAAAGTGACACGCTGTGAGGGCAACAAGGCAGATTTGTTTCCAATTTAGAGTAATTCCTAACCTTTGGCACAGTGTAATGGTGGCATCCCTGGTCTGTAACAGTGGATGCCTGGTGGTGGCAGAAAAGAGCCAGTCATCCAGGTGCGGAAACACTTGGAATCCCTGACATCTCATGTGAGCTGTTATCACTGCCATGCATTTGGTGAACACCTTGGGGGCTGTTGTGAGACCAAAGGGCAGAGTGTGAAACTGAAAATGACTGGCTCTCAGCCGGAAGCGTAGATGACTTCTCAATGGCCTGTCCATCTTGATATAGTAGTAAGCATCTTTGAGGTCGATGGAGCACATCCACACATTTTTCCATAACAGAGGGAGTACTGACTATAAGGTGACCATGCGGAACTTGGACTTTTGTACATGAAGGTTCAATCGGCTGAGATCCAAGATGGGTCTCGGGTCCCCTATTCTTTTCGGCACCAAAAAGAATCTTGAGTAAGTCCCTAATCCTACTTGGTCTGCACGGACAGGCTGGATGGCTCTTTGAAAGCAACTTTTTTATTTCTAAAGTTGCGGAATCCCTGTGACTGGGTGGAACGTCTGGGATTCTCTTGGTTGGCAGGGGAGGAGAAGAGAAGAGAATACGATAACCTCTGAAATTATCTTTAATACCCACTCGTCTTGGGTGACGTCTTGTCAGGCTTCTGGGAATAAAGAAATGCAACCCCCGACCGGCTCCAGAAATGCATAGATGGGCCTCCCTTCAGGAGCGCTGGTAGGGAGGACCACGAAAGGAATCACGGTCCCCCTGGTTACGCGGGCCTCCTCTGCCTCTAGGGCGGCATCTACCTGAATTTCCTCCCCCTCCCCTGCCTCTGGAGGGGGAATCGTTTTGTGCGTCCCGAAAAAACCTCTGCGACTTCCTGAACCACATTTTCCCACCCTTCTGGCCCTTGGGGTAAAGTCTAGAAGGCATGGAAAAATGGACCCCCACGGCAGACAGGGTTTTTCCTTCCTGCTCGCACCTAGTGAGAGTGTCATTCACCTTGGTTCCGAACAACGATGAACCATCAAAGGGGGCATTGGTGAACGTAGACTTGAAGGCCTCTGTGAAATTGCACAAGTGCATCCAGGAGTGTCTCCTAAGAGAGACTCCGGAACCTGCTGCCCTACTCGTTCCGTCGGCTGCGTATGAGATCAGCCTCATGGAGGAGTTGGTTAAATGAAGCTGTTTTTTAAACTTTTGGCGCCAAAAAGAATATTTAAAAGGCTAATTGATTAATTGATATTATTCTGAAGAAGTTCACATTGCATGTGGATGAAAGCGCTTAATCTTACATCATTTTAAACAGTTATATATTAAATTTGTGGAATATAACTTGTTGGTGTTCATGTTTCTCTGAGGCATGCAGCATCCAGTAGCGTTTTCATACTGTTTTTTTTGGTTACATTGTTGCTTGTATGCTATAGTGTGGTTTAGTAGACATCTGTGAAATAAGAGGGATATCTTTCCTTACTATGCTTGGTTCTTTCTTGCCCATATCAGATCCAGGGGTCTGACCTGAGAACAGAGCACTAGCTGCCCAGGTGGCATATGTCTCCAAGAAAGTCAGCCCAACCAGAAGAAACTCCAAAGCTCCCTCACTAGACACTACAAAACATGAGGAGGAGGCGGCACCTTGTAGGGGTGAAAGAGAAGAAAAGTAAAGGTACAGGGAACTGCATACCCACTCCAACCCAGAATAGCTACTGGAAGGAAACACAGCAGCAAAAGGTGAGAGCTATTAGTGCAACTGTGAACATACTCTAACATCTACAGATATGTTAACTTTCTGCACAACTGTGCTGCATTTGCAGCACTGTTCAGTAATGACACTTAATAGTTACAACATTTAGGAGAATTCCCAGAACTTATGGAACAGTGGGTAGGTGGACCTGACAGCTTAAGACAGGGTCTTCAACTTTAAATTCCTTGGAACTTGATAAGCTCTACCACCCAACAAAATATAATGTCTCCCATGATATAAGGAAACCAAAGCTGCAGATGTTTTACCGAGTAAATCAATGCCCACAGCCCTGACTGCTCAGAGCAAGCTAGCCTTATAGCATTACAAAAAGCAATCTGAGGCATAACTTATGCCCAGGCATACCACATTTCTGCATTCCTCATTTGCTTGCACCACTTAAGTCCACTTCTTCTTTCACAGTCTCAAACCCTCTTCTCCCTAAACCCCAAGAGTCATGTAGTATAACCAATATGTAAGACAAACGCACTTATGGTTTCACTTTATGATTCAGCACTAGCTTCAATGCACCCAACACCCTGATGGTGTCGCTCTTCTTGACTGAAACAGGACTCTGGCAAAGTCCTCATTACTTCTACTCAAATTAGTTTAAATCAGGTTTTTGCATTCATTTTGGGTTATACAATTCCATTATTAATCAATAAATTAAAAAAAATCATCTACTCTTCTCTGTGGCTCAAATGCATGGTGCCCTGACTACAACCCAGTCAAGTTGGGTACAATTAGCAGCCCAGGTACTACAGGAGCTGGATGGTGAAAAACGGGAATGAAGAAACGCAGCCTGCTTGCTGCTCTCTCTAGGGAGGGGAGGCTAAGGGCAGACACCTGGAGGTACAGACTCCTTGTAGGACCACTGGAGGAGAATGGGGATCACAGGACATACTTTGCCTTTAGAGAGAGAGAGAAGTTCTGACAGAATGTCTATTGTGAGAGCAGGAGACACATTTCTAGTGCACAACCACTGCACACCATTCTGCATATATGTAGCAGGCAAGTGCATGGGAAACATACTAAGAATCCTTGTGACATACAAAGAACAATGGCATCACTCTTGGCACCTTCTCCCCTAGAAAGAATAAAAAGGGTCACTTCCCATGGAATAAGAGTGGCCTGACTAGGTGGGTTGAGTAGATGGGAGGCTCAAGGGTCACTAGGGATTAGCAGCCAAAAGTAATGCACAAACACAAAAAAAGACTGATAGCATGCCCACTACATCAGATAATGGTGCACCATTTAATAACTTTCAGTTTTAACAGTTTACTTGTTTATTTTAGTCCGGGGTCCTTTCCAGCTACTTTGGCCCTAATTTGGTAATAATGGAAAAGTGATACTACTCTGTCCACAGGCAAGTAGTTTAGTACAAAGGTTTGCAGTTAACACTGGAAAAACTGTGTGAATTGCCATAGTTAAAGGTATGTCAGAAAAGCACCACAGTCTCAAACTGCTAATGGGATACAGGAGCACAGTACATCCTATGACAGGATATCTACAGTCAGCCTGGTGTTTATGTACACATTTGACAAGAAAGTTTCATCTGTGTTGCAAACACATAGTTCATGACAGACTTAGAGCTAGACAACGTCAGACAAAACTTATGGTAATTAAAACAGACAAGCAAAAGTATGCATTTTTTTAACAGGGCAGACTTGCTGACATTTGACAAGAAAAATGTGTTTTTAGTTCCCACTGCCTATTGACAAGAAAAATGTGTTTTTAGTTCCCACTGCCTAATGTAGTTAAAGACACAAACAAGGTTCTATGGTTATGAAACAGGTAACTTCATAAGAAAAATTGCTTATAAAGGACAGCAAAGTGTAGCATGATAGTAAATACAATGTAAAACCCTATCATTTTAAAAATATAGTTGAAATATCTAAAAGAATAGTTAAAACTTGCACATTTACAGTACATGCAATATAATGTTTGAATGCTACAAGAAACCAGCTGTCCTTAGACTGCACTCTCCAACATTTTGCCCAAGATGAGAAGATTGAAAAAAGTACAGTTGAGTACACTTACCATAAATGTAGATGTTTGAATGTATTCACTGTTGCAGTCATCACATTTGGGTTATCTCCCTTCAGGTAGCCCTCAGCCGGCTTGAATACCAGAGTCTTCGGATTTCTGCGTCGGATGATGTCGCTTCTTCCAAGATGTCAGGTCATCAGGGGTATAAAACATGCAGCCGACGCCATTACATCAGTTTGTCTTGCCCCAGATGTCAGGTACCCCCACAATCGGCAGCAATTATATGGTATGATAAACTCCCAGCAAAAAGCAAATACACATGATGTAAATATATGCCAAACAAGGAAAGGTAGAGCCAAGAGAAGTCAGGGGGCTGGAGGGAGGGTAAATTAACAAGATTGTATGTCGCAAATTATTTTTCATCTACTTTATCTATATACTAGTCCATTACACCTGCTAGGTGTACTAGTTAAACTGCCATATACGCCAGCAGCCATAACCCCCTACCTACTCCTGTTGTACTCCACTGTTCCTGACTCTAAGATATTGCAGCCCCCACCCTGTATTCTGTAACCCCCTTAAACCTCTCCCTTCTCCATTACTTTTATTTGTTTTACTTACAACCAGCTTTTGCAATCTCCTCACAGTGTACTTCCAGGCTTTGGCCATTAGATGGCAGTCTTTACCCATCTCTAATTTCACTTAATTTATCTTCTTACCACTTACTTTAAACTTGATACTCTTGTTGCACTTTTCTCCTTTACTATCCTCTTCCATAGTCTATTTAAACCCTTTAACTAGCCCTCCTCTCTCCCACCCCTAGTCCTATATTAACCCTTTCTCCCCCTGGTTTCCTCTCATTTTCTTTCCCCTTCTTTACACTCACAACCTCTACCTTTTTACTTACCTTCTCCTGTTCTTACCTTCTACCTTACTGATTGTTTTTCTCACTGCTTTTACCTTCCTTGTGACTGGTCACCACTGACCCATCTTGAACTTGATGAGGCTGTGACCTACTTTAACACTAACTTTCTTCAAATCCTAGACTACCATGCACCTTATCGCTCTACTAGAATAAGAACCAAATCTGCCCCATGGTTCACAAAATAAACTAGGCAAAAGATGCTCCTCATAAATAAAATCTGGGCCAAATGGAGAGCTACCAAATGTCTCAGATTACCTCCACTTTAAACAGTTAAGAAATGCCACCAAGAATGATATTCTTAGAGACAAAAAAGACTTCTACCTTCACCTCCAACAAACCAGTCAACAAACTCCACAAAAATTTTGGTCAGGGATAAACAAACTTCTTCAGCCAGGTCACTCTACTATTCCTGCCCCAGCAGGTTTCAACCATAACAACTCCAACTAGATCCTTGATGCCTTTGATAACTACTTTACAGAAGCCATTCAAACCCTAGCCAATTCTTTACCTCCTTTTACTGCTTCCCCACTAAATACCTCCAAGACTTTATCTCCAACCTTTCAAATACAACCTGTACCTGCATCTCTCATCTGTAAGCTACTTCAAAAACTGAAACCTTGCACCCCTTCTGCTGACCGTCTCCCATCTGAATACCTAAAAACTGCCGCAAAAGCTACAGACTATCCCATCTCTATCCTTATTAACAGAACTATCTCAGAAGGTAAAATCCCTACCATATGGAAAGTATCCCACATCATCCCTCTACATAAAGATGGATCTTCTATTGAGCTTTCTAACTTTCGACCTATTGCCTTACTCTCCCCATTAGCTAAGATAATGGAAAAATGTATTCACAAACAACTACTTAACCACCTACTACAAAATAACCTACTAGCAAACTGCCAACATGGCTTCAGACCATTCCATAGCACAACGACTGCCCTACTATCCTTCACCAACTCTATAAATAAAAAATGCAACAATAACTCTTTTTCCTCTGCACTATTTACTGACCTGTCAAAAGCCTTTGATATGGTTAACCATAACTTACTTCTAGACAAATTAAAGGCCCATTCTCTCGATCCACAAGCATTACAATGGTTTAGGTCTTATCTGGAAAATAGACAGCAAGCAGTACTTTGGGATAACAATTTGTCTTTATTGTTTGTTTGTGTCTTTCGGCTTTTCCCGGTTAGGGGTCGCCACAGCGGAACTCTGGTCCGCTAATGATTGGTAGTGGATTTTTACGTACCGGGTTACCAGCCCTGATGCACAACCTTCAACGAAGGCAAGCCCCATTCACGTATCATTACTTCCAGTAAATATTGGAGTACCCCAAGGCTCTATCTTAGGTCCCCTTCTTTTTTTCTTATTTATTAATGCTCTAAACAAGAACATACCTCAAGCCACCTGCATTCAATATGCAGATGACTCCACCTTAATCTGCACAGCTAAGAATATAGCCTCTCTCCAGTGCCTCACCCAAACTGTTTTTCATAATGTTGAAAACTGGTTTATAAAACACTGCCTCCTCCTAAATCCTAAAAAACAAAACTACTGCTTTTTACTCCCAACTCATAAATCACCTAATCCATTCTTCTCTGTAACCTCTAACAAGGCTACCAACATAACCCCAGATACTACAACCCGCCTACTAGGTGTAACAATTGATAATCGTCTCGACTATGATAACCACATCAACTCCACCATAAAGTCTGTTAACAAAAAACTTGGTACCCTCTATAGAATTAAACCCTTCCTTACCCCTTCTGCCAGGAAAACTATTGCTCACACCCACCTCATTTCTACCCTTTTCTATGCCTCTGCTATATATACTAGCCTATCTAAAAACAACCTCTCCAAACTTTCCACCTGTTATAATAGCATAGCTAGATTCATCACATGCTCCCCCTTTAAAACTCACCACTGCCTCAACCTCAAACAACTTGGATGGCTAGAACTGCAGAACCATATACTCTGTCAACAATTACTTATCACTCAAAAGATCCTATACCACCCCAACAACACCCCTATTCTCATTAATCTGATTACACCATATACAAATCTAGCTACACTACGCTCTGCTAATAAGCTCCTAGTTTCCTCGATTAAATCTAACAACAAAAGCTGGTGACTCACTTTTCTCAAACACAGCAGGCAAAAACTGGAATCAGCTTCCTTCTGAATTATCAACCCTTGCTTTTACTTCTCTATTTAAAAAAAACATCTTAAAGAACATCTTAAAACTCATTGGCTTTGTCCATGTGCTAACCCAGACTGATATCTTTTTCCCCTTCCTGCTCTTACCCCTATCCCTACTCCTCTAACCTATGCCTCCAAATCTAGTTACTACTCTTTTCTTCATAGTAAGAGGATACAATATAAGGGCTTTTCTCTCTTAATTGGGTTTTGCTCATACCTACTATTGTGTTTAGTATAATTTTTAGTATAACTTTTATAGCTTATAATTTTATTATTATAATCTTTCTTTTGACCAGTGCTGCCTCTGTATTGTGATTTTACATGTCTTTTTATATATTGTTAACTTTGTCACTGTTCATGCTTGGAGCTTTTCTACCCGGGCCTCTACTGAAAATTGACATATATCCAGTTAGACTAGCCCGGTCAACAAATGTAAAATAAATAAAATAAAATAAATAAATAAGGGTAACCAGGACTGCAACAGTGAATACACTCGAACATCTACATTTATGGTAAGTGTATACTACAACTGTACTATGTTCTTCATGTTTCACTGTTGCAGTCATCATATTTGGTTTGATTCACAAAGCTAAGGAAGGGAGGAGGTAGTTTAGGAGCATTACGGCCAGCAACCAGGTCCTGTAAGACTGCTGTGGCAAATCCAGCTCTGGATTTAGAAAAGATAGGCAGGTGGTAATGCTTAGTGAAAATACGTACAGAGCTCCAGGTAGCAGCTTCCAGGATGTACCCAGCAGGGACTCCTCTAAGAAATGCTGTAGAGGTAGATGCAGTCCTGGTGGAATGTGATCTTATCCCCTGTGGGTAGGTTTTCCATGATGCTTGTAGCAGAAATTAATGCAATGGGCTATCCATTTGGAAATGGTTTGCTTTGAAATGGCCTTCCCCTCTGTCCCTGCAGCAAACCTAATTAGAAGCTGGTCAGATTTCCTGAGAGGCTTAGTCCTGTCCAAATAGAATCTAAGCTGTCTGTGCACGTCCACAGAATGCAGTATCCTTTCCCCTTTATTTTGAGGATTCAGAAAAAAAGTAGGCAAATGAATGGACTGGTTTAGGGCCACACTAGACACCACCTTGGTCATAAAGGATGGATTAGTCTTGAGGGAAGCCCTGTCCGCATGGAAGATAATGAAGGGTTCCACTGCCATGAGGGCCTGCAGTTCAGACAATCTTCTTGCTGAAGTGATGGCTAGAAGTAAAGCTGTTTTCCAAGAAAGGAATTTCAACTCTGCTGTAGCAGCTGGTTCAAAGGGGGAAGAGTAAGCTTTTCCAATACAAAGTTAAGGTCCCAGGCTGGAGTGGGAGTTCTCCTGGGGGGGGGGGGGGTCTTAAATTTTTGGCCCCTCTAAGGAATTGTTTTAGCAGGGGGTGAGAGAAGAGGGGTGGCTAGGTATTATAATGTGCTGAAATGGCAGAGGCATGAATCTTAATTGACGAGAAAGAAAGGCCCTTGTGGAGCATTTCTGTTAAATAATCTAGAATAGGAGGTAAGCTGGGTACCGTTGTACCCATCCCCTGAACCTGGCTCCAGGAACAGTATCTTTTCCACTTTTCTGAATAGGATTTTCTAGTACTAGGTCTCCTTGCATCAAGAATGACTTCCAGCACCTGCTTACTGAGGGTTGCTAGAGGTGAGCTCATGGAATTAGCCAGGCTGCAAGGTTCAGGGTTTTAAGCTGAGGGTGCAGAATCTGGCCTGCCTGCTGGGACAGCAAGGAAGGGGTCTAAGGCAGGTGCCATGGTTGTAGCACTGTCAGACTACACAAAGTACCAGTGCTGGCATGGCCAGTCTGGTGCAATCAGTATTGTCCTTGGCTTGTCCTGTGTGATCTTTAGTAGAACCTTCGCGATGAGAGGCAGAGGGGGAAAGGCATAAATTGAGAGGCTTTCCCAGGTAAATGACAGGACATCCACTTTCCAAGCTTGTCTGTGGGGAGTTCTGGTGCAGAATCTGTTCAACTGGTAGTTCTGAGGGGAGGTAAACAGGTCTACCTCTGGAGCCCCCCCAATTTGTTCCTCAAGAGCTTGAATATTTTGGGTTCCAGTTTCCATTCGTGTGGGTCCATGAGATTTCTGTTTAAGTCGTCTGCCAGTGAATTTAGTTTGCCTGGCAGGAATTGAGCTTGTAGGTGCACTTGGTAGCTCAAGACTGTGTTCCACAGAGCCATGGCTAGCCTGCAGAGAGGGTAGGAGTGGGTTCCCCCATGCTTGTTTATGTACCACATAACTGTGGTGTTGTCTGTCTTTACCAATAGTTGTCCTGGAAGAATAAGGTCTTTGAAGTCTGTCAGAGCATTCTGTACAGCTAACATCTCTTTTTGATTGATATGCAGGTGCATCTGTTTTGGGTTCCATTTGCCCTGAATGCACTGCCTTGCCATGTGAAGCCCCCATACATAGTCTGATGCATCTGCTGTTAGGGTTTGGGTGGCAGGGAGCAGAATGAAAGGGAGTCCCTTGTGGTAGCAGGCCTCTGCCCACCAAAGGAACTCTGTCCTTAGACAAGGAATGATAGGAATCATTGTTTCCAGGTCCTGAGAATGTTGACACCATTGAAGTTTCCTCATATGCAGTCTTGCATATGGAATTAGCAGAATGCAAGAGGCCATGAACCCCAGAGCTTGCAGTATTTTCCTTGCAGATAGCTGGGTTTTAGTGGCCAATAGTTTGAAGTAGGTTGTCAAATAAACTTGTTTCTCCAGAGTGAGGAATGCCATCTGGGAAGTTCTGTTCAAGCTTGCTCCCAGGAATACAATCTGTTGGCAGGGTTCTAGGTGTGATTTCTTTTTGTTGATACCCCAGTGAGGTTAGAAGATTCATTACAAATGCCAGGTGTTGTAATAGCAAGTCCTGACTTTCTGCCTGAATCAGGCAATCATCCAAGTATGGGTAAATCTGAATATTTCTCTGCCTGCAAAATGCAATGCCTGGAGCTAGACACTTTGTGAACACCCTTGGAGCAGTACAAAAGCCAAAGGGAAGTGCAGAGAACTGATAGTGCATGGAGCTCGCCCTGAAGCGTAGGTACTTGTCTGCAGGATTCCCTTATTGGGATGTGCAGGTAAGCTTCCTTTAAGTTTAGGGTTGCCAGCCAGGCATCCTTGGCTAGCATAGAAAGAAGCTTTTGAAGAGTTAGTATTCTGAATTTTGGAACCACCAGAAAGGTGTTGAGAATAGACAGATCCAGTATAGGACGCCAGGAGTTTTCTTTTCTGGGTACTAGGAACAGTCTTGAATAAAACCCTTGTCCCCTTTGTTCTGCTGGGACAGGTTGAATAGCCCTGACACTGAGGAGAGAGAGTACTTGTTTTTGGGCCTCTGCCCATTGATTTGGTGGGAGGTCTGGCCAACCACTTGGGGTTGGTAGTGTGTGGAAGTGGAATCTGTATCCTAGGGAAACTATGTTCAAACCCCATTTGCCCTGGGTAATGAGCTCCCAGTTTTTTTTTTGCAAGCAGGGCGAGCTTTCCTCCTAAGGGAGCCAGTAGTTGAGCAGGGCTTGGAGGGGTTAAGGTTAAGTCATTGTGCCATTTTTCCATAGGGGTGGCTTACTACTCCCTGCTTTGGAAGTGGGAGCCCCCCATTCCTTAGATCTGTGCGTAAACTGAGACTAAAGTCTTGGTGGTCTGCTGTTCCTGGGTTTGGACTAAGAAGGCCTGGAAGGGACTGGAAAAGACCAGTTCTTTGAAGGCCAATGCCTACTGAATCTGGGAGGGTGTACTTGTAAGAAATATTTAACAGTTTGCATAGATTTAGCTTTTTCCTCCATCCTTTTGAGGACTTCTTTTGTTTTGTTTCCAAAAAGGCAGTCTTGGTTTAAGGGTGCATCCAGTAATTTAGCTTTAACATGATCTAGCAAGTTTTGTTCCTTAAGCCAAGCATGCCTTCTAAGTACAGACCAGTGACAGCAGCCCTGCAAGATGCTTCTAAAGCATCAAAACCACATTGCAAAGTATGTTTACCAACTTGTTCAGCAGAATGCATTAAATCTAGCAACTCTTTGTGTTCAGCACAGTCAGGAATCAACATAATTTTCTGTTTAAGTAGTCCAATAACTTGCTGCTGATACTTTAACATATGAAACTGGCAATTTAAAGCCCTAATGGTTAAAGTAGCAGAAGTGTATACCTTCTTACCCCATCTGTCTAAGGCTCTAGAGTCCCTGCCAGAAGGGGTAGGATTTTTGTCAGTAGTAGCCTTAATGCCTTTTGGTCCTTGGGAAATGGTCTCTGGATCCGCATTACGATTCTTGAAGAGGAACTTGTGAAAGTCAGGTACTCTGTAGTACCTGTCAGGTTTCCTGGCAGCTGGAGGCAAAGTGTCTGGGGTAAGTCTAGATTCCAAGAAAACATCACCTACAATAGCCAGAACAGGAGGGATAGCTAGAGGCCTGTGTTGAGGCAGGAGTAAAAATTCCCCAAGTCTCTCTTAGGACTCAGAATAGTTCTGACTTTCCTAGCGGAAATGCTCCCTAATGGTATGCAAGGTTTCACCAAAAGAAAAATCTTCTGAAGGGGAAGCAGAGGGAATGGAATCCTCTGTATCAGAATCCTCATAAGTAGATAAGGGCAAATCCTGGTAATCAGAAGGAACAGAGATATCAGATTCTTGATCAGAAGAATCAGAAAGAAAATCAGTTCTGGGTCTGTTAAGAGGGGGAAGGCTGGCTTCCCCCAATTAAGGTAATAAGGTCTTCAGCCATTCTAAACCTTTGTTTTTGAGGCATATGGGCCTGAGTATGCGATTTGGTCGTCTGACTTCTAGGCGTAGTGCAAACTTTAGGCCTGAGGAATTCGGTATTTCTAGCTTGAAACAAAGTCATCGGTTTAATATGAAAGTCTGTAGGCCTGAATACACCCTCAGAAGCCGGTGCCTGCACAGCGGCTCCACACCCGTTCAAGACAGAGACATCCGCAGGTTCCATAGTCGAAGAAGCATCTCGCGGCACACCGGACTCCAAATGGGTCTCAGTAGAGGCCTGCGAATCTGTAGTAGCAGGTATCAGGGGCTGCGAAACAGCCTCACTGAGTACCGGCGGACTGGCGACTAGCTTAACGGAAGCACTGTCAGCAGTTCTGGACCTATGCGGTCTGTCTCTGTCTTTATCCTTACGTTTTTTCAAAAGATAGGTAGTCGGACGGCTTAACAAAGCCATTTTGGAATACGGAGATCGAGAACGAAAGTATTTAGCTACAAAAATAGCCTGATGGCGAATAGTTCGGGCATTGAACAAGGCACAAAACTGACAGCGAGGGATGTCGTGGTCTGGGCCTAAACAGGTGACACAGTAAGAATGAATATCTCTATGAAGTATTTGTTTTCCACAGGCAAGACAATTGTTATTTTTTTCTGACATCGGTTAGAGCAAGAAAAAAGGATCCCCAATGGGGTACTTATCTTTTTGAAGACTTCGGGTCTGAAACGCGAAAACAAAGATTTCAGGAGTCGGCCGACCGGCACTTGTGAACTGCTTCTGCTTCGGGCACCGCACGGCAAGAATGAATGAAGGTAATGGCATCGGCTGCATGTTTTATACCCCTGATGACCTGACGTCATGGAAGAAGCAACAGCATCCGATGCAGAAATCCGAAGACTCTGGTATTCAGGCCAGCTGAGGGCTACCTCCAGGCAGATAACCCAAATGTGATGACTGCAACAGTGAAACACCAAGAACATCAGCAATGTTAAGATATGAAACCAAAAAAAGTACAGTTTTGTACCTACCATAAATGTAGATGTTCGAGTGCTAATACAGCTGCAGTAATCACAGATGGGTTTTCAGCCGTCAGGCGGTCCCTCGGTCGGCCGAATTCCAAAGTCTTGGTCCGGCGTCGGTTGTCGTCGCTTACTCTTCTGACGTCAGGAAGGCCAGAGTATATAAGACACAGCCGACGCCATGTTCTTCAGTCTTTCTTGCCCCAGATGTCAGGTGCCCCCAAAAGGAAGGCAATACATAAATAAGGCTTATCCACATATGCAAGCAATGCAATGTAATGCAAAATCAGTGTAAGCAAGCAAATAAAACATAGCAGGATAACCCAGTCAGGAGGTATGAAGAGGTTGTTAGGCCCCATGCCCTTACCAAGAGGGGAAGGAGGGAGGAAACCTGTACTGCAGCTGTATTAGCACTCGAACATCTACATTTATGGTAGGTACAAAACTGTACTATGTTCATCGTGCATACAGCTGCAGTAATCACAGATGGGTAGAGTCCCAAAGCTATGCATAGGGTGGTAGGTACTATGAGGAACTGGGTTGAGCCAGAATGCCCTGCAAAACAGCAGTGGCAAAGCCTGCTCTTGTTCTGGAATATAAGGGCAGGTGGTAGTGTTTTG
Source organism: Protopterus annectens (assembly GCF_019279795.1). Lineage (NCBI taxonomy): Eukaryota > Metazoa > Chordata > Ceratodontiformes > Protopteridae > Protopterus > Protopterus annectens. The sequence continues at coordinate 1,218,766,743 of NC_056744.1, forward strand.
TGAAGGTATGTACAGAACTCCAAGTGGCTGCCTCCAAAATATCCTTAGTAGGCACACCTCTGAGGAAGGCTGTAGAGGTGGCTGTGGCCCTGGTGGAGTGAGATCTGATACCAGTAGGGACAGATTTCCCATGATAGGAGTAACAAAATCGTATGCAGTGGCCAATCCACTTGGAAATGGTCCGTTTGGTAACTGGTTTCCCTTGAGCCCCTACGGCATAGGACACAAAAAGTTGGTCTGATTTCCTGAAGGACTTTGTTCTGTCCAAATAGTAACGTAGCTGCCTATGGATGTCTAAAGAGTGAAGCAGCCTTTCCCCTTTGTTTTGAGGGTTAGGATAAAAGGTAGGTAGGTGTATGGCTTGGTTTAAGGCTACCCTGGATACCACTTTTGGCATAAAGGATGGATTAGTACAAAGGGAAACCCTATCCTGATGGAAGATGAGGAAGGGCTGCACCGCCATGAGGGCCTGTAGTTCAGAAACCCTACGAGCTGAAGTGATGGCCAGAAGGAAAGCTGTTTTCCAGGACAAATATTGCAGATCTGTTGAGGCAGCAGGTTCAAAGGGAGGCAATGTTAATTTTTCTAGTATGTAATTAAGGTCCCAGGCTGGTATTGGTTGCTTCCTTGGAGGTCTTATATTCTTAGCCCCTCTGAGGAACTGCCGTAAGAGTGGATGAGAGAATAACGGGGGATCCGTGTTGAATTCTGCAGAAATGGCTGAGGCATGTATTTTAATGGAAGAAAATGAAAGTCCACTGTTCAGCAGTTCAGCTAGGTACTGTAAAACCTGAGGCAAGTTCAATTTTCTAGGGTCCTGTCCTCTTTTCTCATTCCAACAGCAAAATCGCTTCCATTTTGTGGAGTAAGCTTTTCTAGTAGATGGTCTTCTGGCCTCCAAAATGACATCCTACACTACCAGTGTTGCCTTGGCCAATCTGGAGCAATCAGTATCATCCTCGGTTTGTCTGTTCTTGCTTTCAAGAGCACCTTGGGCAGAAGAGGCAGAGGTGGGAATGCATAAACTGTCCATGCTGTCCAACTGAATGAAAGGGCGTCCACTTTCCAGGCCTTTGGATGGAAGGTCCTTGAACAAAACTTTTTCAATTGATGGTTCCTGTGGGAGGCAAAAAGATCTATGTCTGGCCTCCCCCACGCTTGGATTATCTCCGTAAACACCTGAGGATGTAACTTCCATTCATGTGGATCTGTCATATTCCTGCTCAGAGTGTCTGCCAGTGTGTTTTCCAGTCCTGGCAAGTACTGTGCTTGAAGTTCGATTTGTCTTTCCAGAGCCAAGTTCCAAAGAGTCATGGCTAGTCTGCACAAGGGGTATGAATGTGTTCCTCCTTGTTTGTTTATGTACCACATTACTGTGGTGTTGTCTGTTCTCATCAGTAATTGTCCTGGATGCAGGAAGTCATTGAAAGCTGTAATTGCATTTATTACTGCTAGCATTTCTTTTTGATTGATGTGAAGGTGCTTTTCCTTGTGGGACCATCTGCCCTGAATGCACCTGTCCTTCATGTGGGGCCGGCAGGCGTAATCTGAGGCGTCTGTGGTTATGACTTGTTTTGCTTGAGGCTTGCAGAATGGAAGGCCTGTGTTTACCTGACATGCTTGGGCCCACCATAGAAATTCCTTTTGCAAACATGGAATTATTGGTATAATTGCTTCCAAACTGTGACTGTGTTGAGACCATAGACTTTTTAGGTACCATTGAAGTTTCCTCATATGCAGCTTTGCACATGGGATTAGAAGAATGCAAGATGCCATGAATCCCAGAGCCTGCAGGATTTTCCTTGCAGTAAGCCTGGTACTTTTTGCTAGTGTTTTGAAGTACTGAGATAATTGCCCTTGTTTTTCTGGCGTAAGATATGCCATCTGGGTGTTTGTGTCCAAGCTGGCCCCCAGGAAGGTTATTTTCTGAGATGGTGTTAGCCTTGATTTCTCCTTGTTGATGGTGTATCCCAGAGAAAGCAGTAACCGTGTCACATATGCCAGATGTTCCAGTAGTATGTGTTTGCTGTCCGCTTGGATCAGGCAGTCGTCCAGATAAGGGTAAATTTGTATCCCTTGAAGTCTGCAAAAGGCAATCACTGATGCCAGGCACTTTGTGAATACTCTGGGCGCAGTAGATAAGCCAAAGGGCAATGCAGAGAATTGATAGTGGATTGAACCTGCAAGAAATCTGAGGTATCTTCTGCAGCTTTGTCTGATTGGGACATGCAGGTATGCCTCTTTGAGGTCCAATGTTACCAGCCAAAACTCCTTGCCCAGCATGGGAAGAAGTTGCTGTAATGTGAGCATCTTGAATTTTGGTATGAGTAGAAATGTGTTTAGGATGGATAAGTCCAGAATGGGTCTCCAGTCGGTTCCTTTTCTTGGTACCAGAAAGAGACTTGAATAAAAACCTTGACCTTGTTGGTGCGTAGGTACCTTTTGTATAGCTCTCATGTTTAGGAGCTTTGAAATTTGCAGTTGTGCCTCTGCCCTTTGATTTTGTGGCAGGTTTGGCATGCCTCTCATGTTTGGAAGAGTGTGAAATTGAAATTTGTAGCCTCTGTTTATAATGTCCAGTATCCATTTGTCTGTTGTGACAATATGCCAATTGCTTGCAAATAATGCTAGTTTCCCTCCCAAAGGTGCTGCCAGCTGAGACTTGCTTGGCATGGAAATGAGGGAGTCATTGGGTTTGCTTCCTGTATTGTTGTGCACTGTCTTCACCACCTCTTGGTGCTGGAGATTGCCATTGTCTGCCTCTATATGATCCTTGTGATTGCCCTCTGCCCCTTGTGCATCTGTATCTACCTCTTTGGGGCTTGTCAGTGGCTGGAAAGGACCAGTTTTTTGAAGGCCAATTCCTGCTAAAACGTGGTGGCTGGACCTGTAAGAAAGCTTTGACAGTTTGCATAGATTTGGCTTTTTCTTCCATTTTTCGTAGTATATCCTCAGCATTAGTACCAAAAAGTACATCCTTTTGTAAAGGAGCATCAAGAAGCTTAGCTTTCACATGATCAGGCAAATTTTGTTCCCTAAGCCAGGCATGTCTGTGAATGACTGATCCTGTAGCAGCCGCTCTACTGGAGGCCTCTAGGCATCATAACCACATTGTAAGGTGTGTTTACCCACTTGCTCCGCACTATGCATCATATCCTGTAACTCTTTTAAATCTGGTTGTTCAGGTTGAGACATTTTGTTTTTTTAATTGTGATAACAGGAACTGTTGACATTTAATCATATGAAACTGACAGTTTAAGGCCCTCATGGCTAGGGTGGCCGAGGTATATACCTTCTTACCCCACCTTTCTAGAGATCTAGATTCCCTTTCTGCAGGAAGTGGATTCTTGGCAGTGGAGGCCTTTAATCCCTTAGGGCCTTGTGAAATGGTTTCAGGGTCAGCATTATGGCCTTTGTAGAGAAATTGGTGAGAACTGGGTACTCTGTAATATCTATCAGGCTTTACTGGTGCAGGAGGCAGAGAATCAGGGTTAAGACAAGCCTCCGAATAGACATCATCCAGTACCTCCAAAACAGGGGTATAGCCAGAGGTCTGTGCTGAGGTAACCAAAGAAATTCCCTAAGTCTTTTCTTGGAATCTGAAAAGTCTTGGCCTTCCCAATGGAAGTGTTCCCTCAAAGTGTGCAAGGTTTCCCAAAGAAAAATCCTCAGGGGGGGATACAGAAGGAATGGACTGTTCTGCATCCGAATCCTCAAAAGGGGAGTAAGAGTGTTCCTCTGCATCAGAATGTTCTGATAAAATGGATCCCTGATCAGAAGAGGGGATTCTTCCTCCACTCTGGGTCTCTTGTCAGGAGGGGCTGAGAACCTCTGATAAGAGTTATTAGATCCTCAGCCATTTTAAGCATCTGTTTCTTAGGCATGGGTCCAGGAGATGGGCCTTGAGCAGCAGGCCTAGTGTGATGCCTGGCTGCTTTGGATTTAGTAAAGGCCTTAATAGAAAAAGAAGATGAAGGCCTAAATACACCATGGGTGGAGGTGGACCTGTCCACATTAGTAGGCTCGACATAAGCCGGGGCTTCGGTTGTAGTCTGGGAAAGGGCTGAGGACCCAGCGGTCTCGGGTACAGAAGACACCGCCAAAGGAGTGTCGTCGGTAGTCAGGGACTGCAAAGGCGTCTCGCTGAGAACCGGATCACGTGTAGCCTGTTTGGGCGTGGTGTCATGGAGACCGGGCCTCGGTCGGTCCTTTTCCTTGCGTTTTTTGGATAAAACTGTAGTCGGAGTGTCCGACGACATTTTACAGTCAAAAGCTTTACCAAAATAGTGTTGGGCGAACTCTGCCAGATGCTTGATAGTGCGTTTATTGAAGGTAGCGCAAAAGCGACAGCCCGAGACGTCGTGGTCTGGGCCCAAACAAGGTATGCAAAGGGAATGGAAATCCTTATGCGGTATTTGCTTCCCACAAGAAATACAATTATTAACTTTTTCTGACATCGGTCTGAGGCAAGAAAAGTTTCAACGGGTACTTAGCTTTAATGAAGACTTCGGTTCCAAATATTTTCGTAATTCAGGAGCTGGCCGACCGGCACTTGCGAACTGCTTCTGCTTCGGGCACCGCGCGGCAAAAAAGACAGAAGAACATGGCGTCGGCTGTGTCTTATATACTCTGGCCTTCCTGACGTCAGAAGAGTAAGCGACGACAACCGACGCCGGACCAAGACTTTGGAATTCGGCCGACCGAGGGACCGCCTGACGGCTGAAAACCCATCTGTGATTACTGCAGCTGTATGCACGATGAACATCTGGATCATTATACCCACTACTTACAAAGATGAATGGAACCTTCACTTATACACAGCAAATTAAATGAGTAAGGACAATCAAACTCTCCACAGCTCTGTACACAATGCAGGCAAATGGAGACACGATAATCTCACAACAACCTGCAGAAGAGAATACATAACTAATACTGGATATTAAGCCTGAAGGGCAGAAAAATAGCAAATACAAACCATTCTCCAAGTATATCTTTAGATAATAATGATGTTAGCTTTTAATATCAATGGCCTTGTGTAACTATCATGCTCAAAATGCAGACCAGAGGAATGACAGTTGGAAATCCATTCATAAAACTAACCACAGAGTCAGACAGAACAAGGACAACAAATACCCATTTATCTACTGCTGAAAAAAACAAGCTTTCAGTTTCAGGGTGTTAAGATGAAGCTACGACTACAAACATTTCAGCACATTACTAACCAAAGATAAAAATATTCATATTTTGCATTACTTGTGATTCAGACATCAAGAATAAATTTTCTAGACCAGTTATCACTCGGCAAGTATGACACTTGCCTTTCATGCCACAAATAACAGACGACAGTGTGCTCTATCCCCACACCAAGTGCCTGTGTTCCACTTCTAATAGAGTCCCTACAGTGAAGAGAAAACACTAGCAGGGAAGAATCCTCCTAATGCATCACCCAGTCAGTTCTGTGCTGGTGATAGCAAGATGGATGTTAAGAACCTCACAGGACACAGTGGAAAAACTACAGGAAAACACCACCAGTGTTCTGGCCAAATTACTCTGAAAACTTAAAAAACTTCTCACCTGCCCTAGACAGTAAAGCATCATTTTTATGGAATAAGATGTGGGTCTGCATTAGTAAACAAATGAGTGCTACGCATCAATAATTATTTCCATATGGAACATGACAAGCACAAGTGTAAGCACACCAACAAATGCACTGTATGTTGCATGGAATGGAAATGTAGTGCAGTACAGCTAGTCAGTATGTAATGCACCACTCCTCAACTGTTCTTTTATTTTCTTCTTGGTCACCTTATAGTACATTTGTGTACACTTACCATAAATGTAGATGTTTGAGTATATTCACTGTTGCAGTCATCACATTTAGGTTATCCCTGCCAGGGTAGCTCTCGGCCGGCCCGAATACCAGAGGCTTAGTATTTCTGTGTTGGCTCAGGACTGATGTCAGGTCGTCAGTAGTATAAAGTAAGGCAGCCGATGCCATTACATCAGTTTTTCTTGCCCTAACCTGTCAGGAGTCCCCAAGCAGGAGCCAGGTTCTGGTGGAAGAACCCCACCAGCAGAAAGTAAATACCAATATGTCTCTTGTAAGGAAAGAGAAGAAAAAAAGGGGGGGTGGAGGGAGGGAAACCAGGACTTTAACAGTGAATACATTAGAACATCTACATTTATGGTAAGTGTATGCAACTGTACTATGTTCTTCGTGTTTCACTGTTGCAGTCATCTCATTTGGGTTGATTCCCAAAGCTGAGGAAATGGGTGGAGGCAGTCAAAGAAACTAGGGGCTGGCTAGGATGCCATGCAAGACTGCAGAGGCAAACCCTGCCCTGGATTTGGAGAAGAGAGGCAAGTGGTAATGTTTGGTAAAAGTGTGAACAGATGTCCAGATGGCAGCCTCTAGGATATCCCTGGTGGGAACTCCTCTGAGGAAAGCTGCAGAGGTGGAGGTGGCTCTGGTGGATTGAGTCCTGATCCCCTTGGGGGGGGGGGGGCTTTCTGTGTTGTTTGTAGCAAAAATGGATGCAGTGCGCTACCCATTTGGAAATGGTTTGTTTGGAAATGGCTTTGCCTTCTGCCTCTGTAGCAAAGCTAACCAGCAATTGATCAGGCTTTGCTTTCTGAAGGATTTAGTCCTGCTAGATAGAATCTGAGCTGTCTGTGCACATCTAGAGAGTGCAGGATCCTTTCCCCCTTGTTCTGGGGATTAGGAAAAAAGGAGGGCAAATGAATGGATTAGTTGACAGCCACATTGGACACCACCTTGGCCATGAAGGATGGGTTAGTCCTGAGGGATACCCTGTCAGCATGGAAGATGAAGAAGGGTTCCACAGCCATAAGTGTTTGCAGCTCGGAGACTCTTCTGGCTCAAGTGATGGCCAGAAGGAAAGCTGTCTTCCAGGAGAGAAAGCTTAGCTCTGCAGAAAAAGTTGGTTTGAAGGGGAGCAGGGTGAGCTTTTCCAATACAACGTTAAGGTCCCAAGCTGGGGTTGGTGCTCTTCTGCGTGGCCTCAAGTTGCTAGCCCCTCTTAGAAACTGTTTGATCAAGGGGTGTGAGAAAAAGGGGCTGCTCAGTGGGAAAATGAGCAGAGACAGCAGAGGCATGAATTTTAATAGAGGAAAAAGAGAGGCCACTGGGTAGTAGGTTAGCTAAGTAATCCAGGGTGAGAGGAAGGGAGGGCAGTGCCGTATTGGCTCCCTTAGCCTGAATCTGGGTCCAGAACCTTTTCCGTTTGTCAGCATAAGACTTTCTAGTGCTAGGGCGTCTGGCCGCACGTATAACATCTAGAACCTGTTTACTGAGGTTGGTAGATTAATCAAGGGTTAGGGAATAAGCCAAGCTGCCAAACTGAGTGTGTGCAACTTGGGATGCATGAATTCCCCTTCCCTCTGGGTCAGGAGGTTTGGAATCTGAGGAAGATACCATGGAGGCAGCGGGTTCAGGCTAGGGGTACCAGTGCTGGTGAGGCCAGTCTGGAGCTATAAGAATTGCCCTTGGTTTTTCCTCCTCTATTTTGAGCAGTATCCTGGGGATGAGCGGTAGTGGAGGAAAGGCATAGACTGATAGAGTGTCCCAGGGGAAGGACAGGACATCCACTTTCCAAGCCATGTAGTGATGCTCCCTGGTGCAGAATTTGCTTAGCTGATGGTTTGTGTGGGAGGCAAAGAGGTCGATCTTTGGGGTGTTCCATTTCTGAGTTATTATGGTGAAGGTTCTTCTGCTGAGCTGCCACTCATGTGGGTCCAGAAGATTTCTGCTTAATTGGTCTGCCAGAGAGTTGAGAGAACCTGGTAGGAATTGCACTAACAGGTGGAGTTGCATGGCAGAAGCTGTGTGCCAAAGGGTTAAGGCCAGCCTGCATAGAGGGTAGATGCGAGTCCCTCACTGCTTAACGATATACCACATTACAGTGGTGTTTGTCTGTTTTGATCAAGAGAGCCCCTGGGGAGAGAAGGGGCATGAAAGCTATCAAGGTGTGCTGGACAGCCATCATCTCTTTTTGGATGATGTGCAGAGGGATTTGCTGTGGGTTCCATTAGCCCTGTATGCACCTGCTGTCCAGGTGTGCGCCCCAGGCATAGTTTGATGCATCTGTGGTGAGGGTCAGGGCGGTGGGGGGGTGATGAGAAAGGTAGTCCCTTGTTGTGGGAGCATGCTGTTGCCCACCAAAGAAAATCTTTTCTGAGGCAAGGAATTATAGGTATAAGAGTCTCCAGGCCTTGAGAGTGTTGACACCAAAGGCTACTTAGGTACCACTGAAGTTTCCTCATATGCAGTCTGGCATATGGAAAGAGTAGTATGCAAGATGCCATGAACCCCAGAGCTTGCAGGATTCTTCCTTGCAGATAGCTGTGGTCTGGTGGCTAGTTGAAAGAAGTTGGCTGTCAGGAAATTTTGGTTTTCTGATGTAAGGAATGGCATTCTGGGATGCTGTGTCCAGGCTTGCTCCCAGGAATATAATCCTTTGGGTGGGTACCTGTTTGGATTTCTTTTCGTTGATTGTGTACCCTAGGGAGGTTAATAGGGACTTTACAAAGGCCAGGTGCATGAGCAGCTTTTCCTGGCGGTCTGCCTGAATTAGGCAGTCGTCCAAGTATGGGTAAATCTGGATATTCCTTTGTCAGCAAAAGGCAATGGCCAGAGCCAGACATTTTGTGAAAACTCTGGGAGCAGTAGATAAGCCAAAGGGAAGCGCAGAGAACTGAAAGTGCTGAGATCCTGCCCTGAAACGGAGATATTTCATGCATGATTTCCTGACAGGTATATGGAGGTAGGCCTCTTTTAGATCTAGGGTGGCTAGCCAAGCATCCTTGGAGAGCATGGGCAGCAGCTGCTAGAGGGTGAGCATTTTGAATTTTGGGATCACCAGGAAGGTGCTTAGAATGGATAGATCGAGGATGGGTCACCAAGTGCCCTCTTTTCTGGGTACCAGAAAAAGTCTGGAGTAGAAACATTGGCCTCTCTGTTCTGCAGAAACGTGCTCTACTGCACTCAGAGAGAGCAGGGAAAGGACTTGCTTTTGCTCCTCTCCCCAATGGTTTGGAGGTAGATCTGGAAACCCTTTTGGGGTAGGTAGGGTGTGGAAAGGAAATTTGTATCCCTGGGACACTATGTTGAGAATCCATTGGTCATTGGTAATGGTGGCCCAGGTGCTTGAGTGAAAGGATAGTTTTCCAACTAGGGGTAAGTGAAGGTGGGCAGAGGGAGGGGGGTGGGAGAGGTGAGTCACTGTGAGTTCTTACCATAAGGGGGTGGCTTAGAACTCCCTGGTTTTGAAGTGCAGGTAGTCTACTGCTTAGATCTCTGCATTTCCTGTGGCTGCTGTCTGGGGAGTCTGGGCTGGACTGGCTTAGTGGGAGCAGGACAGGACCAGTGCTTGCTGAGACAACACCTGCTGAACCTGGGTGGCTGGACCTGTAAATCCTTAACTGTCTGCATAGATTTTGCTTTTTCTTCCATATTTTTTAAGATCTCTTCTGCCTTAGTGCCAAATAAGTTGTCTTTGTGCAAGGGGGCATCCAACAATTTAGATGTGACATGGTCTGACGAGGGCTGTTCCTTAAGCCATGCATGCTTTTGAATGACAGATCCGGTGACTGCTACCCTGCAAGAAGCTTCTAGGGCATCAAAACCACAGTGCAAGGTGTATTTAGTTACTTGACTTGCAGAATGCATTAACTCTTGTAACTCTTTAGATTCTGCACAAGCAGGAATGGAAGACATCTTTTGTTTGAGGAGTTCCACGCTATGTTGCTGAAATTTTAGCATATGGAACTGACAATTTACTGCCCTGATAGCAAGAGTAGCAGAGGTGTATACTTTTTTACCCCATCTATCTAGTGCTCGGTAATCCCTATTTGAGGGGGTGGGATTCTTAGCAGAGGTTGCTTTAATCCCTTTAGGTCCTTTAGAAATTACCTCAGGGCCCGCAGTAGGATTTTTAAAAATAAATTTGTGTGAGTCAGGGACTTTATAGTACCTGTCTGGTTTTCTGGGTGCAGGAGGGAGGGTGTCAGGAGTCTAGCTGGATTCCAGGAAAACATCCTCCATAACATCCAGGACTGGGGGGATGGCCAAGGGTCTGTGCGGCGGAAAATCTAAGAATTCCTTGAGTCTCTTTTTAGACTGAGGGTAGTCATGACTCTCCCAATGGAAATGCTTCCTTGAGGTATGAAGGGTTTCCCCCCAAAGGAAAAATCCTCTGTGGGAGAGGTGGAAGGGATGGAATCCTCTACATCAGAATCCTCATAAGTAGAGAGGGGTTGCATGTCTTCATATTCAGATGCATCAGTCATCTGACGTTTGTTCAGACAAAACTACCAGGGACATATTTCTTTTCCTTTTGGAGGGGTAAGCTTGGCATCCCCTGATCAGCATGATAAGGTCTTCCGCCATTTTAAGCATTTGAGACTAAGGCAAGGAAGCAGGTGCATGAGACTGGTCGTCGGTTTCTTGGGTGTGGTTTGTACTCTGGGCATAAAAAACTCTGTAGTTTTCGAAAGAACGGTAGTTGCGAAAGAAGCTATCGGTTTGTGTCGAGAATCGGTAGTGCGAAGGATGTCCTTGAAAGCTGGTGCCTGCTCGGCGGCTCTGGACCCATCCAAGGTAGAGACAACCGCAGAATGTTTAGTCGAAGAAGAGTTTTGCAGCATACCAGACTACGAAAGGGTCGCGGTAGTGACCTGTGAATCCACAGAAGCAGGCATCAAGGGATGTGAAAGCACCTCAACGAGGACCGGAGAACTGACGAATAGCTGAACGAAGTGTTATCGGTATGTCTGGACCTGTGTGGTCTGTCTCTGTCTTTACCTTTACATTTTTTTGGAAGACCTGCTGTCGGATGGCTTACTGAAGCCATATCGGAGTTCGAGGACTGTAAGCAAAAATATCTAGCTACAATAAGGCCCCGACGACGGATAGTTCTGGCATTGAACAAAGCACAAAAGCAACAGCGGTTGACTTGTGGTCTGGGCCTAAACAAGTGAAGCAGGAAGAATAAAGTCTCGGTGTGCTATTTGCTTTCCACAGGCTAGACAATTGTTAACTTTTTCTGACATCGGTTAGTGCAAAAAAAAGGATCCCCAACAGGGTACTTAGCTTTAGAATTTCAGCTTCAAATCGGTAGAAAAACTCAGGTAGCGGCCAACCGGCACTCATGCAAACTGCTTCTGTTTCGGGCTCCATGGCAAGAAAGACTGATGTAATGGCGTTGGCTGCCTTATTTTATACTACTGACTACCTGATGTCAGTCCTGAAGTGACAGCAACCAACGCAGAAATACTAAGCCTCTGGTGTGCGGGCTGGCCGAGGGCTATCCTGGCAGGGATAACCCAAATGTGATGACTGCAACAGTGAAACACAAAGAACATCCCCTTCAAGCCATAAAGCCCATATGTCACCGAACTGTTTCATTCGCTTCCCTCTATGAAAGGGCATGGGAGACAACAGTTAGAAACTTGTGGGCCATCATGCTGTACAGAGTCAGAACCTTTTATTTTTTCTGCATCCCATGTCTGCTCCTCAGCCTTTGTGGGTCACTGCAATGTCTACTGTGCTAGGCTCTACTAAAGGTGTGCACTTCCACACATCTGCTGTGCTTAGTTGGGCAGCAATGCACTCCTTGGCAGGTTAGCTCCTCCATGTCCCTTCTTTTCACAAAAAGAGTATGCCTGTTGTCTGATCACCAGTGCCTTGCAGCAGAACTTAGACTATGCCCCCCCACCACCACCACAGGCAAGCTGGTGTCAGCTGCTCATTTCAACCTGTCTCACTTTAGCTTCTCCAATTCCCAGATTGTTTATCAAACCTGGATGGGTTATTGTCAGTGTTCTCTCTCTACGCTAGACAGTTGTTCACCTGCCAGAAATGTTGATAGAAAGTAATGCAAGTGGCTGGCTTCACATTACACACTAAAGCCAGACAGGATCCAGTAAACTACTTAAGTTGACAGAATATGGTAATACCAATTTATATGTGGAAAACGTCAGAAAATTCAGAGGCGATCTGTATATGCTTACATCTAACAATATTTTGTTCTGATGGAAGGCTACAGATTCAGTATCACATGTATTTTATAATTTAACATGCAATTTGCTAAACAAGGCAATACAAAGATCAAAACAGGTAAATGGAAAAGAGAAAATGAAGGCCATGTGTACTATTATAACCATCAATCTTACATACCAACTGATCAACAAGAGATTTCCTTAACTGATAGTCCAGTGTCCAGGCTTGTTCTCCTCGGGATACTAGGTGAGCAATTATCCCAGCAGCAAAATAACTGACTTCCACTTCTTTGCTATGCAAAAGAATGCTGATGTGATTTATGAACTCTTTCGACATTAATTGGGGGTGAAGGTCTTTGACTTCTGCAATATTGTTCTGTACAAAAAACAAAGTGCAGACACTAAATAAAGTACATGTACTATTAGTTTCTTCAACAGTATGAATGCACAGTACATAAGCATTTGAGATCAAAAGTACTTTATCTAGTCCCTTGTAGAAAACCTGCCTCTTCTCAAAATGAGCATCATTGTTCTTGGTTAAATAAAGGGCAAAGTGTCTATGAAGATGGTCAAAACAACACTAAGCAACTTTGCTTTTTCCTTGATGACTACTCCAGAAATGCAGATATATAATCACAGGCAGCAGCTTCAACATCCCTCAAGTAACAATCTTTGCCATTTTTTTAGATTTCAGATCCTCTTGTTTTAGTAATCAAATTTCACTCTTGAAGGCTAACTGAAACAAATGAAATCATATTTCCAATGAAAGTCTTCCTCGGTCTCTCATTTGTTTTTGAAAGGTATGTAGCAGAAAGATACTTCCTATATCAGCTTATCTGTGAGGGAGTCCTCAACTGTAGTCATATAACTGAAATTGTTTCTTTTAACAGTTACCTGCTGTATTAGTTCCTGAGCTTGAGGGGTATGCCTCTTCCTAGTGTAACTTGTGAAACTGTGTATTAGTCCAGAAAAACTTATTTACTCCCTTAGCCTGTCAGTTCACTGAGCAAAGCACAATCCTGAAGGCAGGACAACAGAGTGAAAAAAAGCAACAATGTGCAAGGGCATATAAATATAGACCTGCCTGACTTACATGGAACTCCACAGTAGCTTCTGGCCAGAGGTAGTCATTTAGACAGAGGGGCTGGTAGGTAGGTAAAGTACAGTTGTGTACACTTACCATAAATGTAGATGTTTGAGTGCATTCACTGTTGCAGTCATTACATTTGGGAAAAACCTACCAGTCTATGCCTTTCCCCCTCTGCCTCTTCTCTCCAAGGTTTTACTAAAAGTCAGACAGGAGAAACCAAAAATGATCCTAGTTCCACCGGACTGGCCTCGACAACACTGGTGCACACTACTAAGGAATATGTCTCAACTTCCCCCTTGGTACTTGCCTCAAATACCTCATCTACTGGCTCAGCAGAACACGTTGGAAAGTATACTTCGTAATGTGGTTTTGATTCCTTGGAGGCCTCTTGCAGGGCCACAGTTACTGGATCTGTGATAAGAATGCATGCCTGGCTCAAGGAGCAAAATCTGCCTGATAATGTTAAAGGTAAATTGTTGGATGCCCCCTTGCAGAATGACACTCTGTTTGGTAATAAGGCAGAAGAGGTTTTAAAGAAAATGGAAGACAAAGCTAAATCTATGCAAACTGTAAAAGATTTCTTGCAAGTGCAGCCACCCAGGTTCAGTAGGAACTGGCCTACTAAAAATTGGTCCTTTCCTGTGTCAAACAGAGCCACTCAAGGCAAATACAGGCGCTCAAAAGGCTCCAGATACCAATCACAGGGTTCATACAGGTCAAAGCAATGGGGTCCCTCCACCTCCAAATCTGGAAGAAACAAAGGACAACCCTACAGTAAGCAGTCTCAATGACTTTCCTCTACCATCACCAAGCACTTATCTTTTGGCAGCCCCCTTGGGGGGAACACTAGCACTTCATGCTCAAAAGTGGCAGTTAATTACCCAGGACAAATGGGTATTGAACTTGGTATCCTAGGGGTACAGATGTCATTTCCATACTTTGCCAATAACAGGCACTTAATGAGGAGGATTTCCTCATTACTCAAACATGGGGAGTACACATTTGTTGCATCAGATACTGTGCACCTTTTTCACCGAGTGTACACTGGGAAGAATCCTAAGCAGTACTAAAATCTTCAGGAAGGAAAGGGCTGGAGAATGGTAAAAAGGTGAAAGCCCAGAACGGTGAATATTATAATATCAAAGTCTAAAAGAACACCTAATTCCAGAAGTCAAACTCCCGGTAATAAGGTTGGTGAAGGCATAATCTAACTACCAAGTGGCTGCAATACACCTGCAAATATGTTACTTTTAAAGCAAAGACCATAAAGCAACCGCATCCTTAATGACATGGCCTTTGACATCAGCATTTGTAATGGGCAGCGACCTACCTTAAAGCAAAAGATAATGCAGTCAGCAAAATACCTGGAAATAGTTAGCCTATAAACTGCCAGCTCCCTCTCCCTTTTCTCTTTACAGCATAGGATTAATTGAAACTCATATCTCACTTTCAGTAATATCTGAATTGAAAGTATATGCCCAAAATTTAAAGGACTTTTTCTTCCTGGTTTGCAGCCACAACAGTATAGGAGGAGATAGCCTGACTGATTTAAAACTATTTCTGTCTCTACCATGTGAAGGAAAAGTGGTAAGGTCCAAAGGTAGAACTGATCCTTGTGAAAGACCAGACATGACTCCCCTACTATTGAGAACCTGAAGTTCCTATACTCAGTAAAAAATGGAGATGACCACTACACAGATTCTTCCAAAAGAATAGCAGAGCCACTGAATCCACAGGCTCAAAAAGGGAATAGATAGACCTGTCAATCATAAAATAAATCCCAAATCCATCCAAGATGGCTGCAAACTGAATAAATGCTTAATTTCAGCTCTTCCAGCGTGAAAACAGAAACTGAGAATAGCAGACCAGAGAAATTGTCAGCTTGGGTAAAATTCAGTTATTGTACAGTAAAGTACACCACCTAGATGCCAGCAAAGAAGAAATTTAGAGAAATGAAATAAAATCAACTGGAAAAGGTGAAGAGAAAACACAGACTGGGAAGAATCCTGCAGCTGTACAGCAAAAAGCAGCTCAAGCTTTAGCTCTGGATCAAGAGATGGTTTCCAATAATTTGGAGGAAAAAATAAATCAGCTGTAGTCAAGTGTGATTAAAACAAATTAAACATTGAAGGAATATATCAACTCAGATAAAAGGCTGGAAAAAGCAGAAGAAACTTTAACTAGCTAGCAGAGATTAACTGATAAAACTGCAAAACTCAGAGGGTGAATTGAAGAACAACTGGCTGAGTGTGCGGCTTTGCAAGACGAGCTGTCTAGTAGTGTTAGTAGACAGATCAAGCAAAGAAAACCTGAGATTTTCAGCTATACCACAAAAACTGTATGGGACACACTGTATTAATTTTAGGAAAGCACAAATAACCAATTGGACTGATGTTCCACATCAGGACTTATTAATTGAAAGGACATACTGAGCGTACACTCCATGCCTGGCTATGAAAAGCAGTCAAGACTTTTATTAGTAAAGATGCAGTCATACCAGCAGAAAGAGCTGATCCTGTCAAAACTGTGGCCGAAGAGAAAAATATTAAAGATTGGAGTGAGCAAGAGTGTTTGTGGAAAATGATTATTCACTGCACACCAGGCAGAAGAGGAGCAAATTTATCCCAGAAATCAGGGAATGTTGAGAGGTAGGCATAAGATTCAAGCTGCTATATCTATCTTTGAAGTATTTTTTTCTCGAAGGAGCAAACATTCTGTGAATCAAAGTTTATCCAACAAAAATTGAACCAGAAATCAGAAGGGGCCGGCTTCTCGTTCTGATAAAAAGCTCACAGACAGACTTTGCCAGTGAAACCATTTCCAATGTTCAAGAGGAAAATGCTTGAAAGACAGAAAAAAAATCCAAGCTGACTAGAAGAATCAATACTCCATTGGACTTCAACCAGAATCTAGTGTTGGGCAATGGAAATGACCAGCAACACTGAAATTAGTGAAAAAAATGGGAGACTAGAAAGCATCAATCATATTTGTGAAATATGGAAATGCAAAAAAAAAAAGTGGATGAAAAAGACTGCACTTTTGTTGGCTTTGATAAACTTGTGGGTGTACTATAAAGCATATATCCCACATTATGCTATTAATATGCTGAAGGGTACTACATGGGAAAAGAAGTAACGGTAAATAAGAATTTTTGTTTGTATTAGTATTTGCATAAAACATTTCATATATACACTGCATGTTATACAGGCAGCATTTTTTATAGCTTGCAGTCAGGGGTATTTAAATGTTGGGGGGGTCTTTTCAGTGACTGTTGTATGGGATAAAGACATTAAAGTAAACAAGTACTTTTTAGATGCAAGAAATATAGGCTTTAAAGTATAACAAGAGAAGAAAGGCTGGAGGTTTAAGTTAATATAATCACTGGATGATGGGCGGGTTAAACAATTCTTTTTACAAAGATGGATGTCTAGATTAATGTCCTTTGCTTAGACTGTGCTCAAGTTTTTGATAAGGACACAGGCTTGAAAAATAAGACAAAATGATGAAAGCCAAGGAAATGCTAAGTTCTGTGAGTCTGCAAAGGTATTGTTTTTTTTTCCATTAGCACATACACTCCATGGGAGATAAGAAATCTGCAGCCAAAGGCAGTTGGCCAGTGAAATTCTGTTCAAAGTAAAATTTGCAGAGATTCCTTCATGCATCTGTAAAGCTGTTAGCTATTTTTTTTCTCATTGCTGACTACATTTACATGGAAATGCACTGTCTGCAGGTGCAAGCAATTAATCTTGAGAGTTATGTGCATTCGTTCCTTAGGGAAATGCAACACTTAAAGGTATAAATGGCAAGCAGTTCCATAAAAATAAATTATGAAATTATGAAAAATTAATAGTAGCCTTCCCAGAAGCCTTAATACTTTAATGCATTTAATAGAATGGTGAAGAACTTAGTTTTATTTAAAGGTTGCCAGTGCAACTTATTTGAGGGCTGAAAGTTAATGTTTCCTGAAAGCATACAAGCTGTTTTTTCACAGATAGAAGGGGAATAGAGATAAAATAAGGACAGCAATTCATCTAAGTGGGAACACAAGCTGTGACATGAATTTTAGAATGGGTAACCTTAATTTTATATTAGGTTATATCTTTGTGTGTAGCTGTTGAATTGGGGTAATTTTACCCATCTGGAGGTTTAAACTTCATGTATTAACAACATACATAGTTTTATGTTTGTGTTAGTTAATAGGGGATGCAGTGTTCTGAAAATGTATTTAATTTTTTTGTTTGGGGTTTTCATTAAAATAAAAAGTATTTTTTTATTTATTTTCAGACATGCAGAATCATATATGCAGTATTCATCACACTGAAATATATATACACAATATTTGAACAGGTAAATAAATACAATTACCTAACAGAAACAAACTATCTACAAACTACTTATGAGGGTATCTATTGTTTGCATATAGCACTACTTCTATTTATATGAACTTTCAAATCAAAGTTTGCTACTCTCCAGTAAAGTAAAAGGTCTTGAAAATGTGACAAATAGTCCAAATGGAGATGAGTGGAAGCAACTGTATAAAAGATCAGACTGTCAAACAACAGTGTATGCATGTAAAACAAAAGTTGGAAATACACATTCAAAAATATTTCACGTATATAACAGGTGGGAAAGGTAACTTTTTATCATAATGACTACTCTCGGTCTCTATTGTCTTAAAGGACCTTACAGTTATTGAAAAAGGAAAGAGCACTGAATTACATTAAGAAAATGTAGTGTGCAAATAGCAATGCTGTAGGAGACTCATTTGGAAAGAAATAAGCATGTGAATTTGACAAAAAGGATTTCAGTATGAATGTTCAGCAGAATATCAGGGACAAAGGAAAAGTGGGCTAATAATACTAATGCTAAAGGGACCCCAATACCAACAGGAGGAGGAAAAAAAGCCAACAGACTTGTGGTAGTAAAACATTATTGGCAAGGGAGGACATTATGCTGGCATGTATTTATACTCCTCTGGATCCACTGGGTTAGGATCATATGTCAAGTATGGTGTAACAGGAAAGTGCCCACGCTTTGGTATGTTGACTGGACATAAGGCTATCCCTTGGCAGAATATACCATCAATTAACATCATGTAAGGACATCCAGTGAGATCCAAGTGTCTGAACCAGGAAGTATTTCCTGTAGTTGAGCTAGCTGTAAATGCAATTTTGAGTTGGCTATGTGCAAAATCAGAAGGAATGATGGTGGAATATACAGTTCCACAAGAAGGAGAATATGCTCACAGGCAACTTTTCCTTATGATGCTTTCAACAAATAGGAAAAAAAAATGCTTTTCTCCCATGTTGAACAAAGGTTCACCTCCAGCATGCCCAAGTCCAGGCAGAAATTGACCAGGTACGACTCTTAAATGACCAGGTGAAGGAAAGGAATAGAGAAGTGTCTCAAAGACTTAACTGCAGTAAACTATGTATTCAAACATGAATTAAATAAGCAATATCCAAATTTATGGGGAAATGATTATTTAAAGTATGAATTAAAACAGATTCTGACATGGCAGCTAAAGATAGGTGGGAAGAGACTAAACAAAATATAACAGAAAAACTCAAAGATCCTGCTTATGGATATGGATAGGAATACTAGCAGTGAAAATATTTTTAATCCCTTTAATTTTATATGCAGGTCGGGCATATTATTATAAACCAGAGAAGTTGTAGATGATAGTTAATAAAGATTTGAAGGAATTTATTTGGTTGATGAACAGGGCAAGAGTTGAGTAGGATAAGTTGTTCATGCCAATAGAAAGTACAACTGTATAAGAACTTATCATAACAGTAGATGCCCTGCTGATCACTGCTGAAGTACTCCAATATTGAAGGGGTTATCCTACTGAGGTAACTTGACTTCCAGCTAATGAATCAAAGTCAAAACCTTCTTGGCATGCCACGACTGGCATATGACCTTAGCCTATGGGCATGGGGTAGATAAGTGGACGTATATGTGCAAGATCTTCAAACTACCTACAACCAGGAGCCTCTGGAGAAGCCCGAGTAAAACAAGTACAAGTAATGAAAAATGATT
Organism: Protopterus annectens; assembly: GCF_019279795.1. Taxonomy (NCBI): domain Eukaryota; kingdom Metazoa; phylum Chordata; order Ceratodontiformes; family Protopteridae; genus Protopterus; species Protopterus annectens. Next base: position 1,218,785,893 of record NC_056744.1, read on the forward strand.
ACAGCAAAGAGGAAGGGAGAGGAACTGCTCCCCTTCAGTCTACAAGGCAAAAAGGCAAATAAAAATAGGAGAAACAAGGGTGGGAAGTAATATTACAACAGTGATCAGTAAGACATCTACTGTTATGGTAAGTTCTTACATAACTGTAAAATGTCCTTTCTGGGATCACTACTGCAGTATTTCAACACATACTGGTGATTCCCAAAGTTAAAAGTTGTTAAGGGTGGAAGGATCAGTGACAGCAGAGATGTCTACCAGTCCTAGCAAGACAGATATAGCAAAGGATGTTCTAGATTTGGAAAATGCATCCACTCTATACTGCTTTGTAAAGTGTGAATGGATAACAAGGTGGCTGCCCCCAGAATAGATAATGGAGTATAATGGAGTCAGTTGCCTTTGCGACAGGCTCCAGATGAGGAGACTGCTCTGGTTGAAGGGGCCTTCACTGGTGAAGAAAGGGACTTGCCATGGAAGGTGAAAGAGAAGGAGATGGATTTATAGATTCAGTCGGACATGGAGATAGTCTGTTTAGAAACAGAATTACCCAGCTTACCATTCTGGAAGGGTACAGAAAGCTGGTCAGTTTCCTGAGATCTTTTGTCTTGTCTAAGCAGATTCTTAACTGTCTGTGTACATAAGATAAGATACAGTAGGTTGGCCATTAGGGCTTGAAGCTTGGAAACTCTTCTGGAAGTGGTAAAATTGACCAGTAGAACCATTTTCCAAAGACAGAATTTTAATGAAGTGGAGGATGTTGGTTAAAAAGGTGATAAGGTAAACTTTTCCAAAACCAAGACCAAATCCCAGGGAGGCGGACTAGTGAAGGATGCCTTTTAAAAACTGTTTGACCTCAATCACGGAAATCAAGGGAGGGTTTAAAGGCAGACAAACAAATAGCAGACATTTTTGCCTTAATGGAGGAAAAGACTAGCTAACGTTTGAGTAATTCAGACAAGTAAGATAGAATAAAATGCATGCCAACCCAAAAAGGGTCCTCATTCTTCTTGAGACATCAGACAGAAAATCTTTTCCCCTTGGAGATGTTTGATTTTCTAGTGTTAGGATTTATTTCCTCTTGATGCAGGTCCTCAGAAAACTGGTGTCTGAAAGGGATTAAGATTATATCACAGATTCTGTCAGAGAGTCATGTTGAGATCCTGCAGGTTGGGGTGGATCAGAGTGCTCTCTTCTGTGCAAGCAAGTCCACTTTTCGATGTAAAGAATAGTTGCGTAAAATCATTACCATAACCATAGATGTCCTTCCCTTCCATGTTGCAGTATTCATAACATGAGGAATATTCCACCTAGGTGACCCAAACATCCGGCCAATATAACAAAGACTTAACTCATTACATCCTAGTGACGCCTCCAGATGTGTCTGCAGTTAAGTCCTACTGACACCTCTAGGTGTCAAATATTGCTTGTTCATATTTGTATCAATAATTCCAAAACAATGCTATGTGCAAGGTTTTAAAAGATTTTATCTTAAAGCTTACACAATGGCAAACTTAACTGCATTAATATTTGACCTCTGTCTAGTGCAGATAAAGAAATATTAGCAGTTTTTATATTAATTTATATAGATATAATTTTCACATTTTTCTAAATATCTCAACAACCAAGTAACGCAAAGTTAGCCTCATGTGAAAGCTCTTAACTAGATGAACAAAAAATGCTGCAGATAGTGTGTGTGTGTAGCTTGAGTGGTTGCTGAGATGTTGTAAGTTGTTTACAAAATATTGCAAATGTATATAGTTACTGTGACTTATAAAATTCTGTCTAATACCTAGAACCTAAAGAATACTACCACTTTAAAAATAGTTTGTGCAGAAGGGTTTGCCATTTATACTTATTTCATAACCCCTATTGTTCCAGAGATATGAACATTTGTTTGAAATGTGAGGACGCAATTTGATTCTGTCAAAAGGCTTAGGCCCCGCCCAATGGAAGTTACAGTGCAAACTTCCTAACTCTGTTGGAGGTATCTTCTGCAAGATTCCCTGATTGGGATATGCAGGTATGCCTCTTTTAAGTCTAGAGTTACTAACCAAGCATTCCTGCTTATCATAGGCAGTAGCTGTTGTAAAGTCAGCATTTTGAATTTTGGAATGTCCAGGAACGTGTTCAAAATCGATAAGTCCAGTATTGGATGCCATGAATCGTCTTTTCTGGGTACCAGGAAAAGTCTTGAATAAAAACCTTGTCCTTTTTCCTTTTCTGGTACCGGTTGAATAGCCCCCATATCCATGAGGGACATGACTTGTTTCTGGGCCTCTGCCCACTGGTTTTGTGGCAGATCCGGCCATCCATTTGGAATTGGCAAAGTATGGAAATGAAATCTGCACCCCTGGGATACTATGCTTAATACAAACTTGTCCTGGGTAATTAACTGCCAATTTTGAGCATGAAGTGCTAATTTTCCCCCTAAGGGGGCTGCCAAAAAATAAGTGCTTGATGATGGTAGAGGAAAGTCATTGAGACTGCTTACTGTAGGGTTGTGCTTTGTTTCCTCCAGATTTGGAGGTGGAGGCACCCCATTGCTTTGCCCTGTAAGAAAACTCTGTGATTTGTCCTGAGTGGCTCTGTTGGATACAGGAAAGGACCAGTTTTTAGTAGGCCAATGTCTACTGAACCTGGGTGGCTGCACTTGCAAGAAATCTTTTACAGTTTGCATAGATTTAGCTTTGTCTTCCATTTTCCGTTGAACGGTTGATTATTATGTTTTCTGTCAGTCCGTTTGTTTTTCCAAGCAGTTTTTAGTGTTTTTACACTTAATAAAGCCGGACAGTTTTTAGAAGTTACTCCGTCTATGTTATCCGTCTTGTAATCCGTTTTGAGTGGCAGCACTTATTGGTGTAATCGCAGTATATTTTTTTCTTTAGTTTTTCGTTCTGTTTTTTCATTCAGTTATTACCAAACAAAGTATCATGCTGCAAAGGGGCATCCAACAATTTAGCTTTAACATGATCAGGCAGATTTTGCTCCTTGAGCCAGGCATGCCTTCTAATCACAGATCCAGTAACGGCGGCCCTACAAGAGGCCTCCAAGGAATCAAAACCACATTGCAAAGTATGCTTTCCAACTTGTTCTGCTGAATGCAATAATTCATGTAACTCTATTTTCCACACAATCAGAAATCAACATAATTTTCTGTTTCAGTAAGCCCATAACATGCTGTTGATATTTAAGCATATGAAACTGGCAGTGTAAAGCCCTGATTGCCAAGGTTGCAGACGTATAAACCTTCTTACCCCATCTATCCAGCGCCCTGGAATCTCTATCAGAAGGGGTGGGATTCTTGGCTGTAGAGGCCTTTACACCCTTGGGACCCTGAGAAATGTTTCAAGATCAGCAGCAGGATTTTTGAAAAGAAATTTGTGGGAGTCAGGAACCCTATAATATCTGTCTGGCTTACTAGGAGCCGGAGGCAGGGAATCAGGAGCCATGCTTGATTCCGAGAACACATCATCAACAATGTCTAATACAGGAGGTATTGCCAAAGGCCTATGCTGAGGAAGAAGGAAATCCCTAAGCCTCTTTTTTGATTCAGAGAAGTCCTGACTCTCCCAGTGAAAATGTTCCCTTAAAGTATGCAAAGTCTCTCCAAAAGAGTAATCCTCAGGAGGAGATGCAGATGGGATTGATTCCTCTGCATCAGATTCTTCATAGGGTGGAATAGAAAATTCCTGATCAGAAGAGGAATCAGAAGAAATGGAAACCTGTTCTGAAGATTCATAATCAGTGCCTTGCCTAGGCCTCTTAGCAGGTGGTGGTTGGGAACCCCTGATCAAGGTAATTAAATCCTCAGCCATTTTGATCATCTGTGTTTTAGGCATAGGCAAGGAACACAGTACAACTGAAAATCCTTATGAGGCATTTGCTTCCCACAAGTAATGCAATTATTAACTTTTACTGACATCGGTAAGGAGCAAGAAAAAGTTTCCCCAACCGGGTACTTAGCTTTAGTTTGAAGACTTCGGTTCTGAAACTTGAATACGAAAATTTCAGGAGTCGGCCGACTGGCACTTGTGAACTGCTGCTTTGGGCACCGCGCGGCAAGAAAGACTGAATAAAATGGCGTCGGCTGCATGTTTTATACCCCTGACGACCTGACGTCATGGAAGAGGAAACAGCAACCGACGCAGGACCCAAGACTTTGTTATTCAGGCCGACTGAGGGCAACCTGCCAGCAGATTACCCAAATGTAATGACTGCAACAGTGAAACATGAACATCTGGCAATGAGTCTTTCACATCGCTGTTGAGGAATTTTGGCCCACTCTTCTTTGCAGAATTGTTTTAATTTAGCCATATTGGAGGGTTTCCGAACATGAACCGCCTTTTTAAGGTCATGCCACAGCATCTCAGTTGGATTCAAGTCCGGACTTTGACTAGGCCACTTCAAAACCTTCATTTTCTTTTTTTTTAAGCCATTCAGAGGTGGATTCGCTGGTGTGTTTTGGATCATTGTCCTGCTGCAGAACCCAAGTGCACTTCAGCTTGAGGTCACAAACTGATGGCCGGACATTCTCCTTCAGGAGCAGAATTCATGGTTCCATCAATCACAGCAAATTGTCCAGGTCCAGAAGCAGCAAAGCAGCCCCAGACCATCACACTAGCACCACGTTTGACTGTTGGCATGATGTTCTTTTTCTGAAATGCTGTGTGCCTTTTACGCCAGATGTAATGGGATGCACACCTCCCAAAAAGTTCAACTTTTGTTTTGTCAGTCCACAGAGTATTTTGCCAAAAGTCTTGGGGATCATAAAGATGTTTTTTGGCAGAAGTGAGACGAGCCTTTATGTTCCTTTTGGTCAGCAGTGGTTTTCACCATGCATGCCATATTTGCCCAGTCTCTTTCTTATGGTTGAATCATGAACACCAACCTTAACTGAGGCAAGTGAGGCCTGCAGTTCTTTAGATGCTGCTCTGGGTTCTTTTGTGACCTCTTGGATGAGTCGTCGTTGCGCTCCTGGGGTAATTTTTGTAGGCTGGCCACTCCTGGGAAGGTTCACCACTGTTCCATGTTTTCGCTATTTGTGGATAATAGCTCTCACCGTGGTTCACTAGAGTCCCAAAGCTTTAGAAATGGCTTTGTAACCTTTTCCAGACTGATAAATGTCAATTACTTTGTTTCTCATTTGTTCTGGAATTTCTTTAGATCGCGGCATGGTGTCTTCCTTTTTGGGATCTTTTGGTCTACTTCACTTTGTCTGACAGGTTATATTTAAGTGATCTCTTGATTCAACAGGTCTGGCAGTAATCAGGCCTTGGTGTGGCTAGTGAAATTGAACTCAGCTTTCCCAAAAATGTGATTAACTACAGTTACTTCATGATTTAACAAGGGGGCAATTACTTTTTCACATGGGGCCATGTAGGTTTGGATAGTTTGTTTTCCTTAATAAATACAAACATCACTTAAAATGCATTTTGTGTTTACGTGGGTTATCTTTGTCAAATATTTAAATTTGTTTGATGATCTGAAACATTTAAGTGTGACAAACATGCAAAAAAAAAAAAAAAGAAATCAGGAAGGGGGAAAATACTTTTCATTGCACTGTAGATTATGTGCATGGGACATAACACACTACTTCTTACAACACGTAATGTTCTGAATGCCTCCATGGATGGTGAGATAACCCACCAGACATAGGATGTGGACTCATGTATTGCTCCTACAAGCCTGGACAAGTGATAGTGCAGCAGACGTTGTATCAGCATGATGTTTCAGTCATGTATAATGCATGATGCTAACGTGTGTCACTACCCTCACTGTGGCCAGTTTGGCAACAATATCACATACATGGTCATTGTTAAGGGACACAGACCAAAAAAAAAGTCTAAGCTTGTTTCCTTCCTTTCCTGTAACTAGTCTAGTCCAGATACAGCTTTGATGTATCCAGGACTGTTTGTAAGCTTCTGAGCGGTGCCAGGAAGTCTGCTCTTCAATTGTTCCCTTAGATGTGCTACTTCTCTCCTCTCCAGCACTTTTACTAGCTTATTAGTCTACTACTTTGCCAGACTTCTTGTAGCAATTATTGTAGCACAGAAAAGTGCTACCAGCACTAAACGTTCTACATGGAAACAGCTCCAGTACTTATTAATGCCCAACCCTCCAGGCATGTCTAAAGGTCAGTTCCTTGTACTTTCTCCTATTAACCTGGTGTACTTGGGCATCCTGAGGCAATGTAGAACCTCTGCCTCATGTACACTGATAACACTCTCCTCTTACCACCCAACACTCAGACTTGTGAGAGATGCACTTCTATATCCAAATTGGAAGCCACATACTCTCCAGTCAAGAGTGGAATACCTGGTCAAGAGGAGAAGGTCAACACTTGCATCACACCACATGGAACACATAACCCTCCAAAGCACACACCCACACTGCCTTCACATAAAAACACAAACCACACACCCAACTTCATGGAGGCTCTCATTAAAAATCTACCCAAACAGCAGAGGCCTTCAAGGCAAACACACACTCAACCACCACAACTGTGGGTGTGAATGACCTGAGACGTACCTCCCTGGACTACATGAAAAGAGACAAGGAGTAGCTCTCGGATTATGGACCCTAGGCAGGTATGACGGTAGCCCTGAGCAGCATCCGACCATTACCTAGAATGATACCACAGTACAAGCAGAAAATGATTGATTTCAACAACTGGCTAAGTTTTTGGTGTCATTCCAAGGGGATCCAGTGTCTGTCTGCCTGTGATGACATGACTGACAGACCTTAAAGCTTTGCCAGAGACGGCATGCATCTGTCATCCCTTGGCTTCCGGATACTGGCCAAGGCTCTTGCCACCACTATAGTGCCTTTTTTAGGCTGTGTTCTAAAGACCAAATTACCACCATAACAGCTACAAACAAATGCAATCTGAGGGTCATACTGCTGAATGCTAGAAGTGAAAATCTCAAAATGCACTCACTCAAAGCACCCCTTAAAATGGAGAACATCAACATTTGTGCTGTGACAGAGACCTGGTTCAAAGCAGCAGAAAGCACCCCTGCACTACCGGGCTATAACTCATTCCACACCTTTCAGCCCAGGAACTTGGACCGAAGCTCCAAAGGCAGTGGTGTTTCCATATTCATAAAGGATGCGCACACCTCCAGACTTGTAGCCCAACATAATGCATCAGAGATGCTTCAGGTGCAGCTAACATTGGGTAAGACAGCGATTCAGGTCATAGCCTCCTATAGGTCCACAACCATATCCCAAGACTCTCACTCCATGTTCCTAAACACCCTGGAGAATATTAGGGTCCAACCTAATGCTCTCATACTGGGCAACTTCAACTACCCCTCCATTAACTGGGAAAACTACTCATGTAGCAATACACTTGCCCAATGTTTCCTGGAATTCATTAATTCCAATGCCCTGGACCAGCTTGTTTGTACCCCAACTAGAGGTAGCAACATCCTTTACCTGGTCGTTACTAACATGGGCGACCATTGCTCTACACCAATAGTCAACTCCTCCCTGGTTAGATCCGACCACAAACAACTCACCTTGGAAATCTACATCCCTCCCACCCCCCTGCAAAGGTAACCACCACAAAAAACTTTTCAAAAGCTAACCTTGGGCTCCTAAAAACAGAAGTGGCTAACTTCACAGCACCCATGCAAATGGAGAATAGTTGCATGACTGCCAAATCATATACCAATGCACTGTATGCAAATGTACACAAATGCATAGATCTCGCCATACCCAATAGAACCAAGACACTCTCCTCCAAAAAAAGGAAGCCAATCTAGTGGTCCCCTACCATAAAAAAACTCTACAACAGAAAAAAAATAAATAAATAAACTAATGCGGAATCAGGTGAAGTCCAAGACTGGCAAAACTCCCTTATCAGCCTCAACAAAAGGTTGAGATCCCTCATCAAATCCTCTAAAGCTAGCTATGAAAATAGAACTGCAGCAAATAGTTAAGACAACCACAAGGCCTTCTATAGTTATATAAAGAATCTCTATGGCAATACACAGATTTGCTCTGAGCTAATGCACAATGGTACCTCCTACACAGAGTCAAGAGATATTGCCAATATACTGGCCGACAGATTCAGTGCCAACTTTACCCCTATCTCCCCCCAAAGGACCAATCACAATACCAGCAGATTGCCAGGCACCCAATATTTTTGCTGCACAGGTTAAAACAGCACTGTCCAAGGCCAAGAACACAACTTCTATGGGACCTAACAATATCCCTGGCTGTGTTCTATATGAACTACAGAGTGAACCGGCACCACACCTGTGTGCCCTGTTCAATCACAGCCTTACCTCAGGCTTTCTCCCTACTGAATGGCACACTGCTACAACCATCCTTCTCCACAAAGGAGGAGCAACTACAGACCCTGGGAACTATCACTCCATTAGCCTGACAAGTTTGATATGCAACGCTCTGGAATGCATCGTCATGGATCTAAAAGACAAGGATATAGGGAATCTCCAAACTCTGGAACCCGTACAGTTTGGTTTTGTGAAGGGTAGATCGTGCCTGCTCAACCTGGTCAACTTCTTTGAGTCAGTCACCAGAGCTGTGGATGAAGGCAAGGTGGTTCCATACAGCCTACCTTGATCTGGCCAAGGCCTTTGATACCACTGCAGGAATCATAGAAAAACCTCACTAAGCTAGGCATCAACCCCTATATCATTAAGTGGGTTGGAAAAGTACAGTTGTGTACCTACCATAAATGTAGATATTCGAGTGTATTCACTGTTGCAGTCATTACACTTGGGTTATCCTGCTGGCAGGCTACCCGCAGTCGGCCAGAATTCCAAAGTCTAGGTCCGGCGTCAGTTGCTGTCGCCTCTTCCCTGACGTCAGTGCACCAAGGGTATAAAAGATGCAGCTGACGCCATTTTCTTCAGTTTTTCTTGCCCCAGATGTCAGTTGCCCCCAAATTGGTAGGCTGAAAAATATACCAATAAGTATGCATGCACAAAAATAAACATTTCCTTCACCTACAAGCAAATACACCACATAGGTTGTATAGGATAGAGAAGTACAGATAAGGCCCAGCAAAGAAAAGGGGGATGGTGGGTGGGTAACCTGGACTGCAACAGTGAATACACTCGAACATCTACATTTATGGTAGGTACACAACTGTACTATGTTCATCATGTTTCACTGTTGCAGTCATTACTCTTGGGTTGAATCCCAAAGCTGAGGATGGGTGGCTGGGCTAAATAGGATTGGGAGAGGCTTGAGGCCCTGCAGAACTGCAGTGGCAAAGCCTGCTCTGGATTTAGAGTAAAGAGGTACGTGGTAGGGCTTTGTAAAAGTGTGCACTGAACTCCAAGTTGCAGCCTCTAAGATGTCTTTGGTTGGTACTCCTCTGAGGAAGGCTGCTGAAGTGGCTGCTGCTCTGGTAGAATGAGGCCTAATGCCCTTAAGCACTGATTTGCCATGTTGAGAATAGCAGAAACTGATGCAATGGCCTATCCATTTAGAAACAGTTTGTTTTGAGATAGCCTTTCCTTGTGATCCTGCAGCATATGGCACTAAAAGTTGCTCAGTCTTTCTGAAAGCTTTAGTTCTGTCCAAGTAGAAGCGTAACTGTCTGTGTATGTCCAAAGAATGCAGAATTTTCTCACCCTTGTTCTGTGGGTTTGGATAAAAGGTAGGCAAGTGAATGGTTTGGTTGAGGGCCACACTGGACACCACCTTAGGCAAAAATGTTGGGTTTGTCCTCAGAGAAACCCTGTCTGGATGAAAAATGATAAAAGGTTCCACAGCCAAGAGTGCTTGTAACTCCGAGACTCGTCTTGCAGAGGTTATTGCTAGGAGCAAAGCTGTTTTCCAGGATAAGAATTTTATATCCGCTGTTGAGGCTGGCTCTAAAGGAGGCAGTGTGAGTTTTTCCAAGACATAATTGAGGTCCCATGCCGGAATTGGTGCTTTCCTTGGAGGCCTAATGTTTTTGGCCCCTCTGAGGTAATGCCTTATTAAAGGATGAGAAAAGATAGGTGGTTCCATATTGTAATGGGCTGAAATGGCAGAGGCATGAATCTTAATTGATGAAAAAGAAAGGCCTTTGTCCAGCATCTCAGTTAGGTATTGTAAAATCTGAGGGATATTTGGTACATACATGTCAATGCCTGGTTCCTGGTTCCAAGCACAGAATCTCTTCCATTTTTCTGCATAAGATTTTCTGGTACTGGGCCTCCTGGCCTCCAAGATAACATCCATAACAGCTTCTGAAAGAGGAGTGTTCTGAATGGCTACATTATCCGCCATGCTACCAGATTTAAGGTCCTGAGTTGACTGTGCAGGATCCGATTGTTTTGTTTGGTCAGCAAGTGAGAGGTTTGAGGCAATATCCATGCTGGACCTTGAGACAAGCTCTTTAGGATTGGGTACCAGTGCTGGCGTGGCCAGTCTAGTGCAATCAGTATCATTTTTGGCTTCTCTTGTCTGACCTTTAGGAGTACCCTGGGAAGGAGAGGCAGTGGAGGAAAGGCATATACTGATAGATTTTTCCAGCTGAAGGATAGGGCGTCCACTCTCCATGCTTGTTTGTGATAAAACCTTGTGCAAAATCTCTGTAATTGGCAGTTGTGAGGGGAGGCAAATAGATCTATGTCTGGGCATCCCCATTTCCTTGTTATCATGCTGAAGACTTGTGGATCCAGTTTCCATTCGTGGGGATCCATGAGGTTTCTGCTTAGTTTGTCTGCCAGAGTATTTGTTTTTCCTGGCAGGAATTGCACTTGCATGTGAACTTGATAAGTCAATGCTGTGTCCCATAAGGTTATTGCTTTTCTGCAGAGGGGGTAAGAATGTGTACCTCCCTGCTTGTTTATGTACCACATGACCGTAGTATTGTCTGTCTTTATCAGTAGCTGTCCTGGATGAAGTAGATCCTTGAAAGCTGTCAGGGCATTTTGAACAGCTAGCATCTCTTTTTGATTGATGTGAAGCATGCATCTGGCTTGCAGGCCATGTGCCCTGAATACATTTTTCTGCCATATGGGCCCCCCAGGCATAATCTGATGCATCCGTTGTGAGTGTCTGTCTGGCTGTGGGTAAACTGAATGGCAGGCCCTTGTTGTGGTGACAGGCCTCTGCCCACCATCGAAACTCCTGCTGTAGGCAGGGAATGAGTGTAATTACTGTCTCCAGGCTGTGGCAATGCTGAGTCCTAACACTTTTTAGATACCATTGTAGTTTCCTCATATGCAGTCTGGCATATGGAATTAGTAGAATGCAGGATGCCATGAAACCCAAGGCCTGCAGGATTTTCCTTGCAGATAACTGGGTCTTTGTTGCCAATTTTTTGAAGTAAGAAGTCAGTTGTTTTTGTTTGTCTGGCGTGAGATAAGCCATCTGGGCAGTTGTATTTAAGCTTGCACCCAGGAATATTATCTCTTGAGAGGGCACTAGTTTTGATTTATTTTCGTTTACTGTGTACGCTAGGCAAATTAGTAATCTTTTTACAAACACCAGATGCTTTAGAAGAATGTCTTTGTTCTCTGCTTGAATAAGGCAGTCGTCCAAGTAGGGATATATTTGAATTCCTCTTTGTCTGCAAAATGCAATTACTGGTGCCAGGCATTTTGTGAAGACCCTGGGCACCGTAGATAAGCCAAAGGGCAGTGTAGAGAATTGGTAGTGCATTGAGCCAGATATGAATCTGAGGTATCTTCTGCAAGATTGTCTGATTGGGACATGCAGGTATGCCTCTTTTAGGTCCAAACTTACGAGCCAAGCCTTCTTGCCCAGCATGGGCAGTAGCTGCTGTAGAGTCAACATCTTGAATTTTGGAACCTCCAGAAACGTATTTAGTATAGACAGGTCCAGTACTGGTCTCCAGGTTTTGTCCTTTCTGGGCACTAAGAAAAGTCTGGAGTAAAATCCTTGCCCCTGCTCTTGTTGTGGTACTTGTTGAATGGCCCTCATGTCCATGAGGGCTGTAATTTGCTTTTGTGCCTCTGCCCATTGATTGTGTGGCAAGTCTGGCATACCTTTTGACCTTGGTAGGCTGTGAAAATGGAACCTGTAGCCTTGGGACACTATGTTCAAGATCCATTTGTCTTGGGTAACCATTTGCCAATTTGATGAAAAAAGTGCTAGTTTTCCCCCTAAGGGGGCTGCCAAAAGAAAAGTGCTTTGATCTGGCAGAGGAAAGTCATTGGGGCTGTTTCCTATAAGGTTGTGATTTGTCTTCTCTGCTTTTGGAGGTAGGAGCACTCCATTGTTTAGGCCTGTATGAGCCTTGGGGCTGAGATCTGCCTCTGGGACGCCTGTATCTGCCTCTTTGTGGTCTGACACTGGAAAGAACCAATTTTAGAAGGCCAGTTCCTGCTAAATCTGGGTGGCTGTACCTGTAAGAAATCCTTAACTGTCTGCATGGATTTCGCTTTATCCTCCATTTTTTTTTCAACACCTCTTCTGCTTTAGCACCAAACAAAGTATCATGCTGTAATGGAGCATCTATTAATTTTGCTTTAACATGATCAGGCAGATTCTGTCCCTTTAACCAAGCATGAATTCTAATAACAGAACCTGTAACAGCAGCCCTGCAAGAGGCCTCCAGTGAATCATATCCACATCGCAAAGTATGCTTTTCCACTTGTTCAGCTGCATGCAATAAATCCTGCATTTCCTTGTTCTCTGAACATTCAGAATTTGTCAACATTTTCTGTTTAAGCAGTGACATTAAATATTGCTGATATTTAAGAATATGAAACTGACAATTTAAAGCCCTTACAGCCAAGGTAGCAGAAGTGTAAACTTTTTTCCCCCATCTGTCTAGTGCCCTAGAATCCCTATCAGAGGGGACAGGGTTTCTTGCAGTGGAAGCTTTGACCCCTTTGGGACCATGAGATATAGTTTCTGGGTCAGCAGCGGGGTTTTTATATAGGAATTTATGAGAATCCGGGACCCTGTAGTATCTGTCTGGCTTAGCAGATGCAGGGGGTAAAGAGTCAGGGGACAGGCCGGACTCTGAAAATACATCATCTACAATGTCTAGAACAGGTGGAATAGTAAGGGGTCTGTGCTGAGGAAGTAGCAGAAAGTCTGTGAGCCTTTTCTTAGATTCAGAATAATCTTGGCTCTCCCAGTGGAAATGCTCCCTCATGGTATACAGGGTTTCCCCAAAAGAATAATCCTCAGGAGAGGCTGAAGGAATGGATTCTTCAGCATCAGAGTCCTCATAGGGAAGCATGGAATAATCCTGTTCAGAACAGGAATCAGAGGAAATAGAAACCTGATCAGAAGAATCATATTCTGTCTCTTTCCTAGGCCTCTTATCAGGAGGCGGATGGGAGCCCCTGATCAAAGTAATTAGGTCTTCGCCCATTTTAAGCATCTGTTTTTTAGGCATGGAAGTCTGAGTAGGGGAATGCTGTACTTGTTTCTTTGTCTTTAGAGCTGCTTTAGTCTTTGCTTTTGAAGCTGAAGATGGTTTAACATATAATTGTGTAGGTCTGAAGACACCCTCAGAAGCCAATGCCTGCACAGCGGCTCTGGACCCATCTGAGGGAATGATTTCTGAGTGTCCAATACCTTGAGTATCCAGAGGCCCAGTCGGCTCCACAATGGAGTCGGCAACTGGCCTAATGGAGGCCTCCGGTCGTCGGCTGTTCCGACGAAATTATATAATTAAATCTTCGGCCAAAGTAATGAAATGCAAAATCGAACCGATGCTTAATAGTGCGTTAGCTAAATCTAGCACAAAACCAACAGCAAGCAACGTTGTGATCAGGGCCTAGGCAAGGAATACAGTAAGAGTGAAAATCCTTATGAGGTATTTGCTTCCCACAAGAAATACAATTGTTAACTTTTTCTGACATCGGTCTGGAGCAAGAAAAAAGTTTCCCCAACGGGGTACTTAGCTTTAATGTAGACTTCGGTTCTGAAATTCGGATTTGAAAATCTCAGGAGTTGGCCGACCGGCACTTGCGAACTGCTTTTGCTTTGGGCACCGCGCGGCAAGAAAGGCCGAAGAAAATGGTGTCGGCTGCATCTTTTATACCCCTGGCACAAAGACGTCAGGGAAGAGGCGACAGCAACAGACGCCGGACCTAGACTTTGGAATTCTGGCAGACTACGGGTAGCCTGCCAGCAGGATAACCAAAGAGTAATGACTGCAACAGTGAAACACAATGAACATCTGGCTCACAGATGGAACCCACAGTGTGAAAGCAGCTGAATCCAAGTCAGACTGCCGACCAGTCACTAAGTACAGTTGTGTACATTTACCATAAATGTAGATGTTCGAGTGTATTCACTGTTGCAGTCATTACATTTGGGTAATCTGCTGGCAGGTTGCCCTCAGTCGGCCTGAATTCCAAAGTCTTGGGTCCTGCGTCGGTTGCTGTCCTCTCTTCCATAATGTCAGGTCGTCAGGGGTATAAAGCATGCAGCCGATGCCATTTTCTTTAGTTTCGCTTGCCCCCGATGTCAGATGCCCCCAGAAAGGTAGCAAAATTTATATATATATATATATATATATATATATATATATATATATATATATATATATATATACACATGCATCAATATAAACTTTATCTTCATCTACAAGCAAATACACCACATAGGTTGTAGGAGATAGAGAAGGAAAGATAAACTTCAGAATGACAGGGGGATGGCGGGAGGGTAACCTGGACTGCAACAGTGAATACACTCGAACATCTACATTTATGGTAAGTGTACACAACTGTACTATGTTCTTCGTGTTTCACTGTTGCAGTCATTACATTTGGGTAGAATCCCAAAGCTATGGTTGGGTGGCTGGAGCTAAACAGCATTAGGTGTGGCTATGAGGCCATGCAGCACTGCAGTGGTAAAGCCTGCCCTGGACTTAGAGTAGAGAGGCAAATGGTAATGCTTTGTAAAGGTGTGAACAGAACTCCAAATAGCAGCCTCTAGAATGTCTTTGGTTGGCACTCCTCTGAGAAAGGCTGCTGAAGTAGCTGCAGCTCTAGTAGAATGAGACCTAATGCCCTTGGGCATGGGTTTACCATGGTGTAAGTAGCAGAAACGGATGCACTGGCTTATCCACTTTGAAATTGTCTGCTTTGAAATAGCCTTTCCTTCTGATCCTGCAGCATATGACACTAGTAATTGCTCAGTTTTTCTTAAAGCTTTAGTCCTGCTCAAGTAGAATCTTAGCCGTGTATGTCCAAGGAATTCAGAATTCTCTCCCCCTTGTTCTGCGGATTGGGATAAAAAGTTGGCAGATGAATTGCTTGGTTAAGAGCCACACTGGAAACCACCTTAGGTATATAAGTAGGATTTGTCCTCAGAGATAAGTAGGATTTGTCCTCAGAGACACCCTGTCTGGGTAAAATATGAGAAAAGGCTCTACAGCCATGAGGGCCTGTAGCTCTGAAACTCTTCTTGCTGAAGTAATTGCTAGTAGCAGGGCTGTTTTCCATGATAAGAACTTTAGATCAGTGGTAGCAGCTGGTTCAAATGGAGGCAGGGTGAGCATTTCTAACACATAATTGAGGTCCCATGCAGGTAATGGTGATCTTCTAGGAGGCCTTAAATTTTTGGCTCCTCCAAGATACTGCTTTACTAAAGGATGAGAAAAGATTGGTGGCTCTGTGTTGTAATGAGCCGAAATGGCAGAGGCATGGCTTTTGATTGATGAGAAAGATGGGCCTTTGTCAAGCATCTCAGTTAAGTATTGCAATATCTGAGGAATATTTGGTTCTGCTGTATCAGTTCCTTGCGTTTGATTCCAAGCACAGAATCTCTTCCATTTGTCAGCATAAGATTTTCTAGTACTAGACATTCTGGCTTCCAAAATGACATCCATCACCGCTTTACCGAAAGGTGTTGTTTGTATGACTACATGATTAGCCATGTTGCCAGGTTCAGAGTCTGTAGTTGATTTTGCAGGATCTGATTGTTTTGCTGGGACAATAGTTGTGGTCTTTGAGGCAAGGTCAAAGCTGGGTATTGAGACAAGTTCCTTAGGACTGGGTATCAGTATTGGCAGGGCCAGTCTGGGGCAATTAATATCATCTTTGGCTTCTCTTGTCTGACTTTTAGGAGGACCTTGGGGAGAAGAGGCAGAGGAGGAAAGGCATAAACTGATAGGTTTTTCCATCTGAAGGATAGGGCGTCCACTTTCCATACTTGTCTGTGATAAGTCCTTGTGCAGAATCTTTTCAATTGATAACTTTGAGGAGAGGCAAATAGATCTATGTCTGGGCTCCCCTAAGGTTTCTGCTTAAATCGTCTGCCAGAGTGTTTTGTTTTCCTGGCAGGAATTGAGCTTGAAGATGTATCTGGTAGGTCAAAGCTGTGTCCCACAGTGCCATGGCTAATCTGCAAAGGGGTATGAGTGTGTCTCCCCTTGCTTGTTTATATACCACATGACTGTTTTGTTGTCCGTCTTTATCAGTAGTTGTCCTAGATGAAGTAAGCCCTTGAAGGCTGTTAGGGCATTTTGAACAGCTAGCACCTCTTTCTGGTTGATATGTAGATGCATTTGTTTTGGTGTCCATAAGCCCTGAATGCATCTTCCTGCCATGTGGGCCCCCCAGACATAATCTGATGCATCTGTTGTTAGGGTTTGGCTGGCAGAAGGTAGAGTGAAGGGCCATCCCATGTTTTGGTGACATGCCTTTGCCCACCATAGAAACTCCTGTTGCAGGCAGGGAATGAGAGGAATCATCGTTTCCAGACTGTGTGAATGTTGACTCCATAAACTTTTTAGGTACCATTGAAGTTTCCTCATATGCAGTCTTGCATATGGAATCAGTAGGATGCAGGAAGCCATGAAGCCCAAAGCCAGCAGAATTTGTCTTGCAGAAGACTGGGTTTTTGTTGCCATCAGTTTGAAGTAAGTAGTCAGTTGCCTTTGCTTGTCTGGCGTGAGGCAAGCCATCTAGGCAGTTGTATCCAAGCTTGCACCCAGGAATGTTATCTTTTGAGAGGGTACCAGTTGTGATTTCTTTTTGTTTGTGTACCCTAGGCATGTTGAATAAGTGTGTCCTTGTTCTCTGCTTGAATGAGACAGTCGTCCAAGTAAGGATATATTTGTATACTTCTTTGTCTGCAAAATGCAATTACTGGTGCCAGGGCGCAATAGATAAGCCAAAGGGCAGTGCAGAGAATTGGTAATGCATTAAGCCAGCCTTGAAACTGAGGTATCTTCTGCACGATTGTCTTATTGGGACATGCAGGTATGCCTCTTTTAGTTCTAAAGTCACCAGCCAAGCATTCTTGCCCAGCATGGGCAGAAGCTGCTGCAAAGTCAGCATTTTGAATTTTGGAATGGTGTAGGCAGAGGGAAGTCATAGGGATTGCTTTCTGCAGGTTTGCGCTTTATCTCCTCCAGATTTGGAGGTGGAAGTGCCCCGCTGCTTTGACCTGTATGAATCTTGCGCCTGGTATCTGGAACACTTAGGGCGTCTGGATTTGCCCCTTTGAGCTCCGTCTTACACATGAAAGGACCAATTTTTTGTAGGCCAGTGTCTACTGAATCTTGGTGGCTGCACTTGTAAGAAGTCTTTAACAGTTTGCATAGACTTAGCTTTGTCTTCCATTTTTTTTAAAACCTTCTGCCTTAATACCAAACAGAGAATCATGCTATAAAGGTGCATCTAGCAATTTAGCTTTAACATGATCAGGCAAATTTTGTTCCTTTAACCAGGCATGCCTCCTAATCACAGATCCAGTAACTGCGGCCCTGAGGAGACCTCTAAAGAATCAAAACCACATTGCAAAGTATGCTTTTCAACTTGTTCAGCTGCATGCACTAATTCCTGCAATTCTTTATTTTCTGCACATTCTGAAATCAACATCATTTTCTGTTTCAGCAATCCCATAACATGTTGTTGGTACTTTAGCATATGAAATTGACAGTTTAAGGCCCTGATAGCCAAGGTTGCAGATGTATAAACCTTTTTTCCCTATCTGTCTAGTGCCCTTGAATCTCTGTCAGAGGGGGTAGGATTTTTTGCTGTTGAGGCCATAACTCCCTTTGGACCCTGTGAAATAGTTTCAGGATCAGCAGCAGGGTTTCTAAATAAAAATTTATGTGAGTCAGGGACCCTGTAATATCTGTCAGGCTTACTGGGAGCCATAGCTAAGGAGTCAGGGGTCAAGCTTGACTCCGAAAACACATCAGCCACAATGTCTAAAACAGGGGAATGGCTAAAGGCTTGTGCTGAGGGAGAAGGAAATCCCTGAGCCTTTTTTGATTCTGAGAAGTCTTGACTCTCCCAGTGGAAATGCTCCCTCAAAGTATGCAAGGTTTCTCCAAATGAATAATCCTCAGGAGGAGATGCACATGGAATAGACTCCTCAGCATCAGAATCCTCATAGGGAGGTATAGATAATTCCTGATCAAAAGAGGACTCAGAAGAAATAGAAACCTGATCTGAAGATTCATAATCAGTGTCTTGCCTAGGCCTCTTATCTGGAGGGGGATGGGTACCCCTGATCAAGGTAATAAGATCTTCAGTCATTTTGATCATCTGCTTTTTAGGCATAGAGGCCTGTGCACGTGGCTCATGCGTCATTTTTTTTAGTTTTAGAAGTTGCTTTTGTCTTTGGTTTTGCAGCTGTCGTTGGTTTGATATACAAATGTTGAGGTCTGAATACACCCTCAGAAGCTGATGCCTGCTCAGCGGCTCTGGACCCATCCGAGGGAGATGCATCCTTTGGTCCAATACCTTGAGTATCTTGCGGCATGCCCATCCACATGGGTGTCGGTAGAGGCCTACAACTCGAAGGTAGCGGGTATCAGGGGCTGAAAAAGAGCCTCAATGAGTACCAGCGAACCGGCGACTGGCTTAAGAGAAGCTTTGTCGTCGGTTTTGGATCTCGACTGCCTTTCTCTGTCCTTTTCTTTGTGTTTTTTATGTACTCCGGTAGTCGGATTGCTATCTGACGACATTTCTGGGTAGTTAAATCTGTTTCCAAAATACTTTGATGCAAAAATATACAGATGCTTAATAGTGCGTTGGTTAAATCTAGCACAAAACCGACAGCCAGGTACGTTTTGATCAGGGCCTAGGCAAGGAATACAGTATAAATGGAAATCCTTATGAGGTATTTGCTTTCCACAAGTAATACAATTATTAACTTTTTCTGATATCGGTAAAAAGCAAGAAAAAAGTTTCCTCAATGGGGTACTTACCTTTAATGAAGACTTCAGATCTGAAACTCAAACTCGAATATTTCAGTAGTCTGATGACTGGCACTTGCAAAATGCTTCTGTTTCCGGCATCGCACAGCAAGAAAGACTAAAGAAAATGGCGTCGGCTGCATGCATTATACCCCTGATGACTTGACGTCATGGAAGAGAAGACAGCAACCGACGCAGGACCCAAGACTTTGGAATTCAGGCCGACTGAGGGCAACCTGCCAGCAGATTACCCAAATGTAATGATGCAACAGTGAAATACGAAGAACATGTGGAGTCCCACAGGGTTTGGTCCTGGGTCCTCTCCTCTTTGGTATCTATTTCTCTGAAGTCCAGGCCAAAACAAAGGGACTCTGGTTGACAAAGTTCACAGACGATTGCAAGTTGGGAGCTATTATTAACTCCCCAAATGATGTTGACATTCTGCAGAAAGGCCTCACTGAGACCAACGACTGGTGTCAGAACCATGGCCTTAAGTGCAATGCTAAAAAATGTGTTGGGGAAAAAGTAGATGTTAGTCCACTGAACACAGAAGGCATTATAAGAGATCTGGGAACACAGTGACAGCAACCTCTCTTCTGACCACCACATTGCCACTGTGGTCAGAAAGTCCTTCTATGTGGCACATCTCATTACTAAGGGTTTTGCATCCAAGAAGAAAGGGGTCATTTGTCCACTCTTCCCTCATTAGGCCAATCATCGAGTACAATGCCCCATCTGGCATGCACCTCCCTAGACACCTGCAACAACTTGACATGCCGTAAAAGTACCTCACAAAGATGATCCTAGGCCTTAAACAGTTGTCCTATATGGACAGACTAAAAAAAACTCCAACTATTCTCCGTTTCATATCACTTACTTAGAGGCGATCTCTGCTTGACTTACACAGCCATGTCTGACCCAGCTCGGTTAGAAATGCTATATCTAAAGAAATCCCAATCCCTCTGTACCACACGCTCCAGAGACCTCAACCTCATTACCACAATCAACAGAACATGCTGGAGGGATAGGTTCATAACCCAGAGACTGCCCATGCTATTGAAGAGACTTTCCATACATGTCAAATAGAGCACCTCACTGGCCCTCTTCAAGAGAAATATTGATGAATGGATGGGAAATAGAAAATTCACCCCAGGGATCACTCCAGTAGCCTAGTAGCTCTACTTAACAGAGGCACTGGGAACTAATGTCGGGTAGCACAATGCCAGGGTAATCCTATGGGCTAGGCTTGTAAAGGCTCCAGGGCCATTAGCCTAGTACACACCTATGAACCTAAACATTTGGATATTCCATAGACATCTGTCCAGAGGGCTGGTATGGCCTGCACAATGGTTTAACATGTTGCACGTGAGGTAGATGCTGTTACCACGCTATATAAAGTAAAGCCATCGGGAGGTGGTAAACAGGCGTGGATGGTACTCCAATCAAAATATTATCAGCCAAACAGAATATGATCTTCACCCAAAGACACACACAAACAGTTGCCAGTATTAAGATTAAAACCCTTACCTATCAAGTTATTTCTACTATAGTGTTATGCAGTTATCAGATGCGCCACGGAGCTTACATGATTTCTCCTAGTCCCAACGTACTTCTAAGGTGAATGACATCAGCAGGCCTAGTAAAGTAGGGTGATGGGACATTTACAGGGTGGTACACAAATCAAAATGATATAACCCAGACAGCATATGATTCACACACACACACAGTTGTCAGTATTGAGATTAGAACCCCAACCTATGTAGTTATTTGTACTATAGTATTACGCAGTTATTGCATGCACTACCACAGCTTATAGGAGTGATCAGTGTCCAATGGTACTTCTAAGTTGAATGACAGCAGCAGATCTTGTGAAATAAGACAATGTGAAGTGTACTGATTGGGAAGAGTTTCCTAATATTTGGACCTATGGAGAGAGACAAACACAGGGAGGTGATGTGATATTATAAACTCAACCTCAGTACTGTTACATAGCAAGGCTCAGCTTTTTTCTGGCATGTGCAACTGTTATGCCACTGTCCGCAGCAGGACATCACTGTATGCCATTCAGGCTATCTGTGTGCGACTCACTGTGTCTGTGCCCCCTGTGTCTCTCTCTGTATCATTGTCCGTCTCTCAGTTCCCCACATCTGTGTGTGTGTGTATGCTTGACGTATGTTATCTGTTGCCCATATATATGTGTGTGTGTGTGTATAACTGACGCAACAGATGCAGACATATCACATATGGGCCACCTACAGCTAGCTGAGGGCAATCCTGTCTGATGTGCGTGTGTGGGGACAGTTGGGCTGTACACAGCTGTCTGTATGCACGGACATGTATACACAATACAGTCATATTCCTATGTGGGTTCCAACATGTCCTGTGATTCTCTAAGTGTAGAAGCATGCCCAGTGTGACCTTCTATACTTAGGGTGGGACTCCATTCCAGAGATGGGTGTACTCTAGTCCAGGGTTGTGTGTACTGCAGCCAAACCTCTCAGGAGTACACAGGAGTTTCTTCAGGATACTAGTTTTGTTTATCAGACTTTTTCTGACATATCTGTAGTCTGAAACTGCAATGTACTGTGCTATTACCTAGTGCCAGACATCGTCAGATCATCACAGTGCTTTACCACAGGAATACTAGTTGTATGATGCAAAGACCAATATTATGAGGGCAACTATGTAAATTCTTGCCCAACAGGGCCCATTTGTGAGGTGTGGCTACAGGCAGTGTAGTAATAACACACAACTGTGTAAACAGTCCAGCAACCTGGTGATATACTGGCTGGGGATCTCCTGCTTGTGTGGTATCTTTCTAACCTGAGATGTCATATCCTTGTGTGTGCATACCTCTGACCTGTACATTCTTTGGCAGGCTGTCCAGGTGTTTGGCTAGAGGTTTCATCCTTTCTGCATACACATGTGTTTTTATGACAAGATAGTTACACAACTGAATTGTTGTTGTTGTCTTTCGGCTTTTCCTGGTTAGGGGTCGCCACAGCGGAACTCCGGTCCGCTAATGATTGGCAGTAGATGTTCACGAATGCCGAGGTGCAAGCTCAACGTTCAACCTTCAACGAAGGCATGCCCATTTACAACTGAATTGTGATGTTACAAAATAATACAAACATTACTGTTACAGACTATGTAACCTTCAGACCATTCCCACTACTGCAAACCCTCACCCTACCAACTTTCTTAGTATGCAAGGGCGATATTTACAACACATGCCTATCATTGTGTCTTTGTTCGATTTTTCTTTCTACCCTTGTCCAGACATCTTGCTGTCAGAGGTTGGGAGTTATGGGTGTGGGTACAGAGTGCATTCAACTGTGCAGGCATGTCCATTACTTGTAAAAGCAAACACGAGAAAAAGGATTATTGAGAATGACCACTGGCAACAGTACCACAGAGCACTTGTATTCACAAAACATTGGCACCTCTGCTACACATCCTTCAAGATGTCAGTAATGTGTGTAGCAAATTCCACATAGCACTGTGACTTCCAGGCATGTCAGCGGCAGAGCAGTAGGTGTCAATGACATGCATAACAGTTGTCACTGCAGTTATCTGCACATGGCCCTGTCAAAGACAGCACTGTACTATGACAGTACAAGACAACTGCCAGGAGAACATGCTGGCCAGATCCAGACAGTATTAACCACACACATACACATAGCTCATTGACCCCTGCATACTGTGGACAGGAACAAGTTTTCATGTGTATTAGTATGGCCCTGCCAATTTGTGCCAATATAGTACGGCAAGACTGTGCTAGTATTTGCTTTGCATTTTGGTTCCATTTACCATACTATTGTGCCCTTTCTTAGGGACTGGAGGCATATCAGTAAAGAGCCCTGCTCAGATTGTACTGGCACACATTTGAGTTTCAGACTTCTTACCCTTCATAGCCTTACTCTAACTGTGGGTCCTGCTGTGCTATCACTGAGCGAGTCTGTAGGGGGGTTAATTCAACACTGCCGCCATTTGTGTGCCTTTACCACACATTTCTCTGTGGTTTTCTACAGCTGTGTGGGTGTGAGGGGTGGTTATGAGACCCCCACCCTGACATCCATGCCTGCGACCTATGAACCCCCACTTAGTTGTCCCCACACCTATACTGGAGTGGGATTTGACACCTTGGGTACTACTGCATACTGCCAGTTTTGGCCGGATATTTCCTGGAGGCCCACACAGCTGTCTGTTGTGTGCTGCTATCCCAGAAGGCCACCCCATTCCTTTGCATGCATGCAGCATTACCATAGATATGCTAGCAGAACATACTATTCTATTCATTTATTGTTAAGAACACTGACTTACCTTGTGCTTGTGGCAGTTATGAGGACAGCGCTTGAGGGCCGCCTATGTTGGATGCACACAGTACACTGCCTATACATGGTAAGTTACAGGTAATGTGATGTGTGTTGCCATCCATTTTACTGTGTGTGCGAGTTGCACAGAGGCATCAGCCCTGGGGCCCCTACAGTGTCAGTGTGTGTGTGTGCTATGTGTTGCCTCTTTGCCAAGGCCTGAGGATACTGGGGACTACTCAGTCTGCCTATGGGAGCAGGCTCAGGGGCCTCCTCCTGTGAGTCCCTCTATGCCTGTGGAGACCTTGGCAATGGTGGTGGGCTGTGTGGCCCTTCCCTATACTGTTTCTGCTGCAGCTGCTTTCACAGGATCATATTGTGCAGCATGGCACATACTATGAACATGTGTGCACATGTGGCTGGAGAGTACTGCAAGGCTCCACCACATATGTCAAGGCAACAGAACCGTGACTTGAGCATCCCAAATACACGCTTTATAATGATCTTGGTTTGTGCGTGTGCCTCATTATGGCATTCTTGTGTGGGTGTGTGTGCATTTCTGATGGGTGTCATCATCCACAGCTCCAGTGCATAGCCAGCATCCCCCACCAGATGTCCATAGGAGATGCTCCCACTGGCAAATGCCTAGTACAGCTGTGATGAATGCCAGATGTGGGAGTCGTGATAGCTTCCGGAGCTGCCAGCACACACATTTATGACAATGC
This sequence comes from Protopterus annectens, assembly GCF_019279795.1. Lineage (NCBI taxonomy): Eukaryota > Metazoa > Chordata > Ceratodontiformes > Protopteridae > Protopterus > Protopterus annectens. The sequence goes on from NC_056744.1 coordinate 1,218,810,039, forward strand.
CCTGGACATTGCACATGACCTGTCAGTTGGAGAGGAAGCCCTTGCGGTTTATGTAGACCCTACCCTGTTCACCGGGTGGTGCTTTGATGTCGATGTGCGTGCAGTCTATGGTACCCAGTACTTCTGGGTATTCTGCTACAAGGTGGAAGAGATGCATATTGCTGGTCCTCTCCTCACGGGTGTTGGGGAAGTAAATGTGCACACCAACATGTGGGAACATAGCATCTAGGAACTGGTGGAGTACCCTGGATGCAGACGTCTGTGAGATCCCCATGATGTCCCCAGTGGGTCTTTGGAAAGTACCTGTAGCTATAATTCCTAAAGCCACACATGGGCTCCTCTCTGTTGGTTCTAGCCCTGAGTTGAGGCCTGTAGCTATAATTCCTAAAGCCACACATGGGCTCCTCTCTGTTGGTTCTAGCCCTGAGTTGAGGCTGGCACAGCTCAGTGAGTTGCTGAAGTATGTCTCTGTCCACCCTGTTTAGCTCTACTATCTCCAGATCATGTAGCCCCTGGTAGGTTACCCTGAGTCTGAACACTCTTCTCCTCCTCCATGGTCTGTGGCAGTTGTCAGCATTATCCTCCTCTCCGCCCTCAGCCTCTAGCACATACTGATGGATCAAAGCAATGGCAGCCCTTAACATTTTTCCAGTTAAAATTCTCCCACATGTATACACCAATGGTGCAGAGTTTGAGGGAAAAAACAGACTGTAAGGTGTTTCCATACTTTGTACTGTGGTGCTACAGATGCTGCCTGTATGATTGGCAGACTATGATACATTCCAGCTACCACCTATATTGCTCATGGCTTTGATTTGCCCACTGTGAGTGTTAGAGGCATTACTGGTAATTTGTGCATGACTGCCTTTATTCTGTTGTTGCCTTTTTTTTATTATTATTTTTTACTTACATCTCCTCCCACTTTCAGCTATGCAGCCACCTGCCAGCTGTATTATTATGTGCTTTGCCTGCCCTTTGTAAGTTGCAAGAGTCACATATTAGTGATTTCTACTTCATTTCTCCTTTATTGTGCTGTTGCCCTTTAGTTTTTTTACATCTTCTCCCATTTTCAGCTATGCAGCCACCTGCCAGCTGTACTATTGTGTGCTTTACTTGGCCCATTGTGAGTTGCAAGAGTCCCATATTAGTGACTTCTACTTCATTTCTCCTTATTGTGCTGTTGCCCTTTATTTTTATTTATTTATTTTTTTACATCTCCTCCCGTATTCAGCTATGCAGCCACCTGCCAGCTGTATTAACGAATGCTTTCAATGGCCCATTGTGAGTTGCAGTATGCCATATTGCTGTTTGTACTGCATTTCCCTTGTTCTGCTATTTCCTTTTACTTTTCCTATGACCTTCCTGTTTAATCCCCGGCGCACTGCCCAGACCAGTTTAGCTAGTGTAAAGAGCAAGAAATGGCCCTCTCTTGGCCGTGAACATGCTTCTCAGTTCATGGAATAAGACTATACAGCCTCAGACACACCCTCTCGCTTAGCTGTGCTTAGATAAGCACAAACCCGGCCAACAAGCATGACACACCCCCTTTTCATGTTAGTTGCTCCTCCTGTCTATACGGTGGTATTAGAGCACCTACACAATTAGGTGCAGTGTGACACTTAGAAGAAATATGTGATTCAGTACAAGTCCCCTCATTAACATACTCCCACTGCCTTAATTCCTAGTTACTGCACTACACACGAGTCTTCCCCCTCAGCAACCACTGTTCCCTGCCATTTTTTTTTCTGCATGCCACGGACTACAATGGCAGAATGCAGATTTCTTTAATACTTGTGTCCCCACCATTTTTTTTTTATTTTCTGCCCCTCCCGTTCATGTGCCACTTCCCACACATTCAATGGCCGAGATCAGCCAACAAAAATAAAAGTTTAATTTTCATTCATAGGGAGTGGTTTTGCATGCCAATGGCCATATATTTGACCATCGGCATTCATAATCGCTCTAACACATGCTTTATTGAGAGCTGACATGCCTCTGTTGTGTTTTTTTGCAGAAATATATTCGGTTAGTAAACAAATACATCTCTGTAACTAACACCGTTCCTGCACGGAGACCTGGCAGGTTGGTGAATCGCTAATTCACCTCATTGGTATGGTTTTCACCAGCAAATAAGGTAACTAGCATCCTGCACAGGTTTCCTTGCTGGAACAGTGTTAAAGCGCTTGTGCACATCAAAAAGGCAGGTACCTGGATCGCAAAAAGTACAGTTTTGTACCTACCATAAATGTAAATGTTCGAGTGCTAATACAGCTGCAGTCATAACAGATGGGTTCTACTGCCGTCAGGTGGGTCCTCGGTCGGCCGAATTCCAAAGTCTAGGTCCGGCGTCAGTTGTCGTCGCTTCCTCCCTGACGTCAGTGCGACAGGGGTACAAAAGAACCAGCCGACGCCATTTTCTTCAGTTTTTCTTGCCCCAGATGTCAGGTGCCCCCAGAAGGAAGGCAATACATAAATTTATGTAATAATGCAGTGCAACATAATCAAAAAACAGTAGTTGCAAGCAAATACACCATAAATGAATACCCCAATCTAGTTGTATGAGGAGGTGTTAGCCAATAGGCCTGTCCCAAGAGGGGAAGGAGGGAGGGAAACCTGGACTGCAGCTGTATTAGCACTCGAACATCTACATTTATGGTAGGTACAAAACTGTACTATGTTCATCGTGCATACAGCTGCAGTCATAAGAGATGGGTAGAATCCCAAAGCTAAAAAAGGGGTGGTAGGCACTAGGTGGAACTAGGAGGAGCCAGGATGCCCTGCAAGACTGCAGTGGTAAAGCCTGCTCTAGTTTTGGAGTATAATGGTAGGTGGTAGTGCTTGGAGAAGGTATGCACAGAACTCCAAGTGGCTGCTTCTAAAATATCTTTGGTAGGAACTCCTCTGAGGAAAGCTGCAGAGGTAGCTGTGGCCCTTGTGGAGTGAGATCTGATGCCTGCAGGCACAGTTTTACCATGAAAAGAGTAACAAAAGCATATGCAGTGGGCTATCCATTTTGAGACTGGATGTTTGGAAATTGGCTTCCCTTGAGCTCCTATAGCATAGGACACAAAGAGTTGTTCTGATTTTCTGAAAGGCTTTGTTCTGTCCAAATAATAACGTAGCTGTCTGTGGATGTCCAAGGAATGTAGTAGTCTTTCCCCTTTGTTTTGAGGATTAGGGTAAAAAGTAGGTAAGTGAATAGCCTGATTCAAAGCTACCCTGGATACCACCTTTGGCATAAAGGACGGATTGGTTCGTAAGGAAACTCTGTCCTGATGGAAAATGATGAAAGGCTGCACAGACATGAGGGCTTGTAGTTCCAATACCCTGCGAGCTGAGGTGATAGCCAGAAGGAAAGCTGTTTTCCAGGACAAATATTGCAAATCTGTTGAGGCAGCTGGCTCAAAAGGAGGTAAGGTCAGCTTTTCTAAAATGAAATTGAGGTCCCAAGCAGGTATTGGTTGTTTCCTTGGGGGTTTTATATTCTTAGCCCCTCTGAGGAACTGCCTTAAGAGGGGATGAGAGAATAAAGGAGGATCAGTGTTGTATTCTGCAGAAATGGCTGAGGCATGGATTTTGATGGAGGAGAATGAAAGTCCACTGCTTAGCAGCTCAGCTAGGTACTGTAATATTTGAGGTAAATTCAGTATTCCAGGATTCTGGCCCTTTTTCTCATTCCAGGCACAAAATCGCTTCCATTTTGCGGAGTAAGCTTTTCTAGTAGAAGGCCTTCTGGCCTCCAAAATGACATCCTGCACCTCCTTGGAGAGTAGGGTCTGTTGTGAAGTTAAGGAATCTTCCATGCGGCCAGATTGAGTGTTTTCAGCTGACTGTGAAGAGTTTTGAAGCTGTGCTGAGTCAGAAGAAGAGGCATTAGAGGTAGGGTCCATGGTGGGGAATGCGTCAGGCTCCTCAGGAGTGGGTACCAGTGCTGTCTTGGCCAGTCTGGAGCAATGAGAATCATCTTTGGTCTGTCTGCTTTGGTCTTTAATAGAACTTTGGGCAGCAGAGGAAGAGGTGGAAAGGCATAAACTGTCATTGTTGTCCAACTGAAAGAGAGAGCGTCCACTCTCCATGCCTGTGGATGAAAAGTCCTTGAGCAGAATTTTGTCAATTGGTGATTTTTGTGGGAGGCAAAGAGATCTATGTCTGGCCTTCCCCATGCTTGAATTATTTCTGTAAAAACTTGAGGGTGCAACTTCCATTCGTGTGGGTCTGTCATATTTCCGCTTAGGTTGTCTGCCAGCGTGTTTTCCTTGCCTGGCAAGTACTGTGCTTGAAGCTCGATTTGTAATTCCAGAGCCATGTTCCAAAGTGACATGGCCAGCCTGCATAGGGGGGTATGAATGGGTTCCTCCCTGTTTGTTTATGTACCACATTACTGTGGTGTTGTCTGTCCTTATCAGTAGTTGGCCTGGATGCAGAAGGTCTTTGAAAGCCATAATAGCATTTATTACTGCTAGCATTTCCTTTTGATTGATGTGTAGGTGCTTTTCTTTTTGGGACCATTTGCCCTGAATGCACCGATCTGTCATGTGCGCCCCCCAGGTGTAGTCCGAGGCGTCTGTTGTGATGACTTGATTTGCTTGAGGCTTGCAGAATGGGAGACCTGTGTCTCTTTGGCATGCTTGAGCCCACCAGAGAAATTCCTTTTGAAGACATGGAATCAGTGGTATTATTGTTTCCAAACTGTGGCTGTGTTGAGACCATAGGTTTTTCAGGTACCATTGAAGTTTCCTCATATGCAGCTTTGCACATGGGATTAGAAGGATGCAAGATGCCATGAATCCCAGAGCCTGCAGGATTTTCCTTGCAGTCAGCCTGGTGAAATTTGCTAGTTTTCTGAAGTATTTAGTCAGTTGGCCCTGTTTCTCTGGCGTGAGGTAAGCCATCTGGGTGTTTGTATCCAAGTTGGCACCCAGGAAAATCATTTTTTGTGAGGGCATTAGCCTTGATTTCTTTTTGTTGACTGTGTACCCCAGAGCATTCAACAACATTATTACAAAAGCCAGATGTTTCAGAAGTATGTGCTTGCTGTCCGCTTGGATCAGGCAGTCGTCCAAATATGGGTATATTTGTATCCCTTGAAGTCTGCAGTAGGCAATTACTGATGCCAGGCATTTCGTGAATACTCTGGGCGCAGTAGATAAGCCAAAGGGCAATGCAGAGAATTGATAATGGGTTGAACCTGCAAGAAATCTGAGGTATCTTCTGCAATCTTGTCTGATTGGGACATGCAGGTATGCCTCCTTGAGGTCCAATGTTACCAGCCAAGACTCCTTGCCCAGCATGGGAAGAAGCTGCTGTAATGTGAGCATCTTGAATTTTGGCATGAGTAAAAAAGTGTTTAGGATGGATAGGTCCAAAATAGGTCTCCAATCTTTTCCCTTCCTTGGTACCAGGAATAGTCTGGAATAAAAACCTTGACCTTGTTCTTGAGTAGGTACCTCTTGAATAGCTTTCATGTCCATGAGATCTGAAATTTGTCTTTGTGCCTCTGCCCTTTGATTGTGTGGCAGGTTTGGCATGCCTCTCTTTTGTGGAAGGGTGTGAAAATGGAATCTGTAGCCTCTGTTTATAATGTCCAGGATCCATTTGTCTTTTGTGACAATATGCCAATTTTTCGAAAATAATGCCAGTTTTCCACCTAAGGGTGCTGCCATTTGAGCCTTGCTTGGCATGCAAAGGGGAAAGTCATTGGGTTTGCTTTCTGAATGGCTGTGAACTATCCTCACCACCTCTTTGTGTAGGAGCTTGCCATTGTCTGTCTCTAAACAATCCTTGAGTTTGGCCCCTGCCCCTCGGGCGCCTGTATCTACCTCTTTGGGGTCTGTCCGTGGCTGGAAAGGACCAATTTTTGGAAGGCCAATTTCTACTGAAACGCGGAGGTTGTACCTGTAGAAAATCTTTCACTGTTTGCATTGATTTAGCCTTTTCCTCCATTTTCTTTAATACTTCCTCAGCTTTAACACCAAATAATACATCTTTTTGTAGAGGGGCATCTAGTAATTTAGCTTTGACATGATCTGGTAAGGTTTGCTCCTTGAGCCAGGCATGTCTACGTATGACTGATCCTGTAACAGCAGCTCTACATGAGGCCTCTAGAGCATCAAAACCACATTGCAAGGTATGTTTACCCACTTGTTCTGCACTATGCATCAAATCCTGCAACTCCTTCAAGTCTGGTTGTTCAGGTTGTGACATTTTGCTTCTCAACTGTGATAATAGAAACTGTTGGTACTTTAACATATGGAACTGGCAGTTTAATGCCCTCATGGTTAAGGTGGCCGAGGTGCATACCTTTTTTCCCCACCTTTCTAAAGCTCTGGAATCTCTCTCCGAAGGTAATGGATTTTTAGCAGTGGAGGCCTTAATTCCCTTGGGGCCTGTGAGATAGTTTCTGGGTCAGCCACATGGCTTTTGTATAAGAATTGGTGAGAGTCAGGAACCCGGTAGTACCTGTCAGGCTTGACTGGGGCTGGAGGTAAAGAGTCTGGGTTAAGGCAGGCCTCCGAATACACATCCTCTAGTATGTCTAAGACAGGAGGTATAGCCAGAGGCCTGTGCTGAGGGAGCAAGAGAAAATCCCTAAACCTTTTCTTGGAGTCTGAGTACTCTTGGCCTTCCCAGTGGAAGTGTTCCCTCAAGGTATGCAAGGTTTCCCCAAAAGAGTAATCCTCAGGGGGGGAGACAGAGGGAATGGACTCCTCTGCATCAGAATCTTCAAAAGGGGAGTAAGAACGTTCCTGTTCATCAGAGTGCTCTGAAATAATGGAGGCCTGGTCCGAGGAGGGGGATTCTTCCTCCACTCTGGGCCTTTTGTCCGGGGGGGGGGGTTGTGAACCCCTGATAAGAGTAATTAAATCCTCAGCCATTTTGAGCATCTGTTTTTTAGGCATGGGGCCTGGAGAAGGGCCCTGAGTAGCTTGTCTCTTAGAATGCAAGGCTGCTTTAGACTTAGTGAAAGCCTTTGCTGGAAAAAGAAGAGGAAGACCTGAAGACACCTTGAGAGGAGGCAGACCTGTCTACAGTCTGAGTTTCACCGCCTAGAGTGGCTTTGGTATCTGTAGTCGGGGTGTGGGCCGAGGAGCCTGCGACCTCGGGCACAGGAGACACCACCAATGAAGTGTCGTCGGTAGGCAGGGGCTGCGTAGGGGCCTCGCTGAGAACCGGACCATCTGTAGTCGGCTTTGGCGTGGTGTCGGTAGAGGCCGTGGACCTAGTGTGTCGGTCCTTATCTTTGCGTCTTTTAGTCAAAACTGGAGTCGGTGTATCCGACAACATAATGTAGTTAATTGTTTTGCCAAAATAGTGCTGGGCGAACTCCGCCCGATGCTTAATGGTGCGTTTGTTGAATGTAGCACAAAAACGACAGACCGAGACGTCGTGGTCTGGGCCTAAGCAAGGAATGCAGAAGGAATGAAAATCCTTATGCGGTATTTGCTTCCCACATGAAATACAATTATTAACTTTGTCTGAAATCGGTCTGAGGCAAGAAAAGTTTCCCCAACGGGGTACTTAGCTTTCAAGAAGACTTTGGTTGCAAAATTTTCGTAATTTCAGGAGCTGGCCGACCGGCACTTGCGAACTGCTTCTGCTTCGGGCACCGCGCGGCAAGAAAGACTGAAGAAAATGGCGTTGGCTGGTTCTTTTGTACCCCTGTCGCACTGACGTCAGGGAGGAAGCGACGACAACCGACGCCGGACCTAGACTTTGGAATTCGGCCGACCGAGGACCCGCCTGACGGCAGGAGAACCCATCTGTTATGACTGCAGCTGTATGCACGATGAACATCGGCCATTTTCCGTGCAGGAGTGGCTACACTGTTCCTGCATGGAAAATTTTCATTCATGAATCCCGGGGTCAGTATATATTCACAGTGACATCAGAGTTCAAAATCACAGGAAATATTTAAAACAACATTGCAGGGCAGTCTCAATTAAAGAAAGAAAAATATCTAAACTAAGCTATGCTATATTCCTGACTATATCCAAGAGAACTGTACTGTTCTCTAGAAATTTACTTCATTACACAAAGATGTGGTGAATGGATCTTCTTTAGTTGTTATCAGGTCCAAGACAGAATACAGAATGCTGTGGCTCTCTAAGATACTTAGCAAATTAATATCTAAAATATTACTGCTAGGATAGCTTGCAGAATGACATTGTTTCTTGTCATCTGACTATCCCAGATGAAACCCACACTGCTGGAAGCAAGCAGTATTTAGCATCTACCTGTGAAAATACACAGACCTCAGATCTTTGACAGATGCTGGAAGTCATAAAACAATTACATCCCTCCACATCTCAAGCCTAGTAATTATTTCTCCATAAAGACAACAAAGAAAGCTCCCCAGTATAGATATCCTGTCTCTAGCTACCATAAAGTCATTTAATTTCAGATTTTTTTCTGAAGATTTGCTGGATTGAAGTTAACCTCCTGTTTTCCAGTTTCCCACTATTAAAATCTACACATTTAAACAGCTACAGTAGTGCATGCACATTTCTGTTCAATTCCAGTAGGGCACACTGTGGGCACATTTCAAGCACTTTGCAAAAACCTTTTTCAACACACGTCTGTACAAACCTAGTTTGATATATACATGACATACAGTTATAATACATTTGCAACACAAGCATCTTATATGAATCAAATTGATATTCAGAAACGACATATAATTATTTACACAATAACAGACAGCTGGGCTGCCAGTATCCCCCTTTGTCACAGAGGTAACCAATGTTGTCTTGGCCAAAAGGGGGTCACCAATAAGATTTTTGGTTTGCCCTTCTGAATTTTCAGGAGGACTTTCTGAATTAGGGGAAAGGGCGGGGGAATGCATAGAGAAACATCCTCTTCCAGAAGAATGACAGGGCATCTACCATCCAAACCAGAGGATGTGGGATTGGCACAGAACTTTGGAATTTGTCTGTTCAAAGGGAAGGCAAAGAGATCTATTTGAGGAGTACCCCACTAGTGGAGAATGTCCAGAAACACATTCCTATGTATCATGCAATAGTGGGCTTGTGTCATGGATCTGCTCAGAGTGTTTTCCTGAACATTTAGAGGTGATGTGATGTAAACCACAGATAAAGTTACCTGTGCTTGAAGAGCAATCTCCCAGGCTTGGATTGCTAATCTGCATAGTAGGTAAGACTTTGTTCCCCCCTGCTTGTTCACATACCAGAGAACTGTGGTGTTGTCTGCGAACAGCTTCAAAGGACCTGGAAGGAGGTATGACCTGAAGGCTTGAAGGGCCAGGATCAGAGCCCTCATCTCTTTCATGTTGATGTGTTGCTTCCTTATGGAGGGAGATCACAGGCCTTGGACTTTTAAGTTTCCCAGGGTTGCCCCCTACCCCAGATCTGAAGCATCTGTGAACACTTCCTGAAGGGTGAGTAGTGGCTGGAGGGGCAGTCTAGGTTGTGAGAAATTTGGTGAATCCACCAACGCAATTCCTTCTTTAGGCAAGGCAGAAGTGGGAGGACAAATTCTACAGGCTAAGCATTATGTGACTAGAGTGTCTTCAAGCACCACTGGAAATTTTGCATGTGGAGTCTGGTAAGGAATAGCATTGGTGTTATTGAAGCCATGAAGCCTAGCATCATGAGGAATTCCCTGGCAGTCAGAGAAGGTAGACGAAGCAACTGAAGGAAATAAGTCTGCAGAGATTGCACCTTTTGGGAGGGCAGGAAGGCCATCATGAGGTCTGGTCTTATCCTGCAACCCAGGAACACCTGGTCCTGAGAGGTAGTTAGGGAAGACTTGTTGTAGTGGAGGGTGAAGGGAAGACTTGCTGAAATGGAAGGTGAAACCCAGTTTGAGCAGCAAGGAGATGGTGGTTTGAAGGTTCTGCTGCACTGTGATTGGATGTTCTGCTTGAATGAACAGGCCATCCAGGTAAGGGTAAATGAGAATCCCCTGGAGTCTGCAAGAGGCAAGGACAGGAGTCAAACATTTTGTGAATACCCTTGGTGTCACGAACCGTGCAAAGGGCAAAGCACAGTACTGAAAAACAATTTCCTGAAAAGAGGGTGGATGGGAATGTGAAGGTATGCATCCTTTATGTCTAAGGAAAACCAGGTAAGCCTGGGTAACAAGAGAGGAGGATAAGCATCCTGAAGGAGGGTACTTGAAGGAATAAATTCAGTTGGGACAAGTATAAAATTGGTCCTCAAGGGCCATCTTTCCTGGGAACTAAGAACATTCTGGAATAGAACCATTTTCCTCTTTCCAAAGCAGGAACCTCCTGTACAGTTCCTAGTGCCTGCAAGTCTTGAATGACTTGAGGGGAAAAGGTAGATCTGGTCTTTTGGAGTTTGAGGAATCCCCATGAAGGGAGGACCGGATTTCCAAGTCATGTCATATCCCCTTAGAAGAATGGACAGGACCCATTTGTCTGTGGTAATGCTTGTCTAAACTGACAGGGAGTAAGAAAGGCACTGGGAAAGGGGGATTTCTGAGGAGCTTGCCAGGTAATCACACACTACCTGGCTTGTCTGGAAAGGGGGCCTTTTGAGCCAAAGATAGCAGAGACCTAGGTGTCGTCTGCCTACGTGTGGTCTTCTTGTGTTGCTGGGAAGGTGTTTTGGTCTTCGTCTTAACAAATTAGTTCTCAAAGGGTAGTTCCTATGAAATTTAAGAACTGGGGAGACAAAAATATGTTTAAACTCCTGAAGTTCTTTTCCTTTCTCTTGAAGGGATTTGAAGAGAGCTGCAGCATTAGAACCAAAATGAGCAGTGTTGTCCAGAGACGCATCCATAATCTTTACCTTGAAATTCTCAGGCAAAGACTGCAACCTCAGCCAGGAATATCTCCTAAGGACCGAACTGGGCGCTGCTGATCTAGCAGACACCTCTTCTGTATCATAACTGCACTTAATGGAAAGCCTGGTAACCTGGGAAGACTGTCCCAAGACAGAGGAAAGCTGGGTTTTTTCTGCAGAATCTGGGAGATCATTCAGTAATTTGGAGGCCTGTGAAAGAAGAGCCAGAACATATCTGGACATATGTGTCTGATAATTAATGGTCCTGAAGGCCAGAGTGGAAGAGGTGCAGACCTTTTTTCCAATTCTCTCCATCATTTTACTCTCCTTATCTGAGGGGAGGAGACTGGTAGAGGGCAGTAATTTGGCAGCTTGTCAGCAGACAGAGAGATCACAGCTGGGTCTGCAAGAGGACATTTCTACAGGTAACTATTGTCCTCAGGCACCTTACAAAACCAGTCTGGCCTTTTAGGAAGAGGAGGTTGAAAATCAGGATATTCAGAAGCTGCCAGGAAGGCATCTTGAAAGGCTGGCAAGACAGGAGGGATGGCTGAAGGAGAAGAGGTGTCAATCTGTAAGAGGTCATAATACCTTTTCTGTACTTCTGAGATGTGTGTCAGCTTTCCCACCTGAAGTAGTCCTTCATTTTGGAGATAATTTCTCCAAAGGAAATAACTTCTTCAGGAGAATCCCTGCCATTGGAATCCACTTCAGGTGAGGCATATTCAAGAGAAGAATAAATTTGAGTGGTCTGAAGTTCAGCAGATGGAGGAGGGGAAATAAGAGATGCTGCGGTAGGAGGACGCAAAGTGGAAGGCCTAAGTGCCATGAAAGCATTCAAAATCCCTTGAGAAAAGGCTTGCCAGACTGGGGAAGACTCTAGGCTGGGAGACGCATGTTTTTGTTTTATCTTGAGAGGAAGGCCTACCCTAGGCTGGGAAGGAAGAGCGGCTGTAGGCCTGGGCTCTGGATCAGATGTCGGCACAACCTCAATGGAAGGAGCAGAAGAGGTACTGTGAGGAATGTTAGAAGGAGAGAGCCGTGGTTTCCCTTACCATCCATTACAGACATCTGCAAAACCTCTGCGGACGTGCTCCTTAGCGGCTTCTTTATCAGTACACACTGAAGGAGGAGGACCAGACACTGTACGTACCTCCAGGTCTTCACTAGCCTTGAGAGGGACATCCGAGACCCAGAGGTGCAGCCAAAGATTCAGGCCTTACCTTTTTCTCCTCCTTCATCTTCTTCGGGGGCTCACCTGACAGACCAGCAGCACCTTCCATACCTAGCACCAGCTGCTGCAGTCTTTGATTCTCAAGGTATAAATTAAGGGTGGACAGATGATTGTGGAGGGTTTTAGGGACGAACGCCTGACAAACGGCACAGGCCCTATAATCATGATCAGACCTCAGACAAAAAAAAAAAAAAAAGACAGTGGTCATGGTTGTCTTTGTGTGGAATCTGTCTTCCACAGTGGCTCTTGCCCTTCTTGGATGACATTAACCTCTAACAAGCATGCAGCAGCAGCAAAAGTGCAAAAGAAATTTCCCAATGGGGCTTGGTGGAGAAGGAAGAGGAATTAATACTACCTGGGCCAGGACAAGAACTCTTGCAGAGTTTTGAAAAGTTCAGCTGCAATGGGGCCAAACAAAAGACCCCTATGAAGGTGGGAATCAAGTAAGTTGGCTTTGACATCCTCAGTGTGGGACTGAAGGTGAAGCTAGACAAATTTGCGAATTATAGAAGTACACTGGTAGCAGCCCTGGAGGAAGCCTCTACAGCATCATAGCTGAATTTAATGGAATGCCTGCCTACCTTGGTAGCCTGAGTGAGTAGACTGGAATCCTCTAGATTAGTCAAGGTTTTATTAAAATACCTTTGATCTTAAATCTAAGAGATTTAATCACCTAAGTTGGATAATTGTTGGCCCTAAAATCCAAGGTGCTGGAGGTGTAAACCTTGCCATACCTGTCGATGGCCCTTACGGTCTCTGTCTGATGGCAATGCATCAGCAACTGGTAAACGTTTAGTGGGCTTGTCAGTAGACAGAGAAAAAACTGAAGGGTCTGCAACAGGACTTTTGTAGATGCACTTCATATCCTCAGTAGCTTTGTAAAACCTATCAGGTTTTTGAGAGCTGAAAGTTAAGACTCTGGGTGGAAAAAGTGGATGCAAAATCATCCCAGAAGGCTTCCAGATCAGATGGAACAAGGGTAAGTTTTGAATTCTGTACTTCATGCAAATTAATAGTATTTTGTCTGCACATTAATGACTTGCCAGGCTTCCCACTCAAAATGCTGCATCATCCTGGTGGTAAGTCTCCCCAAAGGAAAGTTCTTCTATGGCAGGGTCATGTGAACACTGCGTCTTCATCATCAGAAGCAAGCTGTCCAGGGGAGTGAATCTGAGATGATAATACTACGAAATTCTTAAAAGAACAAGATTCATACACCTCCTCAGATAAAGGTTCATGCTGTCTCTTCAGAGGAGGGCGGGAGGCTTGTGAAGGAGTAGCAAGAAAAGAAGAGGGCTTTAAAGACAAAGGAGCCCTGTATATACTTTGAGAATTCAAGCCATTCCTTTTCCTGGGATGTCTGACTGGGTAAAACATACATGGTTTTCTCTCTCTCTTCTCTCTGCTGGAATGTCTACCCTAACAATGCGCAATTGTTTGGAACCCAGACTAACCTTCATTAATATGCTTGTTACCTTTTTCCTAAGCAGTATTTGAGGTATGCTCTCTGGTTCCCCCAGAGATTATCTCCCTAGGTTCCCCCTTCCCTACCATTGAGGTAGACTCGCGTCTTATTGGACATGCGGGAAGCAGACACCATATCGGCCTCCACTGGGGTCACAACGGTGGCTGAGAAAAAGTGTAATGTATAGTGGGATTCCTGCTGCATCTCAGTGGGAATGTCCAAATCAGACTGGGCAGCTGAAGATACAGGCCTTGGCTTTCTGATCTCATTTTTGGGTGTGAGTGGAATGTATAAAGCCGAAGGCTCCACCATCTTGCTTTGCATGAGGCTCTTTAGACACTGGGTCTCTAGATAAGTATTTAAGGAGGAAAGTTAGTTTTGAAGTGTGTTTGGGATGACCAACTGACAGACTGAACAGTTTCTGTAATCATGCACAGCCCCTAAACAAAACAGACAACAGGAGTGGTGGCCTTTATAAGTTGCACTTCCCTATCTTTGCTGACATGAGCAAATTTTAAATAAAAAAATCAAGAACAAGAAGGTTCTCCAACAGGGTACTTACAAGTCTAGGCAATGGTAGTGGGAATGACTATGTGGTGTTCAGACCAATGGGAGCTAAGATCCTGCGTTTGGAGTGGTGGCAAGATAATTTGAAGATCTTACGCCCATACGTCTACATGTATGGTGCATCATGAATGTTTTGGCTTTGGTACATGGGCTGAATGTCAGGTTACCTCAGTAGGATAACCCCATCAGCATTAGAAAACTGCAACAGTGATCCATGGAAGGACATCAAGGTGGCTTAGGATTACCTGATTTGAATGGATACTTCATAGCTACACAGTTACAGTTCATATACATTCACACAAGCAGAAGGTTACAAATCAAGGATAAAAGGCATGATGATGAAATGGGGGGGGGTCAAGAAATAAGGGGAGAGTAAGACTTTAGATGTAGATCCTTAAGAAGAACAATAGCAAACATTCACAGCGTAGAACACGAGAATGGCGAAAGGAGATTTTGCCAATACAGATTACTGCAACTAGAATTATAGAAAATAGGCAACAGAGGAGTGGAATTTACTACAGAAAATTGGCAAAGGAACACAGGTACAGGGAGCAAATAACTATAGAGTGAAAGGTAACACAGTGGGATGAGGCCAAAAAGAAATTTGGACTGCATGTTAAAGAGGTGTATGCAAAGAAAAAGGGATAGGGGAGTGCTAAATGAAATACCAATCTGGCACAGGTTTTAGATGAGTGTAGAGCAGAAGCCACTGTTATAAAAGGGATAGCCTTTAGGGCATATAAAATACTGCATGATAACTATATGAATCAATCAGAGGAGTCAAGAAAATTTTAGGAAGAGACATGAAAGGCATTTTACAAAAGAAAAATGGGGGGACATCTGTATGGCTCCCAAGTATGCAAAGTCTGGAAGGTTTAGGATTTTTGCAGGTATTTTTATACCCCATGCAGATTTCACAGAATTTTTCCTAATACTACTATCACTCATTACTAGCTATCAATCCCAATACAAGTGTAGGCTAATTATCCCAAATAAAGGAACATCCCCCCACACACCCAACCACAAACAACATACTCAATTATACCCATACCACAACCAATCCATCCCTATGTACCACTTACCCAAGGAGCTCCCAACTTATAGACACACCTCCACTACTTTAAAATATAAAAAAAATCATAATCAAGTTACTTAAACTTCAGTTACAACTGCAAACAACACTCTTATGTTGTGGGGACATACACCCCAACCCAGGTCCATCAATCCCAAGCCCACAAACCACCAATACAACATTTACCTTCCCCCACAGACCCAATAACTCACTTCTAATTATCAATCTTAATGTTAGAAGCATCTTAAAGTGCATGACCTCCATGTTCTACTAGGCTTTTATCAGCCAGACATAGTAATACTAACTGAAACCTGGCTAAAGCCAGAAATCCATGATAACAAAATTACTGCACCTGGCTACAATATAATTCGCAATGACAAAATAGGAAAGAAGGGATGGGGGGGTGTTGCCATACTATTTAAAAATCACCTCATCTTAGAAAAGCTAGACATCACATCCCTAGAACTAGGAAATATGGAATTCATCCCAACCAAACTAAAGATTAGCCCAAACAAACATTTAAACATCATAGGATGCTATATCCCCCCAGGGAGCAATATCCCCACCACCGAAAAACTACTTGACTGGACATCTAGTTTACTCCCCAAGAAAACATAATATTAGGAGACCTGAACATTGACTGGCTCAACTGCTCCAGTCAAAACCCTCTATCTCACATCAACCTGCATGGCCTAACCCAACTTATTTCTTCCCCCACCAGAACAGACAAGAGAACCAAATGCCAATCCATACTAGACTGGATACTTGCATCTCAACCCTCCCGAATAACCCAATCAGGATGTCTACCAGATGCCCTCAGTGACCACCAAACAACATTCTTACTTAGAAGCAAAACTTCCCAAATGCCCCAAGTAACTGTCCAAGACATTAGGAACAAAAAACAGTTTAACGCAACTAAATTTAACACTGATCTAAAGAAATGCAACTGGTTCCCCCTAAAAACATTACCCCTCGACGAAGCAGTCCATCACTTTAATACCACCTATATAAATATACTTAACCAACACCAACACCCCCCCCCCCCCAGAACCACTAGAATCAAGAACAAACATGCCCCATGGCTAACCATAGAAACTAAAACACTACTCAAAAATAGAAACAAAGCTTGGAGAAACTATCACAAAACCAGAAACCAGTTAGACAAACAAAAGTACCTAGAACTATGGAACAAAGCCAAACAGCATATTAAAACCGACAAAATCTACTACCAAAAGATCCAAAATAAACATATAAACCACCCAAGAAATTCTGGGCTGCAATCAACTCTGTCTTACAACCAGGGAAGACAACCACCCCCACTCCCAAAACAGGTAATAGCCAAGACAATATACCCACACTGTTCAAACAAATTTTTCACAGAAACTATACACACCATAGCTAGCAACCAACCAAACCACAATATTCCCACTCGAACAACACTACCTTTTCCAACTAAAACAAATAGCAAAACCCACAACTTTAGCTTTAACCCAGTCCCAACCAAAGTCATAGAAAAACTACTCTCAAAACTGAAACCAACATCCACAGCAGCTGACAGCTTACCATCTGAATATCAACTAGCTGCTGAAGCTATAGCCTACCCAGTGTCCATCCTAATAAACAGATCTATCTCTGAGAGCAAAGTACCTCAGCTTTGGAAAATATCACATGTAACACCATTACACAAATGGGGTAGCTCTCTCGAACTCAATAACTACCGACCAATAGCCATACTATCACCCTTAGCAAAAATCCAAGAAAGAGCTGTCCACATGCAATTAATGAAGTACCTCCTAGATAACCAACTTCTAGCCCCACAGCAACATGGTTTTAGACCCTTCCACAGCACATCCACCGCCCTTACATCATTCACTAACACCGTTAATAACCATAGAAACAATTGATTACTTGTGTCTGCTACACTCTTACAGCTTTCTAAAGCCTCTGACATGGTTAATCACCAAAAATTGATTAACTCTCTATTCACTCTAAACCTCAACCCCCCCAGCTATCTCATGGTTCAAGAGCTATCTAGATGGCAGACAGCAAGCAGTAAAATGGCAAAACCAACTCTCTCCCCTACTACCTGCAACCTTAGGAGTTCCCCAAGGCTCCATCCTTGGGCCTTTGCTCTTTACCCCATTTACTAACCAACTCCCAGCCAATATTCCCAATGCATCAGTAGTCCAATACGCAGACGATACCACCATAATATGTGCAGCCAACAGCCTTAACCTTCTCCACTCCCAAACACAAGAATGTTTCTCTTTAGCTGAAGCCTGGATCACTAACCACAACCTCATTCTCAATCCTGCTAAAACTAAACTACTAATCTTTAGCTCCCACAGAAACGCACCACCCTAGTATAACCTCACAAAATCTTCACAAAACACCACCATCTCCACCACCAATCAAGCCAAACTATTGGGTGTGGAAATTGACAATCACCTAAGATTGGAAATACACATCTCCCAAACCACAAAAAAGTACATACAAAATTAGGGCTACTCTATCGGAACAAACAATTCCTCTCTAACCACTCCAAAATCACTATAGCCAGGACACACCTATTATCCACATTACTTTATGCATCCCCCATGCTGACCAACCTCCGCAAAACAGACCTAAACAAACTTGTCAACTGTTATAACAAGATAGCTAGATTTGCCACAGAATCCTCCCCAAGAACACACCATTGTGACAGCCTTATTAAACTACAATGGCTAGAATTCCCACTCCTACTCCAGTACAACCAGCTAACACTCACCCATAAATTGCTCTACCATTCAGAAAAAAAAAAAACATCCCTTCAAAAACTTATTCAGCCCTATAACCTCACCAGATTCTTAAGGTCAAGTACCCAAAACCTCCTTAAGGTAACCAGGATTAACAATGAGGAAGGAAAATCCATCTATAGTCATTGCATCTCCAAATCCTTGAACTCTCTCCCTGCCCAAATTACAGCTACAAACTCACTAACCCAATTTAAGAAACTGCTCAAAACATATTTCTCAATAACAGACTATGCTCCTGTAATACCCCAGAATAGCTGTACATTTTGTTACTAAATGTATGGTTATAGTCATTTATTATCTATAAAAACTGTATTATGAATAATTAACTATGTCTATGTATAAAACAAACGCCTGGATTGTCAGCTATGTCTAAATGAATTACATGTATGTCGTTAATGCAACTCTTAGTGTTTTATCTTTTACTGTAATGTTGTTCATGGAGCTTTTCTCCCCGGGCCTCCAGTGAAAATGGACTTGTATCCAGTTGGACTCTCCCGGTTAACAAATCTAAAATAAAATAAATAAATGCTGAAGGTGTGATGGGGAAAGACAGGGGTAAATGGGAACATGTTTTTTTGGGGGGGTATAAGGTGTTGGCAATTTAAAAAAAAAATCCCTACAGAGTACTCCAGCAGAAAAGTTGGCTGAGCAAACACCTGTAACTAAAGAAATGTCTCTTTTGAGTGGGGACACAGGATCTCAACTGCCTAGACACTGTAAAGCCTAAGTTTAAGGCTATTGGCTGCCAAAAGAGAAATTACTAATAAATGGAAATCAAAATTTAAACCAACTGTAACTGCAATACTGAATATTGTAAAGCAGGTAAAAGAACTGGAGGTGTAATCTTTAGAAAACAGAAAAAGCAACTTACATAGTAATAAATGGAATTCATGGGAACAATGCATGCAGAAAATTGTTCAGGAGGAGGAGTGAGGTTTAAGGGAGGGCAGGAAAGGAGTCATTTATGTAATGTAGGGGTGAATGATAACTGTTTAAAAGAAAGAAAACTTATGGGTAATATATAATGCATGAAAATGAAACATGATAATTGTTTTTAATTAAGATATATGTATCTATGTTTTAAGCGATAATTTAATGAATATGTTTGGAAAAAAGGAAAAGACTGCCAGCAGCAAAGCCCTATTTTACTGTGAGGCTGCCCATTCAAAAGGACAAAGGGTAATTTTCATAACCCTTTTCCTTGACATGTCAAGTACTGTGCCCTCTTATTTCATCAAGAAGTCACCATGTTATTTCACCACTACAATGTGGCAGTTAATCACCCAAAACATCAATGTGACTTGTGGAATCTCTAGCTAGAATTCTGCTGTCCTTGTTTTTTGGAAAGCATTTAAACCTGACATTATCTTGCATCCTTTGGTTGCATAGAGTGAAACCACCACTGGGTTTGCTGCTGGGTTCTCATGAAGATATTTAAAGGGCATGCCATGAAGATAGCCTCCAGGTAGTTGGTACTGTATTCCACTGAACATATGATCTGTGATGAATAAGCCAATTCCTCTCCCTAAGGTCTGAATACGATGACTCAGGGAGGAAGAAATTCTCTTCTCCTCTTGGGAGTGGAGTGGGGTGGAGGGATACCAAACACTGATGGTTTGTAACATTTTCAAATTAGCCCTCATTCATATCTCTACATATGTTTCTGCAAATGTTTGGTAAGTGAACTACAATCATGGGAGGCAGAGGGGTGGGAGACTCCTGAGTGGTTGGCAACAGGCCTACCTCGACCTAGAGAAAAATTGCTGACCCTCCAGTGACTGAATTTACTTATCAAATAATGCATTGAGTGTCATCTTTAAGGATAGTGCCTGGGAACCAGCATCTACCTTAGATGTGGACAGAGGCTATGATGAAGACTATGTGATAAAAACACTGGCAGAAGCTAAAGTCAGGAATCCATTGGCATGGACTCTTCTTTTATTTTTAACAAGTTGGGGAAATCAGAAGTCTGTTTCTCCCCTCCCAAGACCAGTGGACACAGGACCCGACAGGGCTGAAAGGTTCACTATGACGTCCTGTTTTCCACCTGCAGCCTCATAGATTACTAATACCTGGAACTCACCTATCTTAGCATGCAGCCTAAAGTAAGGTTTGCAATCTTTTCTGGTCTAAGTTTGTCTGCTGATTTCTGACCCTTCTCTGCAATAGTTTTCTCCTAAATGCAATGTTCACGCGATGAAATGTGTTCTTCTCAACAAGCAATGGAAACAGAAGTCTACCGACATAGTCTGCCTTGTGCAAGCACAGATATAAAAGCATTTTTTCCTGGAGCATGATGAATTTTAAAAGTGTAGGCAAATGTAATCTAACAATCGGTCACTGTCAGTGGTAAATAGACAAAAACATGCAATTTATCAATACAAGTCAAAATGTTCCCAACGGCATACTTACTGGGGTGTAGAACTTAACAGCAAGAACTGGCTAGTCCAGAGCCACTTGTTCAGAAAATACATTAAATAAGCACTCACATTGGCTAACCTGCTCATTGCAAACTAAAGTGTCTACACACACACTCCAAAAAAACACCACTCAACATCTATGCACACAGGCAAAACAAGTTACATAAAAACATTACTTTTTATACGTGGGAGGTGAGCCACCCCCACCTGCAGGGGAGAGATGCAGTTAATTCCAGGACTACAGTTACTTTGGCATTAAGTGCTACTTAGGACAGAGAGTCACACAAACACCTGTCTTGCACCACCTTCTCCCCCCAGCTCAAGTAGCTCACTCAGTGCATGTGCGGACATGCACTCACACATGCGCACACACTGCCAACCCATGCAGATCAAATCTAGCCTGTAAACTCATACTTCCACACAGACCAAACTGAAAAAAATCCTTGATTATTCACTCAGTGGCACTGACACACATTCAATGCAAACATCAAATGGAGCATATACCAAGAAGTCACAACACAGCACACAACTACTACAACACCTGCAGACACATGCTGAAACAAACACCCTAACCCAATAGTGCACTACAAATTATCCACATCCAATGCATATATACACAAGACCTAATCATACATCTGCTCACACACATACCAAACACTATAAACATCACACGATCCCTACCTTTTAACTAAATGTACATACACAGACACACAACCCACAAATAGAAGTATTCTTTCAACTCATACATTACATATACAGCAAAACAATGCTTAATCCCCTACCTCTATCTAACAGAGACACCACCATTTTGAACACACAGCAACCCCCCCAACAAAGAACTTGCCACTCACACGCTTACTAAAGAACATAGTTACACTCACTGACAAGTACATACACTTGTAAACCTGAAATCTGTCTTGTACATACAAAAAAAAAAAAAAAAAACTGTTGCTATACAGGACAGATTTACTTACCTACAAGAATATATGCTTATGCACACAGTGCATATATTTAACAACTATGAGCTTTCAGCTAGAACATTTTACAAAGCTGCCATGCAATACTAGGAAGACAGGGAGAGTGATAACCTGCACTTTTCGTTCAATTTTCAAGAAGTCATATGGAAGCTGCAAGAAAAGAACATAAGATATGGTGCGAGTGCAGTCAATTTATAATAAATGTCAGTCTGACTTCAGCCAGAAGAGATAACTTGAAGGGGACATAAGAAGAAAGAAAGTACAGTTGTGTACACTTACCATAATGTAGATGTTCGAGTGTATAGACTGTTGCAGTCATTACATTTGGGTTATCTGCTTGTAGCCCTCAGTCGGCCTGATTAAGTCTTGGGTCCTGCATCGGTTGCTGTCCCTTCTTCCATGAAGTCAGGTCGTCAGGAGTATAAAACATGCAGCCTATGCCATTACATCCGTTTTTCTTGCCCCAGATGTCAGGCGCCCCCCCTCTAATGGGAAGCAATTACATCTATAAATACAAGGATATACCTCCAACAAAAAAGCAAATACACCAAAAAGCTTTTTGAGCATAGTAAGTGAGAGTAGAGGTATAGCCAAAAGAAGAAAGGGGGCTGGAGGGAGGGTAACCAGGACTGCAACAGTGAATACACTCGAACATCTACAAGTGTACACAACTGTACTATGTTCTTTGTGTTTCACTGTTGCAGTCATTACATTTGGGTAGATTCCCAAAGCTAAGGTTGGGAGGAGGAATTTAAATATAATTAGGACCATCTATAAGGCCCTACAAGACTGCAGTGGCAAAACCAGCTCTGGATTTAGAGAAAATTGGCAAATGATAATGCTTGGTGAAAGTATGTACATAACTCCAGGTAGCAGCTTCTAGGATGTCCCTAGTAGAGACGCCCCTGAGAAAGGCTGTAGAGGTAGATGCAGCTCTGGTTGAATGGGGTCTGATGCCCTGTGGGATAGGTTTTCCATGGTGTATATAGCAGAAATGAATGCAGTGGCCTATCCAATTTGAAATGGTTTGTTTTGAAATAGCTTTCCCCTCTGTCCCTGCAGCAAATGCCACCAGCAGTTGTTCAGATTTCCTTTGAGGTTTAGTCCTGTCCAAGTAGAATTTAAGCTGTCTGTGCACATCTAGAGAGTGCAGTATCCGTTCCCCTTTGTTCTGTGGGTTAGGAAAGAAGGTAGGCAAATAAATGGACTGATTAAGAGCTACACTGGATACCACCTTGGGCATGAAGTAGGGACTGGTTCTGAGGGACACCCTGTCCGCATGAAAGGTGATGAAAGGTTCCACTGCCATAAGGGTCTGTAATTCAGATACCCTTCTTGCAGAAGTGATTGCTAAAAGGAAAACTGTTTTCCAGAAAAGAAATTTTAAATCTGCAGTAGCAGCTGGCAGAATCTTTTCCATTTTGCAGCATAAGATTTTCTAGTACTAGGCCTCCTTGCCTCTAAAATGATATCCCATCACTGATTTACTGAGGGATGGTAAAGGAGAGATTAGGTAATTAGCCAGGCTGCTAGGTTCAGGGTTTGCAACTGAGGGTGCAGAATGTGGTTCTCCTGCTGAGACAACAGGGAAGGAATCTGAGGCAGGTGCCATGGAGCCAAGTGTGACACACTGCACAAGAGTGGGTACCAGTGTTGGCGGGGCCAGTCTGGTGCAATTAAAATCGCCCTTGGCTTGTCCTGTTTGATCTTTAGTAGTACCTTGGAGAGCAGAGACAGAGGAGGAAAGGCATAAACTGATAGGTTTTTCCAGTTGAAGGATAGAGCATCCACTTTCCAAGCTAGCTTGTGGGAAATCCTTGTGCAAAATTTGTCCAGTTGATGGTTCTGGGTGGAGGCAAACAGGTCTACATCTGGGCTCCCCCATTTGCTTGTCAACATGTTGAAAATCCTTGGTTCCAGTTTCCACTCGTGTGGGTCCATGAGGTTTCTGCTTAGTCCATCTGCCAGTGTATTTAGTTTTCCTGGCAGGAATTGAGCTTGTAGATTCACTTGGTAGCTCAAGGCTGTGCTCCACAATGCCATGACTAGTCTGCAGAGGGGGTAAGAATGTGTACCGTCCTGCTTGTTTATGTACCACATGAGAGTGATGTTGTCCGTCTTTACCATTAGTTGTGCTGGAAGAATGTGGTCCTTGAAGGCTGTCAGAGCATTCTCTACAGCTAACATTTCCTTTTGATTTATGTGCAGGTGCATTTAACTTGGGTTCCATTTGCCCTGAATGCATTTCCCTGCCAGGTGAGCCCCCCCATGCATAGTCTGATGCGTCTGTTAAGATTTGGGTGGCAGGGGGTACTGTGAATGGTAGTCCCCTGTTTTGGCAGCAGGCCTCTGCCCACCAAAGGAACTCTAGGCGTAGGCAAGTTATGACAGGAATCCTTGCTTCTAGATCCTGTGAATGTTGACACCATAGGCTTTTGAAATACCATTGTAGTTTCCTCATATGCAGCCTTGCATATGGAATTAGAAGAATGCAGGAGGTCATGAACCCCAAGGCTTGCAGTATTTGCCTTGCAGATAGCTGGGTTTCTGTGGCCACTTGTTTGAAGTTGTCAAATGAATCCGTTTCTCTGGCGTGAGGAAAGCCATCTGGGAAGTTGTATTCAAGCTTGCTCCCAGAAATATAATTTGTTGACAGGGTACCAGGTGTGATTTCTTTTCGTTTATGGTGAACCCCAGACAAATCGGTACCCTTTGAACAAAGGCCAGATGATTCAAAAGAATGTCCTTGCTTTCTGCCTGAATTAGACAATCGTCCAGGTATGGGTATATTTGAATATTTCTTTGCCTGCAAAATGCAATGACTGGAGCTAGGCACTTTGTGAATACCCTGGGAGCAGTAGATAAGCCAAAGGGCAGTGCAGAGAACTGATGGTGCATGTAGCCTGCTTTGAAGCGTAGGCATTTTCTGCAAGACTCCCTGATAGGGATGTGTAGGTATGCTTCTTTAAAGTCTAGTGTTGCCAACCATGCATCCTTGCCTAGCATAGAAAGCAGCTGGTGAAGAGTCAGCATCTTGAAATTTGGAATCACCAGAAAGCTGTTTAGAATAGAAAGGTACAGGATAGGATGCCATGTACTGCCTTTTCTGGGTACCAGGAAAAGTCTCAAATAGAAACCTTCTCCCTTTTCCTCTTCTGGTACCAACTGAATAGCCCCCATGTTTAAGAGAGAGAGTACTTGATTTTGGGCCTCTGCCCACTGATTTGGGGGTAGATCTGGCCATCCGCTTGGTGTTGGTAATGTGTGGAAATTAAATCTGTATCCTTGGGACACTATATTTAAAACCCATTTGTCCTGGGTAACGAGTTCCCAGTTTTCGGCCTGCAGACCAATCTTTTCGCCTAAAGGAGCATTCAGTTGGGAAGTGCTTGGAAGTTTTAAAAGCAAGTCATTGAGACAAGTTTTCCACAGGGGGGAGTTCTACTACTCCCAGATTTGGGTGTGGAAACCCCCCACTGCCTAATCTTGTGTGTCCCTTGGGACTGAAACCTGGGGTTTCTGCTGTGTCTGGGTTTGGCTTGAGAAGACCTGGAAGGGGCTGGAAAGGACCAATTTTTAGAGGGACAGTACCTACTAAAATCTAGGAGGTTGAGCTTGTAAGAAATCTTTAACAGCTTGCATAGATTTAGCTTTATCTTCCATCTTTTTAAGAACTTCCTCAGCCATGTTGCCAAACAGGCGGTCCTGACTTAAGGGAGCATCTAACAATTTAGCTTTAACATGATCAGGCAATGATTGCTCCTTAAGTCAAGCATGCCTTCTGAGCACAGACCCAGTAATAGCAGCCCCGCAAGAGGCCTCTAATAAATCAAATCCACATTGGAAAGTATGCTTTCCAATCTGTTCAGCAGAATGCATTAAATCCTGTAATTCTTTATTTTCAGTACAGTCAGGAATCAACATAATTTTCTGTTTAAGCAATCCAAAAACATGTTGTTGATACTTTAACATATGAAACTGGCAGTTTAAAGCCCTAATGGCCAAGGTTGCAGAAGTGTAAACTTTCTTACCCCATCTATCCAGTGCCCTGGAGTCTCTATCAGAGGGGGTAGGATCTTTAGCAGTAGAAGCCTTAATGCCCTTGGGTCCCTGTGAAATAATTTCTGGACCCGCAATAGGATTTTTAAAAAGGAACTTGTGAGAATCAGGAACCCTGTAATATCCATCAGGGTTTTCTGGGAGCAGGAGGCAAAGAATCAGGGGCCAAACTAGATTCTGAAAAGGCATAATCAAAAATGTCTAGTACAGGAGGTATAGCTAAAGGCCTATGCTGAGCCAGGAGTAAGAAATCCCTAAGCCTCTTTTTTGAATCAGAAAAATCCTGGCTTTCCCACTGGAAACGCTCCCTTAGCATATGTAAGGTTTCACCAAAAGAAAAATCCTCTGGAGGGGAAGCAGAGGGAATAGAGTCCTCTGCATCAGAATCCTCATAAGTAGATAAGTCCAGATCATCAGAAGAATCAGAAAAATCACAATCCTGTTCAGAAGATTCATAAACAACTTCAGTCCTAGGTCTCTTAGAAGGGGGAGGTTGGCTTCCCCTGATTAGAGTTACAAGATCTTCAGCCATTCTTATCATTTGTTTTTTAGGCATAGAGGCCTGAGCGTCGGTTTCTTAGGCATGGTTCGAGATTCTGGCTTAAATAAAGAAGGAGGAAGCGTTGGTTTAATATGCAAGTCCATAGGCCTGAATACACCCTCAGAAGCCAGTCCTGCACAGCGGCTCCGGACCCATCCAAGGTAGAGACATCCATAAGTTCCACAGTTGAAGCATCTCACGGCATACCGGACTCCGAATGGGTCTCAGTAGACGCCTGCGAGTCAGAAGTAGCGGGTATCAGGGGCTGCGAAAGCGCCTCACTGAGTACCGGCAAACTGACGACTGGCTTAGGAGAAGCATCGTCGGTAGCTTTGGACCTCGGTGGCCTGTCTTTGTCTTTATCTTTGCGTTTTTTCAGAATCCCGGTAGTCAGATGGCTAACAGATGACATTTCTGGATAATTAAACCGAGAACCGAAATATTTAGAAGCAAAAATATACCGACAACGGACAGTGCGCTGATTAAATAAAGCACAAAACCGACCGCAAGTTACGTCGTGGTCAGGGCCTAGGCAAGGAATACAGTACGAATGAAAATCTTTGTGAGGTATTTGCTTTCCACAAGTAATGCAATTATTTACTTTTACTGACATTGGTAAGGAGCAAGAAAAAGTTTCCCCAACGGGGTACTTCGCTTTAGTTGAGGACTTCGGTTCTGAAACTCGAAAACGAAAATGTCAGGAGTCGGCCGATCGGCACCTGCGAAAGTACAGTTTTGTACCTACCATAAATGTAGATGTTCGAGTGTTCACAGTGCTGCAGTCATTACACTTGGGTTATCCTGCCATCAGGCGGTCCCGCAGTCGGCCAGAGTTCCAAAGTCTTGGTCCGGCGTCGGTTGCTGTCGCTTCTTCCCTGACGTCAGTGCGCCAGTGGTATACAAGATGAATCTGATGCCATTTTCTTCAGTTTTTCTTGCCCCAGATGTCAGGTGCCCCCAAGTAGATAGGCAATACATATTGCTAATAAAAATATATATAAAATAAAAACAATACCTTCAGTTACAAGCAAATACACCACAAAGGTGGTATAGATAAGTCCAGCTAGGACAGAGGGGATGGAGGGAGGGTAACCTGGACTGCAGCAGTGTGAACACTCGAACATCTACATTTATGGTAGGTACAAAACTGTACTATGTTCATCGTGTTACACTGCTGCAGTCATTACACTTGGGTAGAATTCCAAAGCTAAGGTTGGGTGGCTGGTCTATAAAGAGTTAGGATTGGCTATGAAGCCCTGCAGAACTGCAGTGGCAAATCCTTCTCTGGATTTAGAGTAAACAGGCAAGTGATAATGCTTGGTAAAAGTGTGCACTGAACTCCAAGTTGCAGCCTCCAAAATTTCCTTGGTTGGTACTCCTCTGAGAAAGGCTGTTGAAGTGGCTGTTGCTCTGGTAGAATGTGGCCTAATGTTATTAGGGACTGATTTTCCATGCCGTGTGTAGCAGTAACAAATACAGTGTCCTATCCATTTGGAGATAGTCTGCTTTGAGATAGCCTAGCCCTGTGATCCTGCAGCATATGCTACAAACAGTTGCTGAGTTTTCCTGAAAGCTTTTGTTTTGTCCAAGTAGAAGTGTAGCTGCCTGTGTATGTCTAAATAGTGCAGAAGTTTCTCCCCTTTATTCTGGGGGTTTGGATAAAAAGTTGGCAAATGGATGGTTTGGTTAAGAGCCACACTAGATACCACCTTTAGCATAAAGGTAGGGTTTGTCCTTAAAGAAACCCTGTCCTGATGAAAGATTATAAAAGGCTCCACTGCCATTAATGCCTGTAGCTCTGAGACTCTTCATGCTGAAGTTACTGCCTGGAGCAGAGCTGTTTTCCATGATAAAAATTTTAGATCGGCTGTATTGGCTGGCAGGGTCAGTTTTTCCAAAACAAAACTGAGGTCCCAAGTTGGTGTTGGTGCTCTCCGGGGCGGTGTTATGTTTTTAGCCCCTCTCTCTCTGAGGTACTGCTTTAGCAAGGGATGAGAGAATAAAAGAGGATCCATGTTGTAATGTGCTGAGATGGCAGAGGTGTGGATCTTAATTGATGAGAAGGATAGGCCTTTGTCCAGCATCTCAGTTAAGTATTGTAAAATCTGAGGAATGTTTGGGACAAGAGGGTCAAGGCTTTGAGCCTGGTTCCAGGCGCAGAATTTCTTCCATTTTTCTGAGTAAGATCTCCTGGTGCTAGGCATCCTGGCCTCCAAAATGACACCCATAACAGCTTTAGAGAGAGGTGTTGCCTGTCTGAATAATGAATCTGTCATGCAGCCAGGTTTAGGGTTTTGAGCTGACCGTGCAGGATCTGATTGTTTTGTTGAGTCAGAAGGTGTGAAATTTGAGGCAAAATCCATGGTGGGCCTTCAGCTAAGTTCTTTAAGATTGGGTACCAGTGCTGGCGTGGCAGTCTGGAGCAATCAGGATCATCTGTGGTTTTTCTCGTCTGGCTTTTAGTGGGGGAAGAGAGTATCCCTGGTCTGAAGAGGAATCAGAGGAAATGGAAACCTGATCAGAGGAATCATAGTCTGCATCCTGCCTAGGTCTTTTCTCAGGAGGGGGATGGGAACCCCTGTTTAGAGTAATGAGGTCTTCGGCCATTTTAAGCATCTGTTTCTTAGGCATGGAGTAATGTCCAGGAGAATGCTGTACTTGTTTCTTTGTCTTTAATGGTACCTTTGTCTTGGCTGTTGTTTTAATGGTAAATTGTGAAGGTCTGAAAACACCCTCAGAAGCCGATGCCTGCTCAGCGGCTCCGGACCATCTGAGGGATTGGTTTCCGTAGGCCCAATACCTTGAGTTTCCAGAGGCCTAGCTGTCTTCACGTGGGAGTCGGAGGCGGCCTGTGGCTCTGAGGTAGTGGGTGTCAGGGGCTGCGAAAGTGCCTCACTGAGAACCGGTGAACCGGTGATTGGCCTAGAAGAGGCTTTGTCGTCGGTTTTGGACCTCGGATGCCTGTCTTTATCCTTGTCTTTGCGTTTTTTCAGAATTGCAGTCGTCGGTTGATCCGACGGCATAGTATAATTGAACCTTCGGCCAAAGTAGTGCAAAGCAAAATCAAAACGTCATTGTATAGTGCGTTTGTTAAATCTAGCACAAAACTGACAACTAGTGATGTCGTGATCAGGGCCCAGGCATGGAATACAGTAAGAGTGGAAGTCCTTATGAGGTATTTGCTTCCCACAAGAAATACAATTATTAACTTTTTCTGACATCGGTCTGAGGCAAGAAAAAAAGTTTCCCCAACGGGGTACTTAGCTTTATTGAAGACTTCGGATCTGAAATTCGACTTTGAAAATCTCAGGAGTCGGCCTTTCGGCACTTACGAACTGCTTTTGCTTCGGGCACCGCGCGGCAAGAAAGACTGAAGAAAATGGCGTTGGATGCATCTTATATACCCCTGGCGCACTGACGTCAGGGAAGAAGCGACAGCAACAGACACCGGACCAAGACTTTGGAACTCTGGCCGACTGCGGGACCGCCTGACGGCAGGATAAAGTACAGTTTTGTACCTACCATAAATGTAGATGTTCGAGTGTACACCCTGCTGCAGTCATCACACTTGGGTTATCCTGTCGTCAGGCGGTCCCGCAGTCGGCCGGAATTCCAAAGTCTTGGTCCAGCGTCGGTTGCTGTCGCTTCTTCCCTGACATCAGTGCGCCAGGGGTATATATAATGCATCTGATGCCATCTTCTTCAGTTTTTCTTGCCCCAGATATCAGGTGCCCCCAAAAAGGTGGTCAGTAATTAGTACCAAATAAAGTAATTTTTTGCACAAACACAAAATCCCTCCAGCTATAAGCAAATACATCAGGAAGGTATTGTATAGATTTAGCCAGTTAGATCAGAGGGGATGGAGGGAGGGTAACCTGGACTGCAGCAGGGTGTACACTCGAACATCTACATTTATGGTAGGTACAAATCTGTACTATGTTCATCGTGTTACCCTGCTGCAGTCATCACACTTGGGTAGAATCCCAAAGCTATGGATGGGTGGAGGAGTTATAGAGGGTTAGAGGAGGCTAGAAGGCCCTGCAGAACTGCAGTGGCGAAGCCAGCCCTAGTCTTAGAGTAAAGTGGTAAGTGATAGTGTTTGGTAAAAGTGTGTACTGAACTCCAAGTTGCAGCTTCCAAAATCTCCTTGGTTGGTACCCCCCCTGAGGAAGGCTGTAGATGTAGCTGTTGCCCTGGTAGAGTGGGGCCTAATGGTAGCAGGAACTGGTTTTCTATAATGGGTATAGCAAAAACGAATGCAATGTCCTATCCATTTGGAAATGATTTGTTTTGAAATAGCCTTCCCTTGTGAAGCTGTAGCATAAGATACAAAGAGCTGGTCAGATTTTCTGAAAGCCTTAGTTTTATCCAAGTAGTAGCGAAGTTGCCTGTGAATGTCCAAGGAATGCAGGAGTCTTTCTCCTTTGTTCTGTGGGTTTGGGAAGAAGGTGGGTAAGTGAATGGTTTGATTTAAAGACACACTGGAAACCACCTTAGGCATGAAGGAAGGATTAGTTCGTAGAGAAACTCTGTCTTGATGGAAAATGAGGAAAGGTTCCACTGCCATTAGTGCCTGCAGCTCTGCGACTCTTCTAGCTGAAGTTATTGCTAGCAGCAGGGCAGTCTTCCATGATAGGAACTGTAGATCTGCAGAGAAAGCTGGTTCAAAGGGAGGTAGCGTAAGTTTTTCCAGAACAAAATTGAGGTCCCATGTTGGTGTAGGTGCTCTCCTGGGGGGCCTAATGCTTTTTGCCCCTCTGAGGAACTGCCTTAGAAGTGGATGAGAAAATAAGGGTGGTTCTGTGTTGTAGTGGGCTGAAATAGCTGATGCATGGATTTTAATGGAAGAAAAAGAAAGTCCTTTGTGCAACATCTCAGTTAAATACTGTAGAATCTGAGGCAGGTGAGGCTGAAGTGTGTTTTGGCCTTTAGTTTGGTTCCAAGCACAAAACCTTTTCCATTTCTCTGCATAGGCCTTCCTGGTGCTGGGCCTCCTAGCTTCCAAAATAACATCCATAACTGCTTGGGAAAGAGGAGCTGGCTGGATGTTTAGGTGATTTTCCATGCAGCCAGATTTAAGGTTTTTAGCTGGCTGTGAAGAATCTGATTGTTTTGCTGTGTGAGCAAATGGGCAGTTTGTGGTAAAATCCAAGGTGGGCCCTGGGCCATATTCCTCAATAGTGGGTACCAGTGCTGGTGTGGCCAGTCTGGGGCTATGAGTATCAGTCGTGGTCTCTCCTTTCTGACTTTCAGAAGCACCTTTGTGATGAGAGGCAATGGAGGGAAGGCATATACTGTCAGGTTTTTCCAGCTGAATGAGAGTGCGTCCACTTTCCAAGCTTGATGGTGAAGTGTCCTTGTACAAAATTTTGTTAGTTGATAGTTTTGAGGACTGGCAAATAGGTCTATGTCTGGAAGGCCCCATTTTTGAGTTATCATTGCAAATACTTGTGGATCCAGTTTCCACTCGTGGGGATCCATGATGTTTCTGCTGAGGTCGTCTGCCAATGTGTTCTTTTGTCCTGGCAGGAATTGAGCTTGTAAGTGAACTTGGTAAGCCAGAGCTGTGTTCCACAAGGTCATTGCTTGCCTGCATAGAGGGTAGGAGTGTGTACCCCCTTGTTTGTTTATGTACCACAGTACTGTGGTGTTGTCCGTCCTTATTGTAAGTTGTCCTGGATGTAATAGATTCTTGAAGGCTGTCGGAGCATTCTGTACAGCTAGCATCTCTTTTTGATTGATGTGCAGATTCCTCTGATCTGCAGACCATACGCCTTGAACGCACTGTCCTGCCATGTGTGCCCCCCAGGCGTAGTCCGATGCATCTGTTGTCATAGTTTGCCTGGCTGGGGGCAAGTGAAAGGCTGACCCTTGTTGAGGTGACATGCCAGTGACCACCATAGAAACTCCTGTTGTAGGCAGGGAATGAGAGATATCATTGTGTCCAAGCTGTGGCTGTGTTGAGACCATACACTTTTTAGGTACCACTGTAATTTCCTCAAATGCAGCTTTGCAAATGGTATTAGTAGTATGCAAGATGCCATGAAGCCCAAGGCCTGCAGAATTTTTCTTGCAGGTAGTTGGGTCTTTGTTGCCATTGTTTTGAAATATTGAGTCAGTTGTAGTTGTTTTTCTGGCGTCAGATAAGCCTTCTGGGCCGTTGTATTCAAGCTGGCACTCAGGAATGTCATATTTTGTGAGGGTACTAGTTTTTATTTCTTTTCGTTTACTGTGTACCCCAGGCAACTTAGAAGATGTTTTACAAAAGCCAGAAGTTGTAGGAGGATGTCCTTGCTTTCTGCTTGGATGAGGCAGTCGTCCAGGTATGGGTATATTTGAATTCCTCTTTGTCTGCAGTATGCAATTACTGGTGCCAGGCATTTTGTGAAGACCCTGGGCGCAGTAGATAAGCCAAAGGGCAGTGCAGAGAATTGGTAATGGGTTGAACCTGCAATGAAACGGAGGTATCTTCTGCAACTTTGTCTGATAGGGACATGCAGGTATGCCTCCTTGAGGTCCAACGTTACTAGTCATGCTTTCTTGCCCAAGATGGGAAGAAGCTGCTGTAGTGTTAGCATCTTGAATTTGGTTACCTGTAAGAAGGTGTTTAGAATTGAAAGGT
Source organism: Protopterus annectens (assembly GCF_019279795.1). Taxonomy (NCBI): domain Eukaryota; kingdom Metazoa; phylum Chordata; order Ceratodontiformes; family Protopteridae; genus Protopterus; species Protopterus annectens. The sequence goes on from NC_056744.1 coordinate 1,218,842,557, forward strand.
CCAGAATTGGTCTCCAGGCATTGTCCTTTCTGGGAACTAGAAAGAGTCTCGAGTAAAATCCTTGGCCTTGCTCTCGAGTAGGTTCCAGTTGAATGGCTCTCATGTCCATGAGAGCTGTAATTTGTCTTTGTGCCTCTGCCCATTGATTTTGTGGCAAGTTTGGCATTCCTCTTTTCATTGGCAAGGTGTGAAAATGGAATCTGTATCCTTGTGAAATTATGTCTAGGACCCATTTGTCCTTTGTGACAATGTGCCAGTTGTCTGAAAAAAGTGCGAGTTTTCCTCCCAAGGGGGCTGCCAAGAGAGTGTTGCTTGGCCAGATGAGGTGCAAGTCATTGAGTTTGCCTTCTGGTAGTTTGGGACCTGTCTTCTCCTCCCTTCTGTGCTGCAGTGCCCCATTGTCGAGGTTTGTACTGGGCTTGTGGTTGTCCTCTGCCTCTTGGACGTCTGTATTTACCCCTCTGTGGCCTGTCAGTAGCTGGAAAGGACCAATTTTTTGTTGGTCAATTTCTGCTGAAGCGAGGGGGCTGTACCTGTAGGAAATGTTTGACTGTCTGCATAGATTTAGCCTTATCCTCCATTTTCTTTAAGACTTCTTCTGCTTTAACTCTAAAAAGAACATCCTGCTGTAAGGGAGCATCTAGAAGCTTTGCTTTAACATGATCAGGCAGAGTTTGTTCATTTAACCAAGCATGCCTGCGTATAACAGACCCAGTGACAGCTGCTCTGCAGGAAGCCTCCAAAGAACCAAACCCACACTGTAAAGTATGTTTGCCCACCTGTTCAGTTGCATGCAACAGATCCTGCATTTCTTTCAATTCAGACTGTTGAGGGAGTGTGCTCATTTTTTGTTTTAACTGAGACATTAGAAATTGCTGATATTTTAGCATGTGAAACTGGCAATTTAGTGCCCTCATAGCCAGAGTGGCTGAGGTGTAAACCTTTTTCCCCCCACCTGTCTAGTGCTCTGGAGTCCCTTTCAGAGGGTACAGGATTTTTAGCCATAGAAGTCTTAGCCCCTTTGGGGCCCTGGGAGTCTCTGGATCAGCAACAGGACTTTTGTAAAGAAATTTGTGGGAATCAGGTACTCTATAGTATCTGTCAGGTTTGGCCGGAGCAGGAGGCAGAGAGTCCGGGTTCAAACTGGATTCTAAGTAAACATCATCCACAATGTCTAAAACTGGGGGGATGGCAAGTGGTCTGTGCTGGGGGAGTAAAAGAAACTCTCTGAGCCTTTTCTTTGAGTCAGAGTAGTCCTGACCTTCCCAGTGAAAATGTTCCCTCATATTGTGTAAAGTTTCCCCAAAGGAGTAGCCTTCAGGGGGAGAAGCTGAGGGAATGGAATCCTCAGCATCAGAATCTTCATAAGGGGAGGAGGAGTAATCTTGGTCCTCTGAGGAGCCTGAGGAAATAGACACTTGTTCAGAGGATGCATAATCTTCCTCTTGTCTAGGCCTTTTGTCAGGAGGGGGTTGGGAACCCCTGATTAAAGAGATCAAATCTTCAGCCATTTTGAGCATCTGTTTCTTAGGCATGGGGCCTTGAACAGGGGACTGAAGTGCAGTCTTTTTAGGTTTAATAGGAGTCTTCGTCTTAGGATACGTTTTAATGGTGAGCGTCGTCGGTCTGAAGATGCCTTCAGAAACCAAAGGTGTTTCTGCAGCACCGACATCTTTTTCAGAAGTGTCGTCGGTAGGGGCTGAACAAAATGGCTGCGTCGGCCTGGTACTTTCCGCCAAAAGTTCCGAAGCTGTCTCGGGTCCCAGATCTGCGGTGGTCAGGGGCTGCGTAGGAGCCTCACTGAAGACCGGTGAACCGGAGACCAGACCAGCCAAGGCCTCGGAGTCTGGCTTGGGTCTAGGCTGCCTGTCCTTATCCTTGCGTTTTTGTGCACGCCGGTAGTCGGTTGCTCCGACGGCATAGTGTAGTTAAATTTTCTACCGAAGTAGTGTCGTGCGAAATCAAAGCGTCTTTTTATAGTACGCTTATTAAACCTAGCACAAAAATGACAACTAGTGACGCCGTGGTCTGGGCCTAGGCAAGGTATGCAGTAAGAATGAAAATCCTTATGAGGTATTTGCTTCCCACAAGAAATACAATTGTTAACTTTTTCTGACATCGGTCTGAGGCAAAAAAAGTTTCCCCAACGGGGTACTTAGCTTTATTGAAGACTTCGGTCTGAAATTCGAGTTCGAAAATCTCAGGAGTCGGCCGACCAGTGCTTGCGAACTGCTTCTGCTTCGGGCACCGCGCGGCAAGAAAGACTGAAGAAGATGGTGTCGGATGCATTACATATACCCCTGGCACACTGACGTCAGGGAAGAAGTGACAGCAACCGATGCCAGACCAAGACTTTGGAATATGAGGCAGCAGTCTTTCCAGTAAGTCACCATTCCCTAGTTTAGTTCCAGGCTGGTGTACCTGCTGTGACATGTCTGCATGTTTTCCTTATATCTGAGAGGTGTTCTCAGTGGGTACTTTGGTTTCATCCCACATGACAAAAGATATACTGTTATGTTGCTCTACCTAAACCCTGGACATGAAAAACTGGGTATCAATTTTATTGTTAATAAACACGTTATGTACTTACCATAACAGTGGATCCTTTTCATTCCTAGATCATCTGATTTACACTGATGGGATTACAGCCATCTTGCAGATCCAATCCAGCGACTCTAATAACGTTTACACCTAGACTTCCTTCAAACTTCCATAATGCATATGTCCCTAACCCAAACTCAGAATGAGCCTGCTGCATGCTTTAAAGTGGACCAAGGTACAGTATATGGAAAGTGTGGAGAAGAGGATGGGCTTCAAACAAATCGATTAGGCCCCTCTGGATAAAGGTGACAATTTGGTAGGGGGGAGGTGGGCAGGTTGTCAAAAACTGAAAAATGTTACTAACCTAAGTTAGGAGAAAGGAGAGTAACTAAAATTTTAATGAGGTCAAAAGTGTGAGAAGCAAGGATACCTCACCATCCACTGCTGACAAAGAAGGATTTATGTAAAATATTAAAAGCCGAGAAAAAAACAGGTAGAAATCACTAAAGTTTTGCAGAAACTTGAACTGTTAGCTGAGCGCCTGGATCATGTCAGTCTTTCAGAGTGGCAAATGAGATCTAAGGTATCTGAGGGAGCTCTGGATAGAGTTGCAGGATCAGATCCATGAGATGGCTGTAATCCCATCAGTTGAATCAGAAGGATGAGATGAAATAGGATCTGCAACTTTTTTATTATTGGGTTGTGACTGAAAATCTTCTTGATGGGCTAGTCCACTTACTTTGTCCATAAAATAAACTAAAACAGTATTACCTCTATACCATCTCATTATGATCTGACACTTAGTGCCTCAACTCACCAGAATTCCACAGAGAACAGCATAGTTGGCATTCCACAAGACTACGGGCTGCATGAGACTACCACAATGCTTGCTTGAGCAAGGCAGAAGGCTATACAAAGCATGCTGTTAAGCCAATGAATTCATTTTGATGGCGTCCTTGTCTCAGGTTATAAACAATGTCTACTGCCTTTTCATAAGCTTTTAACTGCAAAGCACCCTCACAGAAAAGGTGTTCTAAAAGAATTCTGGTCTCCATAAGGCCATGGCATTTCATATCAGCATTTTATCCATGGATGGTGAAATTGTGACAGTAAAGCTGGTTCAGTGATGCACACTGACAAAGCCTAAAGATTACAGGATAAACAGCTGATCTGGCCACTGGACAAATCAGCTGGAATGAAGTAGAGGTAAACAGTCAGCAGTTACTTGCCCATTACAGGGGAGGATAAGGTTTAATCCCACAGCATGGCTTCCATCTGTATGGCCCTCAGACTTGCTAGAAGCCTTTGTCAAGCACTATAGCCTGCAAAGAAGTGCACTGCACTCCGCAGTTACTTGTGTTATGTGCCCAGTGTTACAAGCATTGCACTGCACTTGTCAGCTGCCACAAGAAGAGAAGTGAAATGTATACTACAAATTTCAACTAAACACATAAAATGATCTGAATCCCCTTCAATGTCCTGCCAGGAGGAGGTGATAGACAAAGTAGATTCTCCCACAGAGAGGGGAGGTCCCCTACATGGTGACTGTTGGTAGTTAATTCTAGGCAAGGCATAAGGGAATAAATGATCCATCTTGGTGTTGGAACCCTAGAAAGTCAGGCTTTTAAGAGGTTCAAAGCAGATTAGAAAAAATAATGGAAATGATCTACACTTTCAAAATATTTCTGCACTGGTTTATTCAGGAACAGTATATACTTATCAGAAACCTAGATCAATAAGAACAGCACCATATTTGGTAACTTGTTGATTTAAAACCCACAGGAATTAGGATAATTTCGCAATTCAAACTTTCCTAGGCTTCTGAGTACTTTCCCTATCCCATAATGCAATGCAATACTCTCCTTTTCTACATAAGAGGTTAGCTAAGCTAGGCAGGAATTTTAAATATAAGGCACATGAGACCTTACAGGAAAAGGTAGGAGGGATTTCTCAAAGACGGACCTGCTCTTGCAGATGTAGTGTTATTGTAAGTATGTAATTTTCATACTTGATGAGTGGGCCTACCCCTCAGTAACTTGTAGGTTACAGTCCTAAGTGTTTCTATTGGGTGGACTACCTAGAACAGCTTATGTCCCCAGAAGCTCATCTGGATATGGAAATTAAAACCAGATTACAGCACCTTCAAATGTATTCAAGATTATGCAGCAGCTGCACAAATATCACCAAGGGCAGGGTCTATGAAAGAAACAACCAAGGAGCCACAGATCTAGTAGAACTGTCATCAGCAATTGTGGTAATGGTTTTCTTATGTTTACTAAAGCAAAATGTTACATAATTATGCAGTAATCTGGCAAGAAGCGAGTTTGAGACAATGTCTTAGACTTGGCAGAGGAAGCCACAAAAAAGCACTGGGTGTCCTCGTTGTGTGGATTTTGTTCTGTTAACACAGTACCTCAGTCGGTGGTGAACATCTATGCAGTGTAGCAACTACTCCTCATGGTTAAAAGAGACTGGAAAAAATACAGGTAAATGAAAGCACTAGCTTAAATTCGACTAGGTTGCAACTTTAGGCAAAAAGGCAAGACTGGTTCTGAGAGGAAACCTGTCTCTGTGAAGAAAAAACAGCTATGAAGGTTCAATAGAAAGAGCATGAAGATTAGAAATCCTGTTAGCTGAAGTAATAACTGCCACAACAGTGCTAACAAGCCATAAAAGGAGCCTGAGTCAAGTTTTCCAGCGCAAGGAACAAGGTATAAGTTCAAAGGATTTACTAGATCTTGTAGCGATATCTCAACTAGAAGATGCTCCTGAGCAAGGCTTTACATACTTTGAACAAAAAAAGAAGTTATGTTCTTACCATAATGTTCCATGTGGAGTGTTCATCTCACCTTTGTTTTTACACACGGGTTTGGAGCCGATCCTCGGCTCCGAGTTGGCCGCATAGCAAAGCTCTGCATCTAAGAGAAGCTCGAGACCAGGCTATATCCCACAATCCTCCCTGCCATTACTCAGATCTAGTTTGCAAGCAAACCAGAAAAAAACAATAACCTTGAGGTATTAAGGCTACATACTGCTATAAAGGAAAAAATTTAGAGACACCATCTCACTGACAACCAACTAGGGGTAAAGAAAGATACCCGGAAGAGGTAAAGACATGTGGACCAGACTCTAGTCCTACTCGTTCTTCCAAACCGTGAGGGAGGGAAGGGGAATGTAAAACAAAGGCGAGATGAACACTCCACATGGAACGTTATGGTAAGCACATAACTCCCTTATGTGAGAGTGTTCAATCTCGCTTGTTTTACACACGGGTAGCGTCCCTAGCTCCGTCACCCTGAGTGACACATGGAAGAACGTTCCTGAGCACGGTGGAACCAAAGGATGTCCTGTCTTTGGAGGCTTTGTCAACCCTATAATGAGTGATGAAAGTATGTGGTTTAGACCACGTGGCTGCTGCACAAATCGTGTCCAAAGGCAGGCGAGCTGCATGAGCCAAGGAAGTGGAGACGGACCTAGTAGAATGGCCTTTTGGTTTGGTGGGTAAGGCCTGGTTTGATTTAGAATACACAAAGGCTATACAATCAGTAAGCCATTTAGAAAGAGTGCGTTTTGTAACTGCCATGCCCTTTACATTATTTGCAAACGCAACAAAAAGTTGATCTGTTTTTCTGTAGTCTTTAGTCCTGTCTAAATAAAATCTGAGTTGCCTGTGGACATCTAACTTGTGCAACATATATTCCAGCTTGCTGGTATGGTTTTTGAAGAAAGTAGGGAGTTCAATGGATTGATTAATATTTATGACAGAGCATACCTTAGGAAGGAAGGACGGATTTGTTCATAAAGAAACTCTATCTGGGTGAAAATTTAAGTAAGGAGGTTTAATAGACAGTGCTTGCAGCTCTGAAACTCTCCGAGCTGAAGTAACCGCTACAAGAAAGAGAGTCTTCCAAGACAGAAATTTCAGGGGGCAAGAAGAGGCTGGTTCGAAAGGTGGTAACATTAGTTGTGACAACAACAAATTTAAATTCCATGGGAATAAAGGGTCCCTGACAGAAGGTCGAAGATGGAAGGAACCTTTCATAAAAGCTTTACAAAGCCTGTGGGACATGATAGAAGAACCATTCTCACCAACATGGAAGTTGGATATGGCAGCCAACTGCACTCTTAATGTGGAAGTAGAGGCCCCTTCATGGAAAAGGATGGAAAGAAATTCTAGGATTTTATGTAAAGGAGCAACCAAGGGGTCCAAGTGTTGATTAGATGCCCAGTACACAAAGCGTTTCCATTTACTGTTGTAAAGTTTTGTGGTGGAAGCCTTATGAGAGGCAACCAAAATGCACTGCACTGCCGGAGAAAGAAGATCAGACCTGGCTAGGCGGGGAAGTGGAGCAGCCAAGCTGCTAGTTTGAGGGATAGAAGAGACGGGTGAAGAACTCCCGACGAATGCGTCAGTAGATCTTGTACTGGGTCCAGGATCCAAGGCTCCTCTGTTAGATGGGCTCGAAGAAAGGGGAACCATATCTGTCGAGGCCAGAATGGGGCTAAGAGTATAATTGTCCTTTCCAGGTTCATGGCTTTCTGGAGAAATCTGGGAATCAAAGGGATAGGTGGGAATGCATATAGGAGACCCGGGGGCCAATCGTGTATCAGTGCGTCCCTGGGGACATCCCCTGGAGGGGGTAGAAGGGCAAAATAGCTTCTGCATTTGGCATTCATCGGGGAGGCGAATAGATCGCAGCAAGGCTGGCCCCATTTGCAGAAAATTCTCTCCGCCACTTGTAGTTTGAGGGACCACTCGTGAGGTAACAGGATGGCTCTGCTCAACCTGTCCGCAATGACGTTGGATGAACCCGGGATGTGCGTTGCTATCAGAAAGCGACCCGTGGACTCTGCCCATTGCCAAATTCTCATGGCCTCTCTGCATAATGGGTAAGATCTGGTTGCCCCTTGTTTGTTTATATACCAGACTACAGACATGTTGTCTGTCTGAACTGCTACTGTCCCTAGAGGTAGGAGGATTTGAAAGTGTTGCAACGCCAGGAACACCGCCCTCATTTCTAGAGCATTTATGTGCAGGTTGTACTCGATGTTGGACCATTCCCCTTGGACTGTTCTTCCCTGAAAAAGTCCCCCCCACCCTATCAGGGAAGCGTCCGTGGTTATAGTGGCTGTCGGATTTGGTAGAACAAATGGACGACCCATAGTGAGGTCCTGGCTGGACACCCACCATGAGAGGTCTCGTTTGCAGGAATCTGTTATCAGGATCTCGTACTTTAGGGGTAACTGTTGGAACGACCACTGCGTGAACAGTAGCCATTGGAGGAGTCTCATGTGCAGCCTTCCCATGGGAATCGCAATCAGGGACACTGCCATGAGACCCAAAACTTTCAATACCAATTTGGCCGGGGCTTTCCTGCATTGCAGCAGCAGAAGAACCTGTTCCTTGAGGGATGAAGCCCTTACTTGAGGGAGCTTTACTAATGTTAAACGGGTATCTAGGTCCGCTCCGATAAATGAAATATGCTGTGAGGGCAATAAGACAGATTTTTTGAAGTTTATGGAAATCCCTAGGTGGGAACAAAGGTTGACTGTATAGTTTCTTACTTGTATGAGGAGACGCTCGGTGGTGGCGGTGAGGAGCCAGTCATCCAGATAGGGAAACACCCGGAATCCTAGACATCTCAAGTGAGATGCTACCACTGCCATGCATTTGGTGAATACCCTGGGGGCTGAGGTGAGCCCAAAGGGCAGGGCTCAAAACTGAAAATGACTGACTCCCAGCCGGAAGCGCAGGTGATCTCTGGACGGTCTGGCCATCTTGATGTGGTAGTACTCGTCCTTGAGATCTATTGAGCACATCCAGTCGTCCTGTAAAAATGGAAGGATCGACTGAAGCGTGACCATCCGGAACTTTTCCTTCTTTACGAAGGTATTGAGATTGCTGAGATCCAAAATGGGTCTCCAGTCCCCTGTCTTTTTCGGAACTAAAAAGAACCTTGAGTAAGTTCCGGATCCTTTTTGGTCCGCCGGGACTGGCTGAATGACTTTTTTTTGAGCAGCTTTGAAATTTCTATTGCTGCTTGGGCTCGCAGACGGGGTGGCACATCTGGAGACCTTCTGTGTTGGGGTGGAGTTGACATAAGGGGTATTTTGTATCCTCTGGTTACAATGCTTTTTACCCAGGAGTCTGAGGTGAGAGTTTGCCAGGCCTGTGGGTATAAAGCCAAGTGACCCCCGACTGCCTCCAGAGCAGGACAGTCGGGCCTCCACTCAGGAGTGCTGGAAAGGCTTACCAGGGATAGTATCCCTGTCGCCTTGGTTCTGCGGACCCCCTCTGCCGCCGGGGCGGCGTCTTCCATGTCTTCACTCTGTGTGGCCTGGAAAGATCCCTGAGTTCTACGGAACCACATTTTTCCACCTCGTTGCCCTTTGGGGTACGGTCTGGATGGAACAGAAAAACGGACTCCGACAGCAGACAGAGTCTTTCCTTCTTGCTCACACCGAGTTAATGTCTCTCTCACTTTGGGCCCAAAAAGAGTGGCACCATCAAAGGGGGCGTTGGCGAAAGAAGACTTGAAGGCTTCCGCAAAAGAGCACAGCCGCATCCAGGATTGTCTTCGCAGAGCAATCACTGAAGCTGCGGCCCTACTCGACCCTTCAGCCGCATACGAGATGAGCCTCATGGACGAGTTCACTACGGAGGTAAGGGTGTTAAGTTGTGCTGTCACCTTATCTGAAACAGCAGCAGCTGTGTTACCCTGGAGGGTATCTCTCAGCTCCTTGATGAGATCCCTCTGTAGTTGTGTAAAATGTGTCAAATAGTTTAGCGAATGCATGGAAAAAGTCGCTGAACTAAAAACGTGCTTCCCGTATCTGTCCATAGTCCTAGAATCCTTATTAGGAGGATGAACAGAAGAGGAAGACTCCGACATCTCCTTTTTAGTGGCTGCTGCCACCACCATAGCGTCAATGGGGACTCCTTTTGTTAGATACGTCTTGTCCTGGGGGGCAGTAATAAATTTACTTGGCTTTCTAGGGACCGGTTCCACTGTGTCCGGTGTCTCCCACGCCCTTCGAGCAATTAATTCCATTAACTCATTGAAGGGCGGAGTAACCCAGGAGGTAGAAGGTTGAGCACCAAATGCCTTCAGCAACACTGACTCGTCCTCAGTGGGGCTGGGGACTGCCAATCACCCCTCTGTTTTAATATCTCCAATATGTCCGCAAATGAGACATCTTCGGAGGGTGATTTTGGGGACCCCTCTGACTCATCCAAGTCAGTGTCAGAAGTTAAAGATTCCTGTGGGGAGTCTAAGTGCCTCCTCTTGCACAATCTTTTCCTCGGGACCTCATCGGAGGGGGATTCCGGTGAGGCCTCAGAGGAACAGGGGGCATCCTCTAGGGATGGCTGAGACAATGGTGCTCCACGCTTTGGATGTGTCGTGGGAACAGAAACAGAGAGTGGCTCCTTAGGGGAGGGAGAAGACACATCGTGCAATGGACGGTTTTGGCACCGATGGCTCCACTATCATCGGCTCATCCTCTTCCGGCTCCGAAGACTGGATGGGTCTCGAAGGAGGACCTGTTGGAGATAAAGGGAGGCCTTCTAGTTTCGACACCAACTGGGAGGAAACTGCAATCAATTTGGAAAGAGACGTGTTCTCCATCAGTTTCTGCACGACACGATCCACATCAGTATCAGATAATGGTCTGGAAAAACGGGTCGAAGGAGCCGAAGATGGCACCGACCGAAGAATCGACGGTGGCGGTAGTTCCGACACCGGTTCCAAGACCTGGGGCTCAGTGAGAGACAAGCGCTCACGCCGCCCGAAGTCTGTGGAACCGCTAGCGAACTCTGGAAGATGTACTCAAGCCGATGACATGGGCTCCGACATCTTGACCCTTCAAGACTTAGAAGCCTGGTCCGACTTGTCCAAGGCTTCTTGGAAAGCAGGCTTAAGAAGCCCCCTATCAATAAGTTTCCTGCGTCTATCTGTCATGACCCTCCCACTGAAGGAATGGCAAATGGAGCAATCCTCTTGCAAGTGGAGAGGGCCAAGACAGTAGACGCAGGAAGTGTGGTTGTCAGTGATGGACATTTTCTGTCCACACTGACACCTTTTGAACCCACTCTTAACTTTCTCAGACATACTTAAAAGAAGTGAAGGTTTAAATTTAAAGGGAATTTATAGTTAGAAAGGGGTAGGCCCCAAAGGGAAACCTATAGAAAAAAACTAACTATAAACCACACACAAACACACTACAGTAATAAAATATAAGTATCCACAAAAAAAACTATAGGAGAATAATAACTTTTTAGGACTAAAAAGAAGAAAAAAAGACTATCTTATCTGCTATAACTCCTAATCTCTGGTCCGAGCTCTCTGAAGCGATGTGACCTGTTGCAGCAGCAAACTAGATCTGAGTAATGGCAGGGAGGATTGTGGGATATAGCCTGGTCTCGAGCTTCTCTTAGATGCAGAGCTTTGCTATGCGGCCGACTCGGAGCCGAGGATCGGCTCCGAACCCGTGTGTAAAAACAAACGGCGAGATTGAACACTCTCACATCAAAAGATTTAGGATCTTGACCTCAGTGAAACTTTGAGATGGCAATTCAATGTACTTAACAGAGCAGTAACATTTTCAAAATTATGTCCAATTTTTGTGCAAAATAATCTAGTACTATGGGAATGGGAGCAGAAAAGGGCTCTAAACCTTAGAAGCAATCTTCACTATACAGTGTGTCCTTAGTACCTGTAAATCTTCCTCATGCTGGGCTTTAGAGAAAAAGAGAATGTACTGAAACCTACCAGAAAAAAAAACACATTATACAAGCAACTACTGGAAATGGGGAAAACAAGTAATGAGCCATAAGAGGTAGTTGCCTAGGATGAGAAAGAATAGTTGTGTAAAATCTTACCATAACCATATATGTCCTTCTCTTCACTGCTGCAGTATTCTTAACCTGAGAGAACTCCCACATAGCTTCATCAGCCAGCATACAAAAGTCTTATACTACTGTAGAGTACGTGGGACACAGCACATAGGCTGCAGTTGGATGTAGCCATAAAAGCGGCATATGCATACACCATCCTCAGAACTGAATACCCCAGGAGGAATGCCAGACTAAGGCTATGAATGGTCAATACATCTAAGTAAAACAATAGACTAGGGGGAAGGAGGGTGGGATAGAATATTGCAGCAGTGAAGAGAAGGACATCTATGGTTATGGTAAGATTTTACACAACTATTCTACGTCCTTCTATTCACTTGCTGCAGTATTCTTAACCTGAGGGAGAGTGCTAAAGCTCAAGAAGGAAGGGAGGAGGAAGGAGAAGATGAGCTCTCAATGAAGCTATGTAAAATGGCTTTAGCAAATCTGGCTCTGGATCTGGAGATGCCATCCAGTTTGTAATGTTTTGTAAAGGTATGAAGGGAAAACCAGGTGGCTCCTTTAAGGATGGCACTGTTATCTAAGTCCATGAAGAATGCCTTAGAGGAAGCCACAGCCCTGGTAAAATGGGCCTTCACAGGTGAAGAGAAGCTTTCCATGGAGTGTGCAACAAAAGCAAATAGTCTTTGAAATCCAAGAAGAAATAGTCTACTTGGAAATGGGTAAACCCAGAGCCCTGGAATGAAAGTTCCGAAATAGCTGATCAAATTTCCTGACAGCTTTAGTCTTGTCCACATAAAATCTAAGTTGGTAGGCAATTGAATGGACTGGTTAAGGGATAACTTATTAACCACTTTTGACATTAAAGAAGGATTTGTTCTCAAGGATACCCTGTCCTTATGAACGATCAAGAAAGGTGGGACAGCCATAAGGGCTTAGGCTCCAACACCCTTCTGGCTGAAGTCAAGGCCACTAGTAAAATAGTTTTTCACGAGCAATGTTTAAGGGAGGCCAAAGATGTGCACTCAAAAGGGGCCAGTGTCAAATTTTCTACAACAAAATTAAGGTCCCAACGAGGAGGTGTAGGTTGGCTGGGAGGCCTAATGTGAAGGATGCCCTTAAGGAATTTTTTCACCTCTAACCTGGATGCTAGAGGGGGTGATAGAGGCAGACAAGCAGAAATAGCGGATGTGCACTTCAACAGAAGAATAAGCCAAGCCAGCAGAGAGCAACTCACACAAGTAAGACAGAACCACTGCCAGTGGGTCTTGGGTCTTACTGAGAGACCAGAGTGAAAATCTTTTCCACTTGGAAATATAAGATTTTCTAGTACTGGGCTTTCTGGCCTCCTGCAAAACCCTGAGCACATCCACTGAGAACAGGTATCTGAAGAGAATTAGAATCCTATCATCCACAGTGTCAGCTGTAGCACTGACAGGTGTGGATGCATCAGGGATCCTTTGTTCTGTTTGAAAAGGTCCACACTGTGGGGTAACTTGTGGTGATGGCCCTTTGCTAAATACAGAAGGGGGAACCAATGCTCTCTTGGACAAAAAGGAATAATCAGCAAGATTTCTGGTTGGTCCTGTTGAATCTTGAACAGGACCTTTGGTATTATAGGTTCCTAGGTTCATAGATTAGTACTAAGCTAACTGCCCTTGTGAGCCATTTTAAGCCTAGCCAGTTATCACTTGTGAGACTCAAACCCTGCACCTTGTGTTTGTAAGGCAAACACCTTAACTATTAGGCCACCCTCCCAACTCTATTAGGCCACCCTCCCAATTATTGGGAGGGAATGCATACAGAAGCATCACCTTCCAAGAAAAGGAGAGGGGGTCTACTTTCCAAACCAGAGGACTCGGGACTCGGGACTCTGGCACAAAATTCTGGAAGTTGTCTGTTCAGGGAGCAGCAAATAAATCTACTTGAGGAATATCTTGGTGGACTATGTCCAGGAACACATGCCTGTGAAGCAACCATTCAAGGGACTAAGTCAGGGACCTGCTCAGGGGAGTCTGCCATGAGATTCCCACTGGAGGCAAAGTACATTGCCTGAACAGTCACGTGGTACTGGGCAAGAAAATTCCACATCAGAACAGCCAGCCTACAAAGGAGATACTTGTTCACATACCAAAGGACTGTCATGTTCAGAGGTTCACAGGTGCTTACTAGGCTAATGACCACAAGGGCCATTTTAAGCCTAGCTATGCATCCCAAATCTCTGACAAGTTCTGCTACCCTTAAGTGTAAGCATGGGCCTGGGCAATGAACCATTTACAGATTACCTGTGCCCATTAGAGATATAGGTGCCAAACCAGGGATGAATTTCAGGTTTCCCATCCAATTGTCCAAGCTGCACTTGAATTGGGTTAGAAGCCTGTCCCATAGACAGGGTAGTATATGGGATACATATCTATCTCTCCAGCAAGTCCTATTTATATCACAGGCAAGGTTTAATTTTTTAGAATGGGTAACTCTGGTGCTGTATGTTTTGTGGATATGCAGGAGGTCCATCAGAGTGGGGTCTGACAATGTCCTGTATGCCAGACATAGATCTCCCCTCAAAAACCTGTAGGAGACAGAATACACAGATAGGGCTTTGGAGCGGTCTGCATAGGACTTATTACTTACGCCCTGTATTCTTTTCATGAGGAACCTCTGTGGACGTTCTAATTGTTGGATATGCCTGGTTTGGTACTTACCGGGGGGCATTGTACTCAATGATAGGTCTGATGAATGTCGAATACAGTGGAACAATGAATTCCTTGGACTTAGATACCATACCTTTGTTTATAAGTTGGGCAACATAGAATGATTTCCTCACCACTGGAGACACGTGATGATCAAAGGCTAGATTATTATCTATGTGTATCCCTAAGTCCCTCACTACTGGGTCAACTATAAGGGGTGTCAATATGATAACTACCAAGGATGGATGACTTCCCAAAGGATACTATTATGCATTTCCTGGCATTTAGTTTTAGTCCATGGCTCTGACACCAGTTGTTTGTGTCAGCACCTCCTGGAGAAAGTACAGTTTTGTACCTACCATAAATGTAGATGTTAAGAGTGCTAATACAGCTGCAGTAATCACAGATGGGTTTTCTGCCGTCAGGCGGGTCCTCGGTCGGCCGAATTCCAAAGTCTAGGTCCGGCGTCGGTTGTTGACGCTTTCTCTCCTGACGTCAGTGAGGCAGGGGTATATAAGACACAGCCGACGCCATTTTCTTCAGTCTTTCTTGCCCCAGATGTCAGGTGCCCCCAGAAGGAAGGCAATACATAAATTAAATTTATATACATGCAATGCAATATAATCAAAAATCAGCAGTTGCAAGCAAATATACCATAGAAGGATAACCCAATCAGGTTGTATGAAAAGGGGTTAGGCCCTAGGCCTTTACCAAGAGGGGAAGGAGGGAGGGAAAACTGTACTGCAGCTGTATTAGCACTCGAACATCTACATTTATGGTAGGTACAAAACTGTACTATGTTCATCGTGCATACAGCTGCAGTAATCACAGATGGGTAGAATCCCAAAGCTACGCACAGGGTGGTAGGCACTAGGTGGAACTGGATGAGCCAGAATGCCCTGCAACACAGCAGTGGTAAAGCCTGCTCTAGTTTTGGAATATAAAGGCAGGTGGTAGTGTTTTGTGAAGGTATGCACAGAACTCCAAGTGGCTGCCTCCAAAATATCTTTGGTAGGAACTCCTCTGAGGAAGGCTGTAGAGGTAGCTGTGGCCCTGGTGGAGTGGGATCTGATGCCTGTAGGGACAGATTTTCCATGATAGGAATAATAAAACCGTATGCAGTGGCCTATCCATTTTGAAATTGTCTGTTTGGTAACTCGCTTCTCTTGAGCCCCTACAGCATAGGACACAAAAAGTTGTTCTGATTTCCTGAAGGGCTTTGTTCTGTCCAAATAATAACGTAGCTGCCTATGGCTGTCTAAGGAGTGTAGCAGCCTTTCCCCTTTGTTTTGAGGATTGGGGTAAAAGATAGGTAAGTGTATGGCTTGATTTAAAGCTACCCTGGATACCACTTTAGGCATAAATGACGGGTTGGTCCGAAGGGAAACCCTGTCCTGATGGAAGATGAGAAAGGGCTGCACAGCCATGAGGGCTTGTAGTTCCGAAACCCTAGGAGCTGAGGTAATGGCCAGAAGGAAAGCTGTTTTCCAGGACAAATATTGCAAATCTGTTGAGGCAGCTGGTTCAAAGGGAGGCAATGTTAATTTTTCTAGAATGTAATTAAGATCCCAGGCTGGTATTGGTTGTTTCCTTGGTGGTCTTATATTCTTAGCCCCGCTGAGGAACTGTCTTAAGAGTGGGTGAGAGAATAAGGGTGGATCTGTGTTGAATTCTGCAGAAATGGCTGAGGCATGGATTTTTATGGAGGAAAATGTAAGTCCACTGTTCAGCAGCTCAGCTAGATAATGTAATACCTGAGGCAAATTCAGTTTTCTAGGGTCCTGGCCTTTTTTCTCATTCCAAGAGCAAAACCGTTTCCATTTTGCGGAGTAAGCCTTTCTAGTAGATGGCCTTCTGGCCTCCAAAATGACATCCTGCACCTCTTTGGGGAGTAGGGTCTGTTGTGGTGTTAAGGAATTTTCCATGCAGCGAGATTGAGTGTTTTCAGCTGACTGTGAAGAGTTTTGTAGCTGTGCTGAGTCAGCAGAAGAGGCATTAGAGGTAGGGACCAGGGAGGAGTATGTGTTAGGCTCCTCAGGAGTGGGTACCAGTGTTGCCTTGGCCAGTCTGGAGCAATCCGTATCATCTTCGGTCTGTCTGCTCTTGCTTTCAAGAGCACCTTGGGCAGAAGAGGCAGAGGTGGGAAAGCGTAAACTGTCCATGCTGTCCAACTGAATGAAAGGGCGTCCACTCTCCAGGCCTTTGGATGAAAGGTCCTTGAACAAAACTTTTCCAATTGATGATTCCTGTGGGAGGCAAAGAGATCTATGTCTGGCCTCCCCCACGCTTGGATTATCTTTGTAAACACTTGAGGATGCAACTTCCATTCGTGTGGATCTGTCATATTTCTGCTTAGATTGTCTGCCAGCGTGTTTTCCAAGCCTGGCAAGTACTGTGCTTGAAGTTCGATTTGCCATTCCAGAGCCAAGTTCCAAAGTGTCATGGCTAGTCTGCACAGGGGGTATGAATGTGTTCCTCCTTGTTTGTTTATGTACCATATTACTGCGGTGTTGTATGTTCTTATCAATAATTGTTCTGGATGCAGGAGGTCCTTGAAAGCTGTAATTGCATTTATCACTGCTAGCATTTCTTTTTGATTGATGTGAAGGTGCTTTTCCTTTTGGGACCATTTGCCCTGAATGCACCTGTCTGTCATGTGCGCCCCCCCCCCCAGGCATAATCTGAGGCGTCTGTTGTGATGACTTGATTTGCTTGAGGCTTGCAGAATGGGAGACCTGTGTTTGTTTGACATGCTTGGGCCCACCATAGAAATTCCTTTTGCAAACATGGAATTATTGGTATTATTGTTTCCAAACTGTGGCTGTGTTGAGACCATAGGTTTTTTAGGTACCATTGAAGTTTCCTCATATGCAACTTTGCACATGGGATTAAAAGAATGCAAGATGCCATGAAGCCCAGAGCCTGCAGGATTTTCCTTGCAGTAAGCCTGGTACATTTTGCTAGTATTTTGAAGTACTGAGTTAGTTGCCCCTGTTTTTCTGGCGTAATATAGGCCATCTGGGTGTTTGTGTCCAAGTTGGCACCCAGGAAAGTTATTTTCTGAGATGGTGTTAGCCTGGATTTCTCTTTGTTGATTGTGTATCCCAGAGAATGCAGTAACCGTGTTACATAAGCCAGATGTTCCAAGTATGTGCTTGCTGTCCGCTTGGATCAGGCAGTCGTCCAAATAAGGGTAAATTTGTATCCCTTGAAGTCTGCAGTAGGCAATTACTGATGCCAGGCATTTCGTGAATACTCTGGGCGCAGTAGATAAGCCAAAGGGCAATGCAGAGAATTGATAGTGGATTGAACCTGCAAGAAATCTGAGGTATCTTCTGCAGCTTTGTCTGATTGGGACATGCAGGTATGCCTCCTTGAGGTCCAATGTTACCAGCCAAAACTCCTTGCCCAGCATGGGAAGAAGCTGCTGTAATGTGAGCATCTTGAATTTTGGTACGAGCAAGAATGTGTTTAGGATGGATAAGTCCAAAATGGGTCTCCAGTCGGTTCCTTTCCTTGGTACCAGAAATAGTCTGGAATAAAAACCTTGACCTTGTTCGTGAGTAGGTACCTCTTGAATAGCTCTCATGTCTATGAGCTTTGAAATTTGTAGTTGTGCCTCTGCCCTTTGATTGTGTGGCAGGTTTGGCATGCCTCTCATTTTTGGAAGAGTGTGGAAATGAAATCTGTAGCCTCTGTTTATAACGTCCAGGATCCATTTGTCTGTTGTGACAATATGCCAATTTCTTGTAAATAATGCCAGCTTTCCTCCCAAGGGTGCTGCCAGCTGAGACTTGCTTGGCATGGAAAGGAGGGAGTCATTGGGTTTGTTTCCTGTATTGTTGTGCACTGTCTTCGCCACCTCTTGGTGCTGGAGTTTGCCATTCCCTGCCTCTATATGATCCTTGTGATTGTCCTCTGCCCCTTGTGCGCCTGTATCTACCTCTTTGGGGCTTGCCCGTGGCTGGAAAGGACCAGTTTTTAGAAGGCCAATTTCTGCTAAAACGTGGTGGTTGAACCTGTAGAAAAGCTTTGACAGTTTGGATAGATTTGGCTTTTTCTTCCATTTTCCGTAATATCTCCTCAGCATTAATACCAAACAGCACATCCTTTTGTAAAGGAGCATCTAGAAGTTTAGCTTTCACATGATCAGGCAAGCTTTGTTCCCTAAGCCAGGCATGTCTACAAATGACTGATCCTGTAACAGCAGCTCTACTTGAGGCCTCTAGGGCATCATAGCCACATTGTAAGGTGTGTTTACCCACTTGTTCTGCACTATGCATCATATCCTGCAACTCCTTCAAATCTGGTTGTTCAGGTTGAGACATTTTATTTCTTAATTGTGATAACAGAAACTGCTGATATTTAAGCATATGAAACTGACAATTTAAGGCCCTCATGGCTAGGGTGGCCGAGGTATATACCTTTTTTCCCCACCTTTCTAAGGATCTTGACTTTCTTTCGGAAGGTAGTGGATTCTTAGCAGTAGAGGCCTTCATTCCCTTGGGGCCTTGAGAAATGGTTTCAGGGTCAGCATTATGGCTTTTGTAGAGAAATTGGTGAGAGTTAGGAACTCTGTAGTACCTATCAGGCTTGACTGGGGCAGGAGGCAGGGAATCTGGATTAAGGCAAGCCTCCGAATAAACATCATCAAGTATGTCCAAGACAGGAGGTATCACCAGAGGTCTGTGTTGAGGTAACAAAAGAAATTCCCTAAGTCTTTTCTTGGAATCAGAAAAGTCTTGGCCTTCCCAATGGAAGTGTTCCCTCAAAGTGTGCAAGGTTTCCCCAAAGGAAAAATCCTCAGGAGGAGATACAGAAGGAATGGACTGCTCTGCATCAGAATCTTCAAAAGGGGAGTAAGGGTGTTCCTCTACATCAGAATGTTCTGAAAAAATGGAGCCCTGATCAGAAGAGGGAGAATCTTCCTCCACTCTGGGTCTCTTGTCTGGAGGGGGTTGGGAACCCCTGATAAGAGTAATTAAATCCTCAGTCATTTTAAGCATCTGCTTTTTAGGCATGGGGCCTGGATATGGGCCCTGTGCAACAGGCCTCTTGGGATGCCTGGCTGATTTGGATTTAGTAAAGGCCTTAATGGAAAAGGAAGAAGAGGGTCTAAAGACACCATGGGTGGAAGTGGACCTGTCTACATTAGGAGGCTCAACACTCACAGTGGCTTTGGTGGTTGTAGTCTGGGTAAGGGCCGAGGTACCTGCGGTCTCGGTTACAGAAGACACCGCCAAAGAAGTGTCGTCGGTAGTCAGGGACTGCATAGGCGTCTCGCTGAGAACCAGACCACGTGTAGCCGGTTTTGGCGTGGTGTCGGTGGGGACCGCGGACCTCGTGTCGGTCCTTGTCCTTGCGTTTTTTGGACAAAACGGTAGTCGGAGTCTCCGACGACATTTTATAATCAAAGGCTTTACCAAAAAAGTGTTGGGCGAACTCCGTCCGACGCTTAATAGTGCGTTTATTAAAAGTAGCGCAAAAGCGACAGCCCGAGACGTCGTGGTCTGGGCCTAAACAAGGTATGCAGAGGGAATGGAAATCCTTATGCGGTATTTGCTTCCCACAAGAAATACAATTGTTAACTTTTTCTGACATCGGTCTAAGGCAAGAAAAGTTTCCCCAACGGGGTACTTAGCTTTAATGAAGACTTCGGTTTCCATTTTTGCGTAAATTCAGGAGCTGGCCGACCGGCACTTGCGAACTGCTTCTGCTTCGGGCACCGCGCGGCAAAAAGACTGGGGCAAGAAAGACTGAAGAAAATGGCGTCGGCTGTGTCTTATATACCCCTGCCTCACTGACGTCAGGAGAGAAAGCGACAACAACAGACGCCGGACCTAGACTTTGGAATTCGGCTGACCGAGGACCCGCCTGACGGCAGAAAACCCATCTGTGATTACTGCAGCTGTATGCACGATGAACATCATCTGTGTCAGTGTGAGATTCAATGACAGCTCCTAATTTGCAATCATTTGCCAATTTAGTCAGTCAGAGACCACTGACATTGGCCTTGACTTCGGAGAAGTAAATGCCAAAAAGGAGTGGTCCAAAGACTGATCCCTGAGGAACTCCACTTGTGACTGTCCTCTTTGTAAAGGTGGACTCCCCAATTCTAACTTCCTGGGTCCTGTCTGTGAGCCAGTTGGCTATCCATCGGATAACATACAGGGTTGTACCTAACCTCTTGAGTATGTCAACAATGCGCGAGTGGAGTATTGTGTCAAATGCCTTGGCCTGGTCAAGGTAGGCAGTGTGAACGACTAAGCGCTCATACATTGCTTTGGTGACCCTCTCAAAGAAATCCACCAGGTTGAGTAGGCATGATCTTCCCTTGACAAAACCAAACTGGGTAGGGGTCCAGTGTCTAGAGGTTTACTGTATCTCTATTGATCATCTCCATGATAATTCTTTCCATGGTTTTACATATAATATTAGTGAGACTTATGGGTCTGTAGTTTCCCGGGTCTGTAGATGGTGCACCTTTGTGCAGAGGGATGACTGTTGCCTTTCTCCATTCATGAGGCATGAAGTCTGTTTGGAGGCTACAGTTAAACAGTAATTCCAGAGGCCCTGATAGGTCATGTTTCATGCTATTTAGAATGCATCCTAGGATATTTTCTGGAAAAAAAACCATCTCTGCACTCAAACCCTGCACTTACTGCATATAAAGATGTCACTCTAATCATTTGGCTACATGGCCATCTGTAGAGGGCCTGGACAAAGAAGAGGGTGAAATGCTTTTAGATCTAGTAGCAATGTTTGCATTTCCCTGCTGTTGTGTTCTGTTTTTTGGGAGGGAGACCAAATTCTCTGAACTGTAAATTTGCCCAAGGCACCCATTGCAGCCCACATATGATGCACCATAACAGGTACAAGCATGCAAAATCTGAAGGTAATGCTACTCAATGCTAGAAGTCTAAACCTCAAAATGCACTCTCTCGAGGTACTCCTAAAAATGGAGAACATCGATATCTGTGCAGTAACTGAGACCTGGTTCAAGGCTCCAGAGAGCACTCCTGCAATACCAGGCTACAACTCTTACCACACTTTTCGGCCACCAAACCAGGACCGAAACACTAAAGGTGGAGGAGTGTCAATATTCACCAAGAGTATTCACACCACCAGGCTAGTTGCCCAACACAATGCGTCTGAAATTCTCCAGGTGCAACTAACACTAGGTAAAACTGCAATCCAAATTGTAGCTTGTACAGATCCCCCACCATACCCCAAGATTCTCACTACACCTTTCTAAACATACTGGAAAATATTAAGATAGAACCAAACACCCTAATACTGGGTGATTTTAACTACCCTGCCATTAACTGGGAAAACTACTCATGTACCAACACCTTTGCCCAACGGTTCTTGGAATTCATAAATTCCAACGCCCTGGATCAACTAATCCATAGTCCCACCAGAGGCTCCAATATCCTAGACCTGGTCATTACCAACATGGGAAATCGATGCTCCATACCTATGGTCACCCCCTCGTTAGTCAGGTCTGACCATAAGCTAATCACCCTTAACATCCACATCCCACCCCACCCCCAGTAAGGAAACCTCCATAAAAAACTTCTCCAAAGCCAACTTCATGCTACTCAAGTCAGAAGTGACAAACTTCATGACACCCATGCAGACGGGAACTGAAAGTTCAACTGCTGAATCCTACACTAAGGCACTGTACGAGCACATCCACTCATGCATGAATCGTGCCATCCCAAATAGAACCAAGATGCTCTTATCCAAAAAAAGGAAGCCAATCTGGTGGTCCCCTGCCATAAACAAACTTTACAACAAAAGGAAGAAACTGTTGCAGAAAAGAGGAAAATCCTAGGATGCAAAAAACTCCCTTAACAGCTTCAGTAAGAAACAGATCCCTCATAAAACCTCCAAAGCTAGTTATGAAAATAAAAATTGCCAAAGATTCCAAAGACAACCACAAGGCATTCTATAACTATGTCAAGAATCTAAATGGCAATGCTCAGATCTGCTCTGAGCTAAAAGAGAATGGCATTAAATATACTGATCCCAAGGATATTGCCAATATCCTGGCAGATCGATTCAGTGCCAACTTCACCCCCCTCTCACCCCCTAAATGGCCCATCTCAATACTGGAAGATTGCCAAATTCCAGTAATAACAGCCACACAGGTAAAAAATGCACTCTCCAAAGCTAAGAATACAGCATCCATGGGACCAGATGACATCCCAGACTGTGTACTACATGAACTACAATATGAACTGGCACCTCACCTAAATGTCATGTTTAATCATAGCCTCACCTCAGGTTTCGTGCCCACTGAGTGGCGCAGAGCTACAGTTATCCCACTCCACAAGGGGGCATCCACCTTGGATCCCAGAAGCTACCGTCCCATCAGTCTGACAAGCCTTATCTGCAAGGCCATGGAGCATATTATCATGGAACTTATAAACAAAGACATTGGCAACCTTCAAACACTGGACCCCACCCAGTTTGAGTTCGTGAAAGGCCGATCTTGTCTCCTGAACCTGACTGACTTCTTCGAATCAGTCTCCAGAGCCACGGACAAGGGTAAGGTGGTCCACACAGCCTATCTAGACTTTGCCAAGGCCTTTGACACCATCCCCCACTCTGGAATCATAGATAAACGTACTAAGCTGGGCATTAATCCCTACGTCACCCAATGGGTTGCTAACTGGCTTACTGATAGAACCCACACTGCAAATGTAGCAGACTCCAAATCCAGCTCCAGACAAGTGACAAGTGGAGTACCTCAGGGTTCAGTTCTGGGACCGCTCTTGTTTGGCATCTACTTCTCTGTACAGGCCAACACTAAGGGACTCTGGCTAACAAAGTTCACAGATAACTGCAAACTGGGAGCCATTATTGAATCCCCAAATGATGTGAATACTCTACAAAAGGGCCTTACAGAAACAGATGCTTGGTACCAGAGCCATGGGCTCAAGCTCAATGCCAAGAAATGTATAGTTATCTCCTTTGGGAAAAACATGCATCCATGAATTACCATATAGGGGGCAGTACACTAAATACCGAAAGTGTGATAAGAGACTTAGGGACACAGGTGGACAGTGGTCTCACCTTCAATAACCACATCGCCACAACAGTCAGGAAATCCTTCTATGTGGCACACCTCATCACTAAGGGCTTTTCATCCAGAAAAAAGGAGGTCATTGTCCCACTGTACTCATCCCTCATTAGACCCATTATAGAATACAACGCTCAGTTTGGTATGTACCTCTCAAGACATCTGCAACAACTGGAAAGGCCGCAGAAATACCACACTAAAAGAATCACAGGCCTAAAGCAGATGCCCTACGCTGACCGCCTTAAAAAACTCCAGCTATACTATGTCGCATATTGTCTACTCAGAGGCGATCTCTGCTTAACATACAAGGCCATGTCAAACCCAGAGCTGTTGGACATGCTACACTTAAAAGAAATCCCAATTCCTCAGAGCCACACGCTCCAGGGATCTAAACCTTGTCATCACAATAAACAAAACATGCTGGAGGGATAGGTTCCTGACCCAGAGATTCCCCAGACTCTGGAATAGATAGCCCATACATGTCAAGCAGAGTGCCTCTTTGGCCCTCTTCAAAAGGAACCTTGAAGACTGGATGGGAGAAAGGAAATTCACCCCAGGAATCATGTCAGTCACCCTGCTAGACAGAGGTCCAGGGAAGTAAATAGCGTGGGAAGAAATAGCCAGGGAACTGTTATGGCTAGGCTTGTATACGCCCTAGGGCTGATAGCCTAGTACCAACCTATGAACCTATTTGTGCTGAGTTCTAGGAGTGGGGTGAGAGGATGCAGGGGTAGTCCTGGATTTAGTTCTATCTGTTGGGTCCATCACAGCAGTTCCCTTTTCAGGCAAGGAATGAGGACGACTTTGTATTCTAGTGTGTGAGAATGCTTGGTCCATACAGACCTGAGGAACTACTGGAATTTCCTCATGTGGAGTTTTGCCACTGGTACCATCACAATGGTTGAAGCCATGAATCCCAGCACCCTGAGAAACTCCCTGGCTGTGATGTGAGTTAAGGGGAGAAGGGAGTGAAAGAAAGACTGAAGATCCTGACCTCCTGAGGTGGAAGTGACACTCTCATTATGCCTGTCTGGATTTGACAACTCAGGAAAATGCGGTCCTTTGAATAGGTGAGAACTGACTTCCTGAAGTTGATGGTGAATCCCAGTTTTCCAAAGAAGGAAATGGTGGGCTCCATGTTTTTGAGTAGAGTGTGGGAAGTTGGAGCCTGTAACAGCAGCTCGTCCAGGTACAGAAAAATCTGGACACCCAAAAGCCTGCAATGTGCAATCACTGGAACCAGGCATTTTGTGACTACTATCAGAGCTGTAGAAAGAACAAAGGGCAAGGCAGAGAATTGAAAATGCCAGGAACTCACAGAAAAATATAAGAATTTTCTGAACATGGGGTGAATGGGGAAGTGAAGGTAAGTATCTTTTATATCTAAAACAAGTAATCTCCGTGGTATCCCCGAAGTCTCAAAACAACCCACTAAAGTGTAGTGGGTCCAAAAACAAAACAGTGCAAGAAACTTCTCTGTGTGGAAGATTTTCAGTCCATATATTTCTAGTTAATCACTGTATATTAATCAGATCAGACAATAATAGTAGAAGTAGCGAACGTAAACTCGTCAAAACAAAACAAAACAAAAAGTAATAGAAAATACATAATTGTACAGCATTACCAAGTATTCGAAAGTAATCCAAGCAAGGCAGGCAGTCTTTTTCCAGTCGAAAATTCTTTACTAAGTACACAGACAAGCGATCCAAGTAAAACAAAAATAGAGTAATAATTTCCTCACAAGCTTTCTAAATATATATATACTTTTTATCAGGCATGGGAGTGGTTTATTGTGCTGTAAAACTAAGTGTTATTGGTACACATGTTAAGTTCACATCCCTTCCCCATCAGTGTGACATTCGAGCTGGTCCTGCCCTACTTAGTAGCTGTCATAATAATATATAACCCTTATGTACTTTAAATAAAATTATATAATGATGTGGTACCTCTTATTTAACCAAATTATTAAGTAGATTATTAAGTCTGTGATTTTATCCAAGGCAATATACTACATGGCTGGAAATATATCAACCTTAGTTCATTTGGCAATCAAAAAATATATATAAATATATACATATACATTTTGCATGTAAAAATCAATTTCTATTTTCATAACCTATTGTTAACAAAGATCGCTTTCATCCATCTAGACTTCTTCAGGTCTGTGTACAAGAACCCTAAAAAACTATATAATTGTATAATTAGTTAGTATTGTTATTACACATCATTTTGAATAAAGTGGAAAAAAGAACCAGAAAAAAAATAAAAATAAGAACAAATGTATGTATGATGATGGAAACAAAATATACACTTAAATTTCAACTAATTTAAAAAGGTATTTAAAACCAATTTGTAGAATAAAATAAAATAAAATACAATTAGTCATGTAAACAATGTGGCAATTTTGTAAGTTCCAGTGCACTTTTAATTGAACAGTAGTAGTTTAGTCCAGGCTTCCTAAAAGAGTTCAGCTTTAATTGCCACATGAGTTCTACTGTTCAATTAAAAGTGCAACGGAACTTAGAAAATCGCCACATTGTTTACATGACTAATTGTATTTTATTTTATTTTATTCTACAAATTTGTTTTAAATACCATTTTAAATCAGTTGAAATTTAAGTGTAAATTCTGTTTCTATCATCATACATACATTTTTTCTTATTTTTATTTTTTTCTGGTTCTTTTTTCCACTTTATTCAAAATGATGTGTAAAAACAATACTAACTAATTATACAATTATATAGTTTTTTAGGGTTCTTGTACATAGACCTGAAGAAGTCTAGATGGATGAAAGCGATCTTTGTTAACAATAGGTTATGAAAATAGAAATTGATTTTTACATGCAAAATGTATATGTATATATTTATATATATATTTTGATTGGCAAATGAACTAAGGTTGATATATTTCCAGCCATGTAGTATATTGTCTTGGATAAAATCAGAGACTTCATAATCTACTTAATAATTTGGTTAAATAAGAGGGACCACATCATTATATAATTTTATTTAAAGTACATAAGGGTTATATATTATTATGACAGCTACTAAGTAGGGCAGGACCAGCTCGAATGTCACACTGATGGGGGAAGGGATATGAATTTAACATGTGTACCAATAACACCTTGTTTTACAGCACAATAAACCACTCCCATGCCTGATAAAAAGTATATATATATTTAGAAAGCTTGTGAGGAAATTATTACTCTATTTTTGTTTCACTTGGATCGCTTGTCTGTGTACTTAGTAAAGAATTTTCGACTGGAAAAAGACTGCCTGCCTTGCTTGGATTACTTTCGAATACTTAGTAATGCTGTACAATTATATATTTTCTATTATTGCTTTTTGTTTTGACTTAAGACGAGTTTACGTTCGCTACTTCTACTACTATTGTCTGATCTGATTAATATACAGTGATTAACTAGAAATATATGGACTGAAAATCTTCCACACAGAGAAGTTTGTTACACTGTTTCTTTTTTTATTTTATTTATCTTTTATATCTAGAGATGCCATGTATTCCTGTGGAAGGATAAAAGGAAATAAGAGATTGGAGTGTAAACATTCAGAAGGAAGGAACCTTTAAGGTGCTGAGATGGGATAAATCCAGGACTGGTCTTCAGGGGCCATCCTTTCTGAGCATTAAGAATATTCATGAATAGAAGCCTTTCCCTCTTGAGGTTTGATTGCCAAAGCTCCCAAAGGAGCTCTGGGAACAGGGGCAGCTGTTCTCAGGGGTGGAGGGATGCCCATGAAGGTGGGAGTCGAGCGCTAAACCATGAAGTACCCTTGTCTTGGGTGATGCTTTCCCAGACCCTGTGGGCATTTCAAAGGTGAAGGGAAAGAGGAGAAAGGGAGACATTTGCAGGCTAGCCACAGACTCCCTGCTTTGTCAGGAAAGGTCTGTCTTTGTTGTAAGGATGCCTGTGAACCCCTAGGCTTTTGTATTCTCTTGCCTCCTCTGGAAGAATTACTGGAGGAGTGCTGGCTGCGGCTATGGATGAAAATCGGTTTAGATGGGAAATTCCTATTATGAAACCTGGGTGCAGGAGAAACCAAGATGGGTTTCAACTCCTTGAGTTCCTTGCTTTTTTTCCTGTAGGGACTTAGAGAAACTGCTGCCAGACCAAATAAGGCTAAATTATCTAATGGTGCATCCATTAATTTAGATTTTAAGTCATCCTGGAGGGGATGCAACCTAAGCCAAGAAAATCTCCTGAGAACTGAACCAGTAGCAGCTGCCCTGGCACAAGCCTCTGCAGTATCACAGCGGCATTTAATGCAGTGTCTTGCCACTTGGGAAGAGGCTCCCAGGATAGATAAGAGCCAAAAGTACTTGGTCATAGGTGTCTGATAACTGATGGCCCTGAAAACCAAGGTGGCTGAAGTATAGGCCTTTTTTCCCAGTCTCTCAAGGGTTTTACTCTCTTTGTCTGATAGGAGAAGGGTGGTAGAAGGAAGCATCCTAGATAGTTTATCTGTAGCTGCAGAAATGACTGCAGTGTCTGCAGCAGGGCACTTAGAGGAATTTACAATCCTCAAGGACCTTGTAGAAGTGGTCTGGCTTCTTGGGTGGGTACCAGGGCCTGGGAGTTTGGGGTTTGGGAAGCATTGTAAAAAGCATCCAGAAATTCAGGATGCACTGGTTGAACTGCAGAAGGGCTAAGGAAATCAACTTGTAGAAGTTGATAGTATCTTTTTTAGACATGAGAAATTTGGGAGATGTCCCACTTAAAGTGTTCTTCCATTCTCAGAAGAGTTTCAACAAAAGATATCTCCTCCATAGGGGAATGAGCACTGACTGACTCCTCTTCAGAGAAAACAGAAGAAAAACAGGCTGGAAGGAAGCACTCAGGTTCACAGATTCTTCAAGGTTTAATGGCACAGATAGTAGATAAGCAAAAATTTGCTTATCTACTATCTGTGCCATGAAACCTTGAAGAAATTGTGAACCTGAGTGCTTCCTTCCAGCCTGTTTTTCTTCTGTTATTGGTGGTTTCTGTGGTTGGGATCCCCGTTTTTTACTACTCTTCAGAGGAAACATATTCTTGGGGAGGTGGAATTTGTGTTGAATAATCCAAAGATTTCTCTTCATCAGAGGAAAATTCATCAGAGAAGTCATTGTCCCAAATCGCAATAACTGAAATGATCAGACCAACGGTCAGAATGGCGTTGTAACCAATGGCAGAAAAGTTTTGGGAACGGTATGTGCATACATGGCTTTTATGGCCTATGTCCGACTGCAGCCTATCTGCAATGTCCCACATACCATACAGTAATCTAAGATTTTTGTACATTGGCCAATGTCGGATCCCCTTCAGGCGGGAGTTCCTTCAGGTTAAGAATACTGCAGCAAATGAATAGGAGGACACTTGCTATTCACAAATATTAATAGCAAAATTCAAAAAGGTTATTTCTCTGTCTCTATCAGGAAACCATGACCACTCAAGCATCGGGATTCACTGCGGAACTTTACATTAGCTCAAGTAAGACAGTTGTTACTGGTTATAACTGCACAGGGATAAATTATTTAGAAACTTCAGTGATGTACAGGATTTAAATTGGGACACTGTGGTCCAAAGTGATCCCTCTATGGCATGGCAGTCAGTTGAGAATACATGCTTACAAGAACTGAACAAATGTAAAAAGACCAGATTTAGTTGGCTCACAGCACATTACATTTCCATGGTATTACAAGAAGTTAACTAAATTACTAAAGAAAAAATGAAGTATGAACTATTTAGAAAATCTGGATTTAGATATTCAAAGAAAGTATTTCATAAAGCCAATAAAGAATTGTAAAAAAAATCTGGAAAGAACTGAAGCAGTTAATTATGATTTCTAAAACTGCATACAAAAAGAATCCTTGATTAAAACCCCTTACCTTAAAAAGTTTTATTGTTACGTTAGCAGTACCAAAATGTCTAATAATAAAGTTGGTCGAATTTTGTGAAAAGGAATTCTTAGTGATAGCAAAGACAAAGGGGTAGTTTTGAATGATTACTTTGCAACATTGGTTAGATATGAAAATTTTGCTTTCAACGATATCTTACTTTCTGACACATCTCAAGCTCTCTGCCCCATGATTACTGATGAAATGGTTAATTTAGCTTTGACCAGGATTAAGAATGACAGTGGTATAGAATAGGATTTAATCATAGACTGCTTTATCTCTAGCATTACTGACCACTTGACAAAACCTTTAATTGTGCTACTTAACATGTTGTTAAAGAATAATATTATACTCAAAAATTAGAAATTAGCAAACACTGCTCCAGTACATAAGAAATGATCCCAGCATTCCACTATATTATTGCTCAGTAAGCTTAACATCTCTCCTGGGAAAGTTCTTTGAGAGATGTTTACTATCCTTATTAAACAATGAAATGAAATACAATAGGAACTTGTAAACCAAAATCAACGTGGCTTTATGAAAAAATGTTCTACTTTTACAAACTTGGTACAATTATTTAAAATGTTAATGCAGCATTAGACAACTGTATCAGTATAGGAGCTGTTCATTTGGATGGAAACCATTCATCAGCATTCCCTATGTAGTAATAATAAACATTCAGATAAAACAGAATATTAATCCACATATCAATAAATGGGTAAGACAATGGTTAAATTATAGATGCCAAAAGGTAAAGTACAGAGTCGCTATTCAAAATCGTCCCGACACCACCTTAGCTGTTCCTCAGGGGTCACTTACAGGCCCTTTCTTGTTTAATTTTGTCCTTTCTCCTTTACCACCAAACAGTACCTAATGGTTGTCTAAGTATGTAAATGACATTAAAAATGGAGCATTTATTACTTCTGTTTCTGATTACTTTGCTTTCAATTCGAAAGTGAACTCTACAGAAGGCTTAATGAACATGATTTGAGTATTAAACTAACCAAAAGTGGGGTAAATGCACTTTGGAATTGTCAGACAATCTAATATCCAGACTCTGTAATAACATACTGCAGGAAGTGAGTGAATGCAAAGAGCTGAATGTGTATGTATAAGTTCAAATTTAACATTTAAAACAATGCATATGCAGGCATAACTAATGTTATGTGGGTTGTGGGATTACTTAATTACAATTAAGTCAAGATCATTGAAAGTTCTGGCAAAATTACTCATAACGTATGTCACATACATGACTGAATATAATTCTTTATTCTGAACTTACCCAGAAGACTATTCATGGAATATGGAGTCTGCATCATGATGGTCTTTTGACCCTTACAGTGTTAGCTTGAACTATAAAACTATGAATTTTAGGGCAGAAGACTTCTTACTCGAGAACAAGGGTGTTTCCAAAAGATGAGCCAAAACAATAGGGAACCAAGTCAACTCGCCTCCATAAACAACAATAATAAACAAAAACTGAGGGTAATGCTGCTCAACGCCAGAAGTCTAAACCTCAAAATGCACACACTCGAGGCTCTCCTTAGTATGGAAGAAACTGACGTATGTGCAGTGACAGAAACCTGGTTCAAGGCTCCAGAGAGTACCCCAACACTACCAGACTATAACACCTACCATACCCTTTAGGTCCCAAAACCAGGACCGGAACACAAAAGGAGGGTGTGTGTCCATATTCATCAAGAACACCCACATCTCCAGGCTGGTAGCATAGCACGCAGAATCAGAGACCATCCAAGTGCAATTGGCAATGGGTAAATTGACTGTTCAATTTATAGCTTGCTACAGATCTCCCACCTTGTCTCAGGACCCTCACGTAGCATTCCTGAGAACATTAGAAAGTATGAAGATTCTACCCAACACCAAGCTACTGGGTGACTTCAACTATCCAAACATTGACTGGGAAAACTACTCAAGCTCAAACATCCTAGCCCAATGCTTCCTTGAGTTTATACACTCAAACGCCCTGGAACAGCTGGTCACCACTCCCACAAGAGGTGACAACATACTGGACCTGGTCATCACCAACATGGGGAACCTATGTTCCACACCTGAGGTAAACTCGTCATTGGTAAGATCAGATCACAAACTAATCACACTGGTTATCCACATCCCGACCCCCCCCCCCCCACACACACACACAGTGTCAAGGAAATCAAGGTAAAAACTTCTCTAAAGCCAACTTCACACTCCTCAAGACCGAGGTGGGAAGTTTCAAAGCTACCAATCAAATGGAAAATGATGACCCATCGACAGAATCCTTTACAAGCGCATTCTATGAACACCTTCAAGAATGCATGGACTGAACCATCCCAAGTAAAACCAAGACCAACTCCTCAAAAAAGAGAGGAAGCCAGTCTGGTGGACACCAGCCATAAATAAACTTTACAACAGAAGGAGGAAACTCCTGCAAGATAGAACAAAATCCCAAAATAAGAAGGCATCTCTGATTAACATCAGTAAAAAACTGCACTCCCTCATTAAATCATCCAAGGCCATCTTCAAAAGAAAAATAGCCAATGACTCTAAGGATAACCACAAGGCCTTCTTTAACTATGTCAAGAGTCTAGGGGCAAACTCTCAGATATGCTCCGAGCTAGTGCATAATGGCCATAAATACACTGAACCAACCGACATTGCCAACATCCTGGCTGACAAGTTCAGTGCAAACTTCACCCCCCCTCTCCACCAAAGGGGCTAGCACCCATCCCAGTAGAATGTGGAGCTCCAGATATCTCAGACACACAAGTAAAGACAGCCCCTGCAAAGGCCAAAAACACAGCATCAATGGGACCAGATGGTATCCCAGGTTGTGTCTTACACGAGCTTCAAAATGAACTAACCCCCCATCTCAAAACACTATTCAAACTCAGCCTCTCTACAGGCTATGTATCCAAAGAATGGCGTACAGCAACAGTCGTAACACTCCACAAAGGTGGTGCCACAACTGACCCTGGGAACTATCACCCTATAAGCTTGACTAGCTTGGTCTGCAAAGCCATGGAACTCATTGTCATGGAGCTCATTAAAAGGGACATTGGGAACCTCCAGACACTGGACTCCACCCAGTTCGGCTTTGTTAAAGGCA
The DNA here is from genome assembly GCF_019279795.1 of Protopterus annectens. Lineage (NCBI taxonomy): Eukaryota > Metazoa > Chordata > Ceratodontiformes > Protopteridae > Protopterus > Protopterus annectens. The sequence goes on from NC_056744.1 coordinate 1,218,874,728, forward strand.
GATCTTGCCTCCTGAACTTGGTCGACTTCTTCGAAACAGTCACCTAGGCCATAGATAAAGGGAAGGTGGTCCACACAGCATATCTGGACCTCGCTAAGGCGTTCGATACCATCCCACACTTAGGAATCATAGACAAACTCATCAGCTTAAATATCAACCCCCATGTCACAAGATGGGTTGCCAACTGGCTCTCAGACAGAACCCACACGGTAAGAGTGGCAGGCGCCATGTCTGACTCTAAACCAGTCACAAGCGAAGTCCCACAGGGGTCAGTCCTGGGACCCCTCCTGTTCGGTATATATTTCTCCGAAGTACAGGCAAATGCGGGACTGCGGTGGGGGTGCTGCGGTAGCATTGTCGCCTCACAGTCAGACGTTGCCCGTTCAATTCTCAGTTAGAGCGTCTTCTGTAAGTCGACATGTGTGGATGGGCTTTCCTTCATTGAAGGTTGTGCGTTAGGCCCGGCAAGCCAGCACGTAAAAATCAACTGCCAATCATTAGCGGACCGGAGTTCCGCTGTGGCGACCCCTAACCGGGAAAAGCCGAAAGACAGTACAGGCAAATGCAGAGGGACTGTGGCTAACCAAGTTCGCAGATGACTGTAAATTGGGTGCAATAATTGACTCTTCGGCTGACACAGACATCCTGCAAAAGGGTCTCTCAGAGACAAACACCTGGTGTCAAAGTCAAGGCCTCAAGCTAAATGCCAAAAAATGCATAGTAATCCCATCTGGGAAAAACAAAGTACCTACAAACTACCACATAGATGGGAATCCACTAAGTACAGAAGAAGTAATTAGGGACCTGGGTACCCAAGTAGATAGTATGCTCTCCTTTGAGAACCACATAGCCAAAACGGTCAGGAAATCCTTCTATGTGGCACACCTGATCACAAAGGGTTTCTCATCCAGATCCAAGGAGATGACTGTGCCCCTTTACTCCTCACTCATTAGGCCCATAATAGAGTACAATGCCCCATTTGTGATGTACCTCACTAGACACCTGCAACAACTAGAAAGACCACAGAAGTACCTCACTAAGAGGATTAAGGGCCTTAAACAATTACCCTATGAAGCACGACTAAAAAAGCTCCAGCTCTTCTCAGTCGCTTACCATCCGCTCAGAGGTGACCTATGCCTGACCTATAGGGTCATGTCAAACCCTGAACTAATGGACATGCTTCACCTCAAAAAAACGAGATCCCTCAAAGTACAGTTTTGTACCTACCATAAATGTAGATATTCGAGTGCTCATACAGCTGCAGTCATAACAGATGGGTCATCCTGTCATCAGGCGGGTCCTCGGTCGGCCAAATTCCAAAGTCTAGGTCCGGCGTCGGTTGTCGTCGCTTCCTCCCTGAAGTCAGTACGGCAGGGGTATAAAAGAGGCAGCCGATGCCATTTTCTTCAGTTTTTCTTGCCCCAGATGTCAGGTGCCCCCAGAAGGAAGGCAAACATAATTTTATGCAAAAATGCAATGTTGATAAATCAAAAACAGTAGTTGCAAGCAAATACACCATAAAAGAGTACCCCAAAAGGTTATATGAAAAGGGTTTGTCATAAGGCCTGTCCTATGAGGGGTTGGAGGGAGGGAAACCTGGACTGCAGCTGTATGAGCACTTGAACATCTACATTTATGGTAGGTACAAAACTGTACTATGTTCATCGTGCATACAGCTGCAGTCATAACAGATGGGTAGAATCCCAAAGCTAAGTAAGGGTGGTAGGCACTAAGTGGAACTAGGAGAGGCTAGGATGCCCTGCAGGACTGCTGTGGCAAAGCCCGCTCTAGATTTAGAGTATAGTGGGAGGTGATAGTGCTTGGAGAAAGTGTGCACTGAACTCCAGGTGGTGGCTTCCAAAATATCCTTGGTAGGGACCCCCCTGAGGAAGGCTGCAGAGGTAGCTGTGGCTCTGGTGGAGTGGGATCTGATGCATGCAGGCACAGTTTTTCCATGGAATGAGTAACAAAAGCGTATGCAGTGGGCTATCCATTTTGAAATTGTCTGTTTGGAAATAGCCTTTCCTTGAGCACCTGCAGCATAGGATACAAAGAGTTGCTCAGATTTCCTGAATGGCTTTGTCCTGTCTAAATAATAAAGAAGTTGTCTGTGAATGTCCAAGGAATGTAGTAGTCTTTCCCCTTTGTTCTGTGGATTAGGATAAAAGGTAGGTAAGTGGATAGTCTGATTCAAAGCTACACTGGATACTACCTTTGGCATAAAGGTAGGGTTGGTTCGTAAGGAAACTCTGTCCTGATGGAAAATGATGAATGGTTGCACAGCCATGAGGGCCTGTAGCTCCGAAACCCTGCGAGCTGAGGTGATAACCAGAAGAAAGGCTGTTTTCCATGACAAGTACTGTAACTCTGATGAAGAAGCTGGCTCGAAGGGAGGAAGGGTCAGCTTTTCCAATACGAAGTTGAGGTCCCAAGCAGGGACTGGTAGTTTCCTTGGGGGTTTTATATTCTTTGCCCCTCTGAGGAACTGCCTTAAGAGAGGATGAGAGAATAAAGGAGGATCTGTGTTGTATTGTGCAGAAATGGCTGAAGCGTGGATCTTGATGGAGGAGAAGGAAAGTCCATTGTTTAACATCTCAGCTAGGTACTGTAAAATTTGAGGTATATTTATTACCCAAGGATTCTGTCCCTTCTGATTCCAAGCACAAAATAGTTTCCATTTGGCGGAGTAGGCCTTTCTAGTAGAAGGTCTTCTGCCCTCAAAGATGACATCCTGCACCTCCTTGGAGAGGAGAAACTGTTGTGAAATCAAGGAATTCTCCATGCAGCTAGATTTAGAGTTTTGAGCTGGCTGTGAAGAGTTTTGTAGTTGTGCTGGGACAACAGAAGAGGGACTAGAGGTAGGATCCATGGTGGGGAATGTGTCAGGCTCTTCAGGAGCGGATACCAGTGTTGCCTTGGCCAGTCTGGAGCAATGAGAATCATTTTCGGTCTCTCTGCTCTGGCTTTTAATAGAACTTTGGACAGCAGAGGAAGAGGCGGGAAGGCATAGACTGTCAATGTTGCCCAACTGAAGGAAAGTGCGTCCACTTTCCAGGCCTGTGGAGGATAGGTCCTTGAACAAAATTTTTTCAACTGGCAATTTCTGTGTGTAGCGAAGAGATCTATGTCTGGCTGTCCCCACGCCTGAGTTATCTTTGTGAAAATTTGAGGATGCAACTTCCACTCGTGGGGATCTGTCATATTTCTGCTTAGGTTGTCTGCCAGTGTGTTTTCCTTCCCTGGCAGGAATTGTGCCTGTAGTTGAATTTTCAATTCCAGTGCTGTGTTCCATAGGGTCATGGCTTGCCTGCACAGGGGGTATGAATGAGTTCCCCCCTGTTTGTTTATGTACCACATGACTGTGGTGTTGTCTGTCCTTATCAATAGCTGGCCTGGATGCAGTAGGTCTTTGAAGGTCATAATAGCCTTTTGCACGGCAAGCATTTCCTTTTGGTTGATGTGAAGGAGCTCCTCTTTCCGTGCCCATTTTCCCTGAATGCAGTGATTTGTCATGTGTGCTCCCCAGATGTAGTCTGAGGCATCTGTTGTGATGATTTGAGTTGCTTGAGGTACACAGAAAGGAAGACCTGTGTTTCTTTGGCAAGCTTGAGCCCACCACATAAATTCCTTTTGAAGGCATGGAATGAGTGGTATAATTGCTTCCAAGCTGTGGCTGTGTTGAGACCATAAGTTTTTTAGGTACCATTCAAGTTTCCTCATATGCAGCTTTGCACATGGGATAAGTAGGATGCAAGATGCCATGAATCCCAGAGCCTGCAGGACTTTCCTTGCAGTTAGCCTGGTGTAAGTTGCCATTTTTCTGAAGTATTGAGACAGTTGCCCTTGCTTGTCTGGCGTGAGGTAGGCCATCTGGGTGGTTGTATCCAAGTTGGCACCCAGGAAAATTATTTGTTGAGAGGGTATTAGTTTTGGTTTCTTTTTGTTGACTGTGTATCCCAGGAAGTTCAACAGTTTTATTACAAACACCAGGTGCTGCAGTAGTATGTCCTTGCTGTCCGCTTGGATCAGGCAGTCGTCCAGATATGGGTAGATTTGTATCCCCTGTAGTCTGCAGAAGGTGATTACTGATGCCAGGCATTTCATAAACACTCTGGGCGCAGTAGATAAGCCAAAGGGCAATGCAGAGAATTGGTAATGGGTTGAACCTGCAAGAAATCTGAGGTATCTTCTGCAATCTTGTCTGATAGGGACATGCAGGTATGCCTCCTTGAGGTCCAATGATACCAGCCAAGACTCCATGCCCAGCATGGGAAGAAGCTGCTGTAATGTCAGCATCTTGAATTTTGGCACCTGTAGATATGTGTTTAGGATGGATAGGTCTAAGATAGGCCTCCAATCTTTGTCCTTCCTTGGTACCAGGAATAGTCTGGAATAAAACCCTTGACCTTGTTCTTTTGCAGGTACCTCTTGAATTGCCTTCATGTCCATGAGAGCTGAAATTTGTTTTTGTGCCTCTGCCCTTTGATTTTGTGGCAGGTTTGGCATGCCTCTCATTTTTGGAAGGGTGTGAAAGTGGAACCTGTAGCCTCTGTCTATAATGTCCAGAATCCATTTGTCTTTTGTAACTATATGCCAATTTTTTGAGAATAATGTCAGTTTTCCACCCAACGGTGCTGCCATTAAAGCTTTGCTTGGCAGGTGTAGGGGGAAGTCATTGTGTCTGCTTTCTAAAAGACTGTGATCTATCTTCTCCACCTCTTGGGGTTGGTGCTTGCCACTGTCTGGCTCTAAAAGATCCTTGAGGTTGCCCTCTACCCCTTGGACGCCTGTATCTGCCCCTTTGAGGTCTGTCCGTGGCTGGTAAGGACCAATTTTTTGAAGGCCAGTTTCTGCTGAAACGCGGAGGCTGTACTTGCAGGAAATCTTTCACTGTTTGCATTGATTTCGCTTTTTCCATCCATTTTCTTTAGCACCTCCTCTGCTTTAACACCAAACAATACATCTTTTTGAAGAGGTGCATCTAATAATTTAGCTTTGACATGATCTGGTAAGGTTTGCTCTTTGAGCCAAGCATGCCTACGTATAAACAGACCCCGTAACAGCAGCTCTACATGAGGCCTCTAAAGCATCAAAACCACACTGCAAGGTATGTTTACCCATTTGCTCTGCACCATGCAACAAATCCTGCAACTCTTTTAAATCTGGTTGTTCTGGTTGTGTCATTTTGCTTTTCAGCTGAGATATCAAAAACTATTGATACTTTAACATATGGAACTGACAGTTTAATGCCCTCATGGTTAAAGTGGCCGAGGAGTACACCTTTTTCCCCCACCTTTCCAAAGATCTGGAATCTCTCTCTGAAGGTAATGGGTTTTTAGCACTAGAGGCCTTAATTCCCTTGGGACCCTGTGAAATAGTTTCAGGGTCAGCAGTATGGCTTTTATATCGGAACTGGTGAGAATCAGGAACCCGGTAATACCTGTCTGGTTTAACAGGAGCTGGGGGCAAAGAATCAGGATTAAGGCTGGCTTCTGTGTAATCATCCAATCTATCTAAAACAGGCGGGATAGCCAGAGGCCTATGCTGGGGGAGTAGTAGAAATTCCCTGAGCCTTTTCTTGGAGTCTGAGTAATCTTGGCCTTCCCAGTGAAAGTGTTCCCTCAATGTATGCAGGGTTTCCCCAAAAGAGAAGTCCTCAGGAGGGGAGACCGAGGGAATAGACTCCTCTGCATCACAGTCTTCGAATGGAGAATAGGCACAATCCTGGTCCTCAGATAGTTCTGAGGTAACAGAAGCTTGATCGGAGGAAGGGTAGTCTTGTCTTCCTCCAATCTGGGCCTTTTGTCAGAGGGGGGGTTGAGAACCCCTGATAAGAGTAATCAAATCCTCAGCCATTTTAAGCATCTGTTTTTTGGGCATGGTGCCTTGAGCGGGTACCTGAGGAACCTGTTTTTTGGTTTTCATGGCTGTTTTAGATTTAGTGAAGGCTTTAATAGAGAAGGAGGAAGGCCTGAAGACCCCTTGAGAAATGGCAGGTCTGTCTAAATTCTGAGTTTCCCCGCCAGGAGTGGCGTCGGTATCTGTAGTAGGAATGGGGGCCGAGGAGCCTGCGACCTCGGGTACTGAAGACACCGGTAATTCATTGTCATCGGTACTCAGGGGCTGCGCAGGCGCCTCGCTGAGTACCGGAGAACCGGTAGTCGGCCTTAGCGTGGTATCAGTAGGCGGTGCGGACCTCGTATGCCGGTCCTTATCTTTGCATTTTTTTGCTCAAAACTGGAGTCGGAGTATCCGACGACATAATATAATTAAATTTTTTTCCAAAAAAGTGAAGGGCGAACTCCGCCCGACGCTTAATAGTGCGTTTGTTGAATCTAGCACAAAAACGACAGGCCGAGACGTCGTGGTCTGGGCCTAAGCAAGGTATACAGTAAGAGTGGAAATCCTTATGTGGTATTTGCTTCCCACATGAAATGCAATTATTAACTTTGTCTGACATCGGTCTGAGGCAAGGAGGCAAGAAAAGTTTCCCCAACGGGGTACTTAGCTTTCAAGAAGACTTCGGCTGAAATACTTTCGTAAATCTCAGGAGCTGGCTGACCGGCACTTGCGAACTGCTTCTGCTTCGGGCACCGCGCGGCAAGAAAGACTGGAGAAAATGGCGTTGGCTGCCTCTTTTATACCCCTGCCACACTGACGTCAGGGAGGAAGCGATGACAACCGACGCCGGACCTAGACTTTGGAATTCGGCCGACCGAGGACCCGCCTGATGGCAGGATAACCCATCTGTTATGACTGCAGCTGTATGCACGATGAACATCCACTCATTCTAGCAACTTGAACCTATGCACAACAATAAACAGGACATACTGGAGGGATAGATTCTTGTCCCAGCGACTCCCCTCACTCTGGAACAGAATCCCAATCCATATTCGACAGAGCTCCTCTCTGACCCTCTTCAAGAGAAATCTTGATGAGTGGATGGGTAATCGTAAGTTCTACCCTGGGATCACTTCAGCAGCCCTGTTAGACAGAGGCCTAGGTTACTAATCTAATGGGGAGACGAAAGCCATCTCTCTGTGGCTAGGCTTATAAATGCCCCTGGGCAGATAGCCTAGTACTTACCTATGAACTACAGGGCCAATAAGGAGCTCCAAAGATGAATTGGATCTTATGAATACTACCTTTACGGATGAATCACATCAGCGAAAGAAAATGAAGTATAGAGGAGTCCAGGTGACCACTGTGGGTTACAACATCCTTGCGGGTGGTTCCCCAAGTGACTAAGTGAGAAAGAAGTCTCTAGTCTTGGTGCCTGTCAGTGAGGTAAACAAATCACAGAAGGGTTGTCCTATTTTCAAAAGCTCTTTGCTACCAAGGTGCTGAAGCACAACTCAAAAAGATGTAGCAGGCATCAGCACAACTTGTCTAACAAGGAACTAGGCCTCCCAAAGATATGGACAATGACAAGAAAATAACTACTGAACATCACCCATTCCAACAACCTTACAGCTTCCTCCCATAAGGCAGAGAATTGAGTTTCCTCATGTTTACTGACATGGCATGTAACTGCCATAGTGTTCATATGTACAGTTAGAACTCGTAGGTTCACAGGTTGGTACTAGGCTATCAGCCCTAGGGCCTATACAAGCCTAGCCATAACAATTCCCTGGCTATTTCTTCCCATATTATTTACTTTCCTGGACCCCTGTCTAGCAGGGCGACTGACGTGATCCCTGGGGTGAATTTCCTTTCTCCCATCCAATCGTCAACGTTCCTCTTGAAGAGGTCCAAAGAGGCACTCTGCTTGACATGTATGGGCAATCTATTCCAGAGTCTGGAGAGTCTCTGGGTCAGGAACCTATCCCTCCAGCATGTTTTGTTTATTGTGATGACAAGGTTTAGATCCCTGGAGCGTGTAGCTCTGAGGGATTGGGATTTCTTTAAGTGTAGCATGTCCAACAGCTCTGGGTTTGACATGGCCTTGTATGTTAAGCAGAGATCGCCTCTGAGTAGACTATATGCAACAGAGTATAGCTGGAGTTTTTTAAGGCGGTCAGCGTAGGGCATCTGCTTTAGGCCTGTGATTCTTTTAGTGAGGTATTTCTGAGGCCTTTCCAGTTGTTGCAGATGTCTTGAGAGGTACATACCAAATGGGGCGTTGTATTCTATAATGGGTCTAATGAGGGATGAGTACAGTGGGACAATGACCTCCTTTTTTCTGGATGAAAAGCCCTTCGTGATGAGGTGTGCCACATAGAAGGATTTCCTGACTGTTGTGGCGATGTGGTTACCGAAGGTGAGGCCACTGTCCACCTGTGTCCCTAAGTCTCTTATCACACTTTCTGTGTTTAGTGTACTGCCACCTATATGGTAATTCATGGATACATGTTTTTTCCCAAAGGGGATAACAACACATTTCTTGGCATTGGGCTTGAGCCCATGGCTCTGGCACCAAGCATCTGTTTCTGTAAGGCCCTTTTGTAGAGTATCCACATCATTTGGGGATTCAAAAATGGCTCCCAGTTTGCAGTCATCTGCAAACTTTGTTTGCCAGAGTCCCTTAGTGTTGACCTGTACTTCAGAGAAGTAGATGCCAAACAAGAGCGGCCCCAGGACTGAACCCTGAGGTACTCCACTTGTCACTTGTCTGGAGCTGGATTTGGAGTCGGCTACTTTTACAGTGTGGGTTCTATCAGTAAGCCATTTAGCAACCCATTGGGTGACATAGGGATTAATGCCCAACTTAGTAAGTTTATCTATGATTCCAGAGTGGGGGATGGTGTCAAAGGCCTTGGCAAGGTCTAGATAGGCTGTGTGGACCACCTTACCCTTGGCCATGGCTCTGGAGACTGATTCAAAGAAGTCAATCAGGTTCAGGAGACAAGATCGGCCCTTCACAAACCCAAACTGGGTGGGGTCCAGTGTTTGAAGGTTGCCAATGTCTTTGTTTATAAGTTCCATGATAATACGCTCCATGGCCTTGCAGATAAGGCTTGTCAGACTGATGGGACGGTAGTTTCCGGGATCCAAGGTGGATCCCCTTGTGGATTGGGATAACTGTAGCTCTGCACCACTCAGTGGGCATGAAACCTGAGGTGAGGCTATGATTAAACATGACACTTATGTGAGGTGCCAGTTCATATTGTAGTTCATGTAGTACACAGCCCGGGATGTCATCTGGTCCCATGGATGCTGTATTCTTGGCTTTAGAGAGTGCGTTTTGTACCTGTGTGGCCGTTATTACTGGAATTTGACAATCTTCCGGTATTGAGATGGGCCATTTAGGGGGTGAGAGGGGGGTGAAGTTGGCACTGAATCGATCTGCCAGGATATTGGCAATATCCTTCGGATCAGTATATTTAATGCCATTCTGTTTTAGCTCAGAGCAGATCTGAGCATTGCCATTTAGATTCTTGACATAGTTATAGAATGCTTTGTGGTTGTCTTTGGAATCTTTGGCAATTTTATTTTCGTAACTAGCTTTGGAGGATTTTATGAGGCATCTCAGTTTCTTACTGAGGCTAGTAAGGGAGTTTTTCCTGGAATTTTCCTCTTTTCTGCAAAAGTTTCTTCCTTTTGTTGTAAAGTTTGTTTATGGCAGGGGACCACCAGATTGGCTTCCTTTTTTTGGATGAGAGCATTTTGGTTCTATTTGGGATGGCACGATTCATGCATGAGTGGATGTGCTCATACAGTGCCTTAGTGTAGGATTCAGCAGTTGAACTTTCAGTTCCCGTCTGCATGGGTGTCATGAAGTTTGTCACTTCTGACTTGAGTAGCATGAAGTTGGCTTTGGAGAAGTTTTTTATGGTGGTTTCTTTACTGGGGGGTGGGGTGGGATGTGGATGTTAAGGGTGATTAGCTTATGGTCAGACCTGACTAACGAGGGGGTGACCATAGATATGGAGCAATGATTTCCCATGTTGTTAATGACCAGGTCTAGTATATTGGAGCCCCTGGTGGGACTATGGATTAGTTGATCCAGGGCGTTGGAATTTATGAATTCCAAGAACCGTTGCGCAAAGGTGTTGGGACATGAGTAGTTTTCCCAGTTAATGGCAGGGTAGTTAAAATCACCCAGTATTAGGGTGTTTGGTTCTATCTTAATATTTTCCAGTATGTTTAGAAAGGTGTAGTGAGAATCTTGGGGTATGGTGGGGGATCTGTAGCAAGCTACAATTTGGAATGCAGTCTTACCTAGTGTTAGTTGCACTTGGAGAATTTCAGACACATTGTGTTGGCCAACTAGCCTGGTGGTGTGAATATCCTTGGTGAATATTGACACTCCTCCACCTTTAGTGTTTCGGTCCTGGTTTGGTGGCCCACTGTAAAAGAGCCCTGGAATGTTTATAAGGTTAATAGGACTACTATCATTAGTTTAGAACCTATAATGACTAGCTTTGACATTGGAGCACAGGTACCTATGGATTTTCTTCACATTTTTTTGTGGAGGCTGGCATCTTGGAAGAACAATGAACACATCCAGTCACCTGCTGTATGAAAAGTTTCCTTTGGAATGAATGTACTTAGGTCTCTGACGGTTTGAGATCTGTTGTCTATTTTGGCACTATAAACGACTTGAAGTAATATTCAGACTTTATTTGGTCTGGTAGGACATCTAGAATGTCTTGCTTATTTAAGAGGCTTAGGACATCTCACTTGTTTGAGAAGCTTAGGACCACTGACTGTACTGTTACTTTTGATGGTGTGAAACATTCAGCAAGGGATTGAACAGAAAAACTAGGGAGGAAAGGAAGGGTGCTTTTTAACTTCTGAATATAACTGTCTTCAGCCACTTGTTCATCATTATCACTTCCCAGGTGGTGCAGATAACTACTGTCTACCTCCAGAAGAAAACAGCTGGGCAAGTCCTCAAGGCTGAAGATAGCTACTTACATGTCGGCTGCTGAAAACCCCTGCCTTGGAACCAAAAAACTCTCTGGAGATCACCTTAATTATTATTGCCCTTCCCAGATTGCTGTTTTTTGTTGCTGCTGCCCACAAATTAACCACATCTAGTGAGAGAGTACAGTTGTGTACCTACCATAAATGTAGATGTTCGAGTGTATTCACTGTTGCAGTTATTACTCTTGGGTTATCCTGCTGGCAGGCTAACCGCAGTCGGCCAGAATTCCAAAGTCTGGGTCCGGAGTCAGTTGCTGTCGCCTCTTCCCTGACAGTGTGCCAGGGGTATAAAAGATGCAGCCGACGCCATTTTCTTCAGTTTTTCTTGCCCCAGATGTCAGGTGCCCCAAACAGGTAGGCTGAAAAATATACCAATAAGAAATGCATGCAGAAAAATAATATTTCCTTCGTCTACAAGCAAATACACCAAAAAGGTTGTATAGGATAGAGAAGTGCAGATAAGTCCCAGCAAAGAGAAGGGAGGTGGTGGGTGGGTAACCTGGACTGCAACAGTGAATACACTCGAACATCTACATTTATGGTAGGTACACAACTGTACTATGGTCATCGTGTTTCACTGTTGCAGTCATTACTCTTGGGTAGAATCCCAAAGCTGAGGATGGGTGGCTGGGCTAAATAGGATTAGGAGAGGCTATGAGGCCCTGCAGAACTGCAGTGGTGAAGCCTGCTCTGGACTTAGAGTAGAGAGGCAAGTGGTAGTGCTTTGTAAAGGTGTGCACTGAACTCCAAGTTGCAGCCTCTAAGATTTCTTTGGTTGGTACTCCTCTGAGGAAGGCTGCTGAAGTGGCTGCTGCTCTGGTGGAATGATTTGCCATGTTGAGAAGAGCAGAAACGGATGCAATGGCCTATCCATTTTGAAATAGTCTGTTTTGAGATAGCCTTTCCTTGTGATCCTGCAGCATATGACACTAAAAGTTGCTCAGTCTTTCTGAAAGCTTTAGTTCTGTCCAAGTAGAAGCATAACTGCCTGTGTATGTCCAAAGAGTGCAGAATTTTCTCACCCTTATTCTGTGGATTTGGATAAAAGGTAGGCAACTGAATGGTTTGATTGAGGGCCACACTGGACACCACCTTAGGCATAAATGTAGGGTTTGTCATCAGAGAAAACCTGTCTGGATGAAAAATGATGAAAGGTTCCACAGCCATGAGTGCTTGTAAACTCTGAGACTCGTCTTGCAGAGGTTATGACTAGGAGCACAGCTGTTTTCCAGGATAAGAATTTAATATCCGCTGTTGATGCTGGCTCAAAAGGAGTCAGTGTGAGTTTTTCCAACACATAATTGAGGTCCCAGGCCGGAATAGGTGCTCTCCTTGGAGGCCTAATGTTTTTGGCCTCTCTGAGGTACTGCCTTATTAAAGGATGAGAAAAGATAGGTGGTTCCGTATTGTAATGTGCAGAAATGGCAGAGCCATGAATCTTAATTGATGAGAAAGAAAGGCCTTTGTTCAGCATCTCAGTTAGGTATTGCAAAATCTGAGGAATATTTGGTACAGACGTGTCAATGCCTTGTTCCTGGTTCCAAGCACAGAATCTCTTCCATTTTTCTGCATAAGATTTTCTGGTACTGGGCCTCCTGACCTCCAAGATAACATCCATAACAGCTTTTGAAAGAGAGTTTTCTGAATGGCTACATTATCCGCCATGCTGCCAGATTTAAGGTCCTGAGTTGGCTGTGCAGGATCGGATTGTTTTGTTGGGTCAGCAAGTGAGAGGCAATATCCATGCTGGACCTTGAGACAAGCTCTTCAGGATTGGGTACCAGTGCTGGCGTGGCCAGTCTGGTGCAATCAGAATAATTTCTGGCGTCTCGTCTGACCTTTTGGAGTACTCTGGGAAGGAGAGGCAGAGGGGGAATAGCATATACTGTTAGATTTTTCCAGCTGAATGATAGGGTGTCCACTTTCTATGCTTGCTTGTGGTAAAATCCTTGTGCAAAATCTCTGCAATTGACAGTTGTGAGGGGAGGCAAACAGATCTATGTCTGGGCATCCCCATTTCCTTATTATCATCCTGAAGACTTGTGGATCCAGTTTCCATTCGTGGGGGATCCATGAGGTTTCTGCTTAGTTCGCCTGCCAGAGTATTTTTTCCTGGCAGGAATTGTGCTTGCAGGTGAACTTGAAAAGCCAATGCTGTGTCCCATAAGGTCATTGCTTGTCTGCAGTGGGGGTAGGAATGAGTACCTCCCTGCTTGTTTATGTACCACATGACCGTAGTGTTGTCTGTCTGTACCAGTAATTGTCCTGGATGAAGCAGGTCCCTTGAAAGCTGTCAGGGCATTTTGAACAGCTAGCATCTCTTTTTGATTGATGTGAAGATGCATCTGGTTTGCAGGCCATGTGCCCTGAATACATTTTCCTGCCATATGGGCCCCCCCAGGCATAATCTGATGCATCCGTTGCCAGTGTCTGTCTGGCTGTGGGCAAACTGAATGGCAGACCCTTGTTGTGGTGACAGGCGTCTGCCCACCATCGAAACTCCTGTTGTAGGCAGGGAATGAGTGCAATTACTGTCTCCAGGCTGTGGCAATGCTGAATCCAAATACTTTTCAGATACCATTGTAGTTTCCTCATATGCAGTCTGGCATATGGAATTAGTAGACTGCAGGATGCCATGAAACCCAAGGCCTGCAGGATTTTCCTTGCAGATAAGTGGGTTTTTGTTGCCAATTTCTTGAAGTAAGTAGTCAGCTGTTTTTGCTTGTCTGGCGTGAGATAAGCCATCTGGACAATTGTATTTAAGCTTGCACCCAGGAATATTATCTCTTGAGAGGGCACTAGTTTTGATTTCTTTTCATTTACTGTGTACCCTAGGCCAATTAGTAATCCTTTTACAAACGCCAGATGCTTTAGAAGAGTGTCTTTGTTCTCTGCTTGAATTAGGCAGTCGTCCAAGTAGGGATATATTTGAATTCCTTTTTGTCTGCAAAACACAATTACTGGTGCCAGGCATTTTGTAAAGACCTGGGCGCAGTGGATAAGCCAAAGGGCAGTGCAGAGAATTGGTAATGCATTGAGCCAGCTATGAATCTGAGGTATCTTCTTGTCAGAATGGGACATGCAGGTATGCCTCTTTTAGGTCCAAAGTTACAAGCCAAGCCCTCTTGCCCAGCATGGGCAGTAGCTGCTGAAGAGTCAACATCTTGAATTTTGGAACTTCCAGAAACGTATTTAGTATAGACAGGTCCAGAACTGGTCTCCAGGTTTTGTCCTTCCTGGGTACTAGAAAAAGTCTGGAGTAAAATCCTTGCCCCTGCTCTTGTTGTGGTACTTGCTGAATGGCCCTCATGTCCATGTGGGCTGTAATTTTTTTTGTGCCTCTGCCCATTGATTGTGTGGCAGGTCTGGCATGCCCTTTGACCTTGGTAGGGTGTGAAAATGGAACCTGTAGCCTTGGGACACTATGTTCAGAACCCATTTGTCTTGGGTAACCATTTGCCAGTTTGATGAAAAAAGTGCTAGTTTTCCCCTAAGGGGGCTGTCAAAAGCAAACTGCTTGGAACTGGTAGAGGAAAGTCATTGGGACGGTTTCCTGTAAGGCTGTGATTTGTCTTCTCCGCTTTTGGAGGTAGGAGCACCCCACTGCTTAAGCCTGTATGAGCCTTGGGGCTGAGATCTGCCTCTCTGTGGTCTGTCTGAGACTGGAAAGGACCAATTTTTAGAAGGCCAGTTCCTGCTAAATCTGGGTGGCTGTATCTGTAAGAAATCTTCGACTGTCTGCATAGATTTTGCTTTATCCTCCATTTTTTTCAACACCTCTTCTGCTTTAGTACTAAACAAAGTATCATGCTGTAATGGTGCATCTAATAATTTTGCTTTAACATGATCAGGCAGATTTTGTTCCTTTAACCAAGCATGCCTTCTAATAACAGAACCTGTAACAGCTGCCCTGCAAGAAGCCTCCAGTGAATCATAACCACATTGCAAAGTATGCTTTCCCACTTGTTCAGTTGCATGCAATAAATCCTGCAATTCCTTGTTCTCCGAACATTCAGTATTTGTCAACATTTTCTGTTTAAGTGACATTAAACATTGCTGATATTTAAGCATATGAAATTGACAATTTAAAGCCCTTACAGCCAGGGTGGCAGAAGTGTAAACTTTTTTCCCCCATCTGTCTAGAGCCCTAGAATCCCTATCAGAGGGGATAGGGTTTTTTGCAGTGGAAGCTTTAACCCCCTTGGGACCCCGAGATATAGTTTCTGGGTCAGCAGCGGGGTTTTTACATAGGAATTTATGAGAATCCAAGACCCTGTAGTATCTGTCTGGCTTAGCAGGTGCAGGGGGTAAAGAGTCAGGGGACAGTCCGGACTCTGAAAATACATCATCTACAATGTCTAGAACAGGTGGAATAGCAAGGGGTTTGTGCTGAGGAAGAAGCAGGAAGTCTCTGAGCCTTTTCTTAGACTCAGAATAATCTTGGCTCTCCCAGTGGAAATGCTCCCTCATAGTATGCAGTGTTTCCTCAAAAGAATAGTCCTCAGGAGGAGAGGCTGAAGGAATGGATTCTTCAGCATCGGAATCCTCATAGGGAAGCATGGAGTGATCCTGTTCAGAAGAGGAATCAGAGGAAATAGATACCTGATCAGAAGAATCATACTCTGTCTCTTGCCTAGGCCTCTTATCAGGAGGGGGATAGGAGCCCCTGATCAAAGTAATTAGGTCTTCGGCCATTTTGAGCATCTGTTTTTTTAGGCATGGAAGTCTGAATAGGAGAATGCTGTACTTGTTTATTTGTCTTTAGAGTTGCTTTAGTCTTCGTCTTTGAAGCTGAAGATGGCTTAACATGTAGTTGCGTAGGTCTGAAAACCCCCTCAGAAGCCGATGCCTGCTCAGTGGCTCCGGACCCATCTGAGGGATTGATTTCCGAGTGTCCAATACCCTGAGTTTCCAGAGGCCCAGTCGGCTCCATGTGGGAGTCGGTAGCGGCCTGTGGCTCTGAGGTAGCGGGCGCCAGGGGCTGCGAAAGCGCCTCACTGAGAACCGGTGACCCGGCAACTGGCCTAGAAGAGGCTTCGTTGTCGGTTTTGGACCTCGGATGACTATCCTTGTCCTTGCGTTTTTTGTAAACTCCGGTTGTCGGCTGTTTTGCCGGCATTATATAATTAAATCTTTGGCAAAAGTAATGAAATGCAAAATCGAACCGACGCTTGATAGTGCGTTGGTTGAATCTAGCACAAAACCGACAGCTAGCAACGTTGTGATCAGGGCCGAGGCAAGGAATACAGTAAGCGTGAAAATCCTTATGAGGTATTTGCTTCCCACAAGAAATACAATTGTTAACTTTTTCTGACATCGGTCTGGAGCAAGAAAAAAGTTTCCCCAATGGGGTACTTAGCTTTAATGAAGACTTCGGTTCTGAAATTTAGATTTGAAAATCTCAGGAGTCGGCCGACCGGCACTTACGAACTGCTTTTGCTTTGGGCACTGCGCAGCAAGAAAGACTGAAGAAAATGGCGTCAGCTGTATCTTTTATACCCCTGGCGCACTGATGTCAGGGAAGAGGCGACAGCAACCGACTCCGGACCTAGACTTTGGAATTCTGGACAACTGCGGGTAGCCTGTCAGCAGGATAACCCAAGAGTAATGATTGCAACAGTGAAACACTATGAACATCTCCCCCACTTCTAGAAAACATCTCCTGGAGAGGCTGAAATTTAATTCAACCACAGAGAAAGACTTATCCTCTCTATTGCCTATGCACATGCTTTTACGTTTGCCCTGAATAAAACTGGTCCTGAAACAAAGTACTCAAAGAACACTTTGGCATCATCTGCAAAGTTGGTCAAATCTGAGCAATGTGTGCTGGTGAACAGATATGCCAGATCCATTACATGCATCACAATGTTTGCCATGGTGTAAATAGTTGCGTTTTGGACATAAATTTGTCTTCACTGGGTCTAGCAGGCAACCAACTGGATACATGTCATCGGACATATTCCTTTGAAAAATCCATCATGAATACCATATCATTTATCAGCCTCAAGGTAAAACAGCACAATGTGTTGAGCAGTCTATGGGGCTCTAGGGTGCAGGAGTCTTCATCAGAGCAGCTACTGACACCAAAGGAACTAGTTCAGGACTCTGACCAGAAATTCCATTTTCTGGGACAGGGCAAGATATGGTCCACTTTTTCTCCTGAAACTAGAAAGAAAATGTATCCGGCTTCTCTCAAGCAATGTATGTAGTAACCTTGAGAATGTCAGCCAGTGGGAGAACTATCAGGCAGAATTGTTAGGTAGGTGGGAAAACCTTCATCAACATGCACTGTGGGAAGGACACTGTGTTAGTCAGCCAGCCCCCTGTCTGACGCATTGCTACTAGGACTTCCCTGAATCAGGGGGTCTCAGAAGTGGATGCAGGGGAGTTGGTGTCCTTTGCATCGTTCAGACTGGCTGGAGGGGAGGGCTCTACAGGGGAATCCTTTTACTTTCTTTTGCATGCATGGCTTCCTGTGCACCTTTGAAGAAGGTGAATTAGAAGAGGAAAACTTTCCTTTGTGTGCCACTGTAGTAAAGGTGCTGCTGAAATGTTCTGGTCTGCCTATCCTGAATGAAAAGAAAAAAAAAAACTGCAGGAACCCGATACTCAATAACATAAATATTTGGAGAAGAAGATAAGGTGACGTAGGGGAAGCCACAACAAGGAAGCGTGCTAACTCAAAACCCAGACTTGGCTTTGATGATTATGGCCAAAGTCCTACTTCTCTATGCTCAGACCCGGTCATCAAAGTCTTATGGACAATAATCAGACAAGGTGTCACCATCAGGGATGACAGCATCAACATCTGTAACTCTTACACTGACCGTGACTTTGAAGCAAGCACAACTGGTATAGCAACAGTCAACAGTGAACGTGACAGTGCTGTATCCAGAGCTGCAAGAAGTTGAGGCACTGCTGAAACTGTACCTGCTGATGCCAGTTTCTTCTGGGGTACTGTAAAATGTCGGGGAATATGAGAGAACCTTTGTATCCTAGTATGGGGACAGCAGATGTTTGTTGATTCTCTACCCCCAAAAAGAAAACATGGAAGATAAAAATATGCAAGAAAACGTCTGCAGAGCTTGAGATAATGTTTCTAGAAATCTGTCATAACTAAAATTAAAAACACTATTTGTATGGGGCCTTACCTCCACATCAAATGTCTTGGTAACAAATATTCTAGTAATATGGTAACCTCCTTATCAGGAGCCAGATCAGCCACATCAGAATCAGTGGGAGAAGCAGCCTGTATAACTGCTGAGGAGGAGCATGACTCCATGACCTTTACAGTTCAGAAGGCACAATGTTTTTCAGTTTTCAAGGGAAATTTCTTAAATGCAGGTTCCATGTTTTCGGTTGTCACCGTCAGATACATGAGTAGAGAAAAGCTCTTGCTTAAGTATCTTACTCATCTTTTTTAAAAGATTCTGTACCAGATCCCTTTGTGGGTTTTGAGGCCAAAAGTGCAGTCTGCTTAATGTCCAAAGATGTACAGCATCAGACACCTGCTGAGCCACTAATTCCAAGTTGACAAAGATTTCTTACATTGATACAAGTCATTAACACAGCTTCAGTACAGAATGTCAAGAATGGGATATCACAATACTCTGCACTGTAGGTACATTGCCCTGTACTGTGTTTGGATCATATATTTCACATTCATACCTCTCAACTGTCCAGATATTCCCAGGATGTCCAGATGTTTTTCCTATCAAATTTTGGGGCTTTCTGACGTATCACTGGGATGATCTCAGGACTGATGTGACTCAATATTATATACATTTGAGTGCATACCACTCAAATGTCCTGATCTGTACAGAATTGTCCAGTGTTTGTCTCATATGTGTGATATTTTCCTCATAACACTTTTGTCCTGGCAAACCACTGGCATGTCACTGCAGAGTGAAGTCAGAAAATGATGACTGACATTTCAGTTTCAAACTTCCTGCTCTTCAGAAAGTTCATGTTAATGTATAACCTATTTGTTCTATCACCTTCCTACATTTGGAAGTGCAATATTAAAGATCTGTCCCTATTTCTAGGCTTTGGTCCCCCATTATTTATAGCTTTGTCCAGATTTTTTTATGTAAGTGGTGTTCCATTCTAACACATTCACATATGACATCTGTGTGAAATATGTCACTATTTGCCCCCTCATTACATTGGTCTTTGTGCAGATTTGTTGCATTTACAGAATGACATTTATTTGTGAAGCCCTGTTGATCACTGTGCATTCTGCACAAATCCGTGGACCACAGGTGCTGTGCTTTATATGGAATTGCTATCAGCATTCGCTTACAAGGTTTTGTGGCCAGCAACACTGCTGCAAGCCACAGAATCTAGCTTAGGTGTGCTAAGCCTCATTAATATGCATTGTGTGCTACCTTGCGCTGTGCACCATCACGCTAATATGTAAACTCTGTGTAGGCTCTTCACGAAGCCTACAAGGAGTTTACTGAATCCCATGTTACATTTAATAAGCAACAAAATACACTACTATCAAATCATTTATTGCAAATCAAGTAACTGATGAAAAATGACCGATACCAATCATTATGCAGATATTAAAAAAAGAAGTTATGTTCTTACCATAATGTTCCATCTGTACTGTCGATTCTCATTCATTCCTGACTGATGGGTTTGGTTCCAACCTCTCGGAACCGACTCAGCTGTTATACATAGCTCGTGCCAGACAAAAACTCTTGAGCTAAGGCTCTACCCACAATGCCTCTTTTCCCATTACCTCAGATTGAGTTTGCCTAGTAGTTAAGAAAATACAAAGCCCTGTCTAAGGTATAACGATATAATATCCCAAGACTAAGTCATAACCTCCAGGAGTCTTTTGGAGGGGGCAGGAGGGAGGGATGTCAAGAATGAATGAAGATCGACAACGCAGATGGAATGTTATGGTAAGAACACAACTTCTTTATTTGATGTTGTCAATCTTCATTCATTCTTGACTGATGGGATAGAGTCTCCAGCTACTTTAGATCCTGGGCAGCCCTAAGGAAGGATATTCTTGAGCACAATAGAGCCAAAAGATGCTCTTCCCCTGGAGACCATGTCTAATTTGTAATGAGTGATAAAGGTATGTGAAGTAGCCCAAGTTGCAGCTGCACATATGTCTTCCATAGAGGCCCTGGAATGGAACACCACTGAAGTGGAAACAGATCTTGTAGAATAAGCTCTAACTGTAGTTGACTTGTTGTTTGTCTTTCGGCTTTTCCTGGTTAGGGGTCGCCACAGCGGAACTCCGGTCCGTTAATGATTGGCAGTTGGTTTTTATGGTGTCGAGCTGCCAACCCGACGCCCAACCTTCAACGAAGGCACGCCCATTCAACGCACATCTTTCGAATGCCCACTCAACCGTGGGGAGGACATGCAGACTCCACACAGAAGGCACTCCCAACCCAAGCCGACAATCGAACGGGAGAACCTCTTGCTGTGAGGCAACAATGCTACCGCTGCACCACCGGGGAAGTCATCCTAACTGTAGTTGACTGCTTGAGTTTATTTTGGTTGTACATAAAGGTAATGCAGTCTCTTAGCCACTTTGGGCAAACCTGTATCAAAGGTCACCTTGTCAATCTGGGTTATGAAAATGATAGAAATAATTTGTCTGATTTTCTAGAAGACTTTGTTCTGTTGAAGTAAAAACTAAATTTTCTGTGGACATCCAACAAGTGTAAACAGTACTCTCCTTTGTTTGGAAAATTTGGGAAGAAGACTGGCAAATCTATGGATTGGTCGATGTTAGAATCTGATACCACTTTGGGAAGGAAGGTGTGACTGGTTCTGAGTGATGACATAGGGATGGTTCACACAAAGCCTGTAACTTTGAAATTCTCCTAGCAGATGTGATAGCTACTAGGAAGAGGGTTTTCCAAGATAAAAACTTGAGGTCACAAGTAGCTGCTGGCCCAAAGGGTTGTCGAACTAGACATTGTAAGAGTAAGGTCAAATCCCATGGTGCTACAGGGTCTTTGAAAGGGGGGTTTTAAATGCAGAGCGCCTTTAATAAAAATTCTGCACAGATGATGAGACAAAGGAATGGTCATCAAACCCATTATGAAAACTAGAAATGGCAGCTAAATGAACCTTAACTGTAGACGTAGAGGCCCCCATTTCAAACAAGGTAGCTAAATATACCAGGACCTTATCAACTGACATCGAGAAAGGGTCTATGCTGTTTATACATGCCCAAATTGAAAACCTTTTCCATTTGCTTAGATAAAGTTTCCTGGTGGATGGTTTATGGGAACCCAGAAGTATCTTTTGCACTGGAGAGGCAAATTATTCTGCTTGGCAATTACTGGAATTGGAGAAACCAAGTCGTCAGCTTGAGATTTTGAAGACTGAAATACACCAGGTCCTGAGGGTGAGAGAGTAGGTCAGGAGCTTGGTCCAGAGTCCAGGGGCGGTGAATCAGATGAGGCCAAAGAAAGGGGAACCAGACCTGACGGGGCCAGTAAGGTGCAATGAGAATCACTTTACTTCTCAACCTCAGAAACTGGGGGATCAGTGGAATTGGGGGGAAAGCTTACAGGAGTCTTGGGGGCCAATCGAGAAGAAGTGCATCTCTTGGGGACTTTCTGCAAGGGGGGATCAGGGCAAAGTAGTTGCTGCATTTGTGATTTATGGGAAAGGCGAACAGGTCACAGCAAGGCTGACTCCATTGACGAAAGATCTTCATCGCTACGTTGGGTTTGAGAGACCACTCGTGAGGCAGGAGGATACATCTGCTCAGTTTGTCCGCAATCACGTTGGAGTTCCCTAGGATATGCGTTGCTATCAGAAAGTGGATGGAAACCCTGGCCCATTGCCAAATCCTTAGAGCTTCCCGACAGAGAGGGTAGGACCTGGTTCCCCCTGTTTGTTGATATGCCAGACTACGGACATGTTTCTTGATTGGAGTGCAATTGTCCCAAAGGAAGGAGAGCCTGAAACACTTGCCATGCTAAAAGTACTACCCTCAATTCTAGGACACTGATGGGCAAATTGGCCTCTTGCGGGGATCAAATGCCTTGAACAGTCTTTCCCAGAAAATGCCCCCCCCCCCCCCCAACAGCCTATCTGGAAAGCGTCTGTGGTCACTACGGCCTTGGGCTGAGAGGGGAAAAAGGGACAACCCCTTAGATTCTCTTCTGGCTTCATCCACCAAGAAAAATAATTTCTGCAAAGATTTGTTATCAACACTTGATGGGACATGGGGTGCATTAGAAGTGCCCACTGTGACGCCAAGAGCCACTGAAGCAGCCTCAGCTGATACCTCACTAGGGAAACTAATGTTATTGTTGCTGCCATGGCTCCCAGAGCTTGTAGTACCAGAAGAGCAGGAACTTTGTTTTGGGAAATGATTACTTGAAGCTGCGATCTTAGTTTCATTCTGTAGAGGGGAAGGGAGGCTAAACAGGATACTGTATTTAAACTTGCTCCATTGAACTCCAGATCTTGTGTGGGAGTCAATTATGACTTTTCTTTGTTGACTGAAATGCCTAGAGTTTCTGCAGGATGTAAAATGAAGTCTATGGTGTAAAGCAGTAGATGCCTGAAGGGAGCATTGAGGAGGCGGTCGTCTAGAGATGGAAAGACCCGGAAT
Source organism: Protopterus annectens (assembly GCF_019279795.1). Classification (NCBI taxonomy): domain Eukaryota; kingdom Metazoa; phylum Chordata; order Ceratodontiformes; family Protopteridae; genus Protopterus; species Protopterus annectens. The sequence continues at coordinate 1,218,897,199 of NC_056744.1, forward strand.
CCCTGTAGTCTCAAATGAGCTGCTACTACTGCATGCATTTGGTGAACACCCTGGGGGCTGTGGTGAGACTGAAAGGCAGTGCTCGGAATTGATAATGACTGGCTCCTAGATGGAAGTGGGGATATCTTCTGGAGTGCTTATTCATCTTTATGTGGTAATACGCATCCTGAAGATTTATAGAGCACATCCAATTATCCTTCTTTAGAAAGGGAAGGATGGACTGAACAGTGACCATCCGGAATTGTGTCTGTTGTACAAACTTGTTCAATAGGCTGAGATCTAAGATTGGTCTCCAGTCCCCTGTCTTTTTTGGCACTAAAAAGAATCTTGAGTAGACGCTGCATCCTATTTGGTCTGGTGGGACTACTTGGATGACTTTTTTTGAAGCAGCTTTTGAATCTCTGCTAGATACCTCTGACTGGGTGGAATATCAGGGATTCACTTTTGGGATTTTGGCAAAAGATTGAAGGGAATGTGGTAACCTCTAGTAATTATTTTATGCACCCAGGTGTCCAAGGTTATTGTAAGCCAGGCTAAATGGTGCACAGAAACTCTTCCCCCAACTGCAAACAAGGTAAGCAATCAGGCCTCCGTTCTGGAGTGCTAATAAGTTATGCGGATCCCCGCTGCCACGGGGGAAGCCATCTTCTAGAAGAATTCCCCCCTCTGCCCCGGGGAGAATACTCACCACGTGTGTCCCAAAAAGGCCCTTAGGTCTTCTTGAACCACATTTTTCCACTCTACTGATTCCTGGTATAAGGTCATTGTGGAGCAGAAAGATGAATGCCCACAGCAGAAAGGATCTTTCCATCTTTTTCACACCTGGCTAGTGTGTCTCTGACTTTTGGGCCAAACAAGGAAGTGCCATCAGCAAGAGCGCTGATAAAAGGAAGACTAAAAGGGTTCTGCGAAATCATAGAAATGCATCTAGGTGTGATCACTAATGGCAACGCCTGTACCCGCTGCTCTAGATGTCCCTTTGGCTGTATGAGCAATAAGTTGCATGGACGAATTTTTCTGATCGACTAAAGGGTGGCAAGCTGAGAGGCAACCTTATCTCGAACCTTGTCAGATACTGCTCCTGCAAGGGTGTCTGAAATCTCAGTTATCTGATCCCTCTGGCGTCTAGTAAAGTGTGCCAAGAAGTTCAAGGACCAAAAAACGAAGGTCGATGAAGTAAAAACCTGCTTCTCAAATATATCCATTGTCTGAGACTCTCGGTTAGGAGGATGGATAGTTGAACTCGCCTTGGCGAGTTCCTTTTTGGTGGCCACTACCACCATGGCATCCACTGCTAGACCTTTAGACCAATAGGGCTGATCTTCTGGGGCTGAAATAATCTTATCTGGTCTCCAGGGAATAGACTCTATGCAGTCAGGAGCCTTCCACGCTTGCTAAATGATCAACCTAACTAGGTCATCAGAGGGCGGGGTCACCCAAGAAGTAGATGAGCAGGCACGAAGAGCTTGCAAGAACACAGACTCCTCAGAGGATGGGTTTGAGGGCTTCCAATCACTCAACTGTTTTAATGTTTCCAGGATGTCTCCAAAAGAGACATCTTCCGGGGGTGACAGTGGGGAACCTTCATCGTAATCTGTCTCTTCAGTGGCTGATTCTTGTGGAAAATCCAGGTGCTTTCTCTTACACATCCTCTTATGGGGTGGCTCCTCAAGGGAAGGTTTCTGATGAGGACTTCAAAGAGGTGGGACCCTGAACCGGGGTTGTCTTGCAGCTCTTGTGCCTGCTGTCCAGACGTGGCAGATTGTGACAACTGTGAACCAGAGGGAATTAAAATATGGCACTCAGATGAGGATGGAACCAGCTGGGAGCCTGCTGAGGCCAAAGCTCTCCTCGTAAACTGGAAGGCAGACCTGCCTGAAGAGGGATGGGAGCACAGAACTGAGAAAGACAACCTCAGAACCGGGGCCACACCCAACTCCAATGAGACGCCACTAAGAGTAGGAGCCAAGAGAGGGCTCAAAACTGCCATGGCCCTGAGAGCCGTAGATGGCACTGTGGAAAACAACTGGAAATGGTCCAAAGATCTTGGAAATGACAGCCAAACCATGGTCCCGGGTGTGCGATGGATCCGAAGGAGTCGGCCACCAAAGATTCGACTCCGGCACCGAAGTGAGGTCCACAGTCAGCACTGAGGTAGCTGGTACAGGAAGTGTCGAAGTGGGGGGCTCCAAGCCCTGAAAGGAAGTTGAAGGAGGATAAACCAGTGGAGTCCTTGGAGAATAAGCCTCAGCTCTGAGTGGGAAGAGAGAGGTTTGTGAAGGTGCAGGGAGGCCTCTGGCTGCCAAATGCTTGTCCACTAATCAGACTACATCCAATTCTGAGAGACTCCTGGAGGAAAGGATTGACATTCCCGAAGGGGATTCAGGCCTACCCAGAAATGGGCTTGGTTGTTGACCCAAAAAAGAGTCTACTGAAGGGGAGTATCTAGTCCTGGGAATAATTGTCAGATCGACTTTTGGCACCATAGCCTGTTGTATGGAAGGGGAATGTTGAACCGAATGAGATAATAGTGGAGGTTGTACAGAAACTATTGAGGTGCCGAAGAGGTCGGCCAATGACGAAGAAGTCCGAGTCTGAGTCAGTTCGGTGACTGACGGCACTGATGAGGATTTAGTCATTTTCAGTGATGATACTGACACTTTCAGTACTTTGGCTTTCGGTTCCGAAGAAGCCGTCAGAACCTGTGTTTTTTGGTACTTAGCTTCATGTGCCATAGGGGAGGTTGGCACAGAGTGGCTTCTTTTCTTGACATCTGGCTTAGGAGATTTTAAAGTCTTTGCCTTAGATAGGGCCTCAGTAAAAGGACATTTCAATAAGCCTTTTAAGATAAGCTTATTGGGCCTCTCTGCTAAAGTACAGGCGCTAAAGCCCTGACAAATTTTACAAGTTATGTCCAAGTGAGGGGCAGCCAAACAGTACACGCAAGAAAGATGCAAAGCAGAATTGGGCGTCTTTCTGCCACAGTCCTGACACTGCTTGAATCTGGATGTCCCCTTTTGTTTCTCTGCCATATCCAAAAATAGTTGTGGTCACAGATACACACATTCACACACAAAAAGAGGAAGGAAAAGAAAGGAATTGTTTTTTTGACAGATATACCAACAATGGTATAGAGAAAATACCCAAATAGGTAATGGGAGAAAAGGGGAAACAGGACACCAATGGTAATAAGGAAAGGGAGGAGGCCTGTTACCAATGATGGTAATAAGAATTACTGTAAGGTAAAAAGGGGGTGGATAGAAATAGTCGGAAAAACAGTCACTCACTCAAAAACAAGGTTGCGAAACTATCCAGTAAGAGAGAGAGAAAAGATTTTTAACCAAATATTGATAGAAACAACAATGAAAATAGCAATCTTAAAGGACTTAGCTGAGAGCATCGGCTGACGTGTCCAATTTTTTACATGGCAAACATGATCTGAGGTAATGGGAAGACAGGCATTGTGGGTAGAGCCTTAGCTCGAGAGTTTTTGGCTGGTACGAGCTATGTACAGTGGCCGAGTCGGTTTGGAGAGGTCAGAACAGAACCCATCAGTCAAGAATGAATGAAAACTGACATCAGATCAAGTAATATACTGAAGTCATATAAAAGACAATTAGATAACATATTGGTGTAATAAGTGCACTTTATGTGTATAAGTTCACATCTTTCAACCTCTTAGCACAAGAAATCTGGACAAAGCCAAAAATAATGGGGGGACAAAAGCCCCCAAAACAGGGACAAATTTTAAATATTACTCTAATAAAGTTAGAAGTTGCTAGAAAGTACAGTTTTGTACCTACCATAAATGTAGATGTCCGAACTGGATAGCATCTGCAGTCATAACAAATGGGTTGTCCTGTCGTCAGGCAGCCCTTCGGTCGGCCGGATTCCAAAGTCTGGGTCCGGCTTCGGCTGATGTCGCACTTCACCCGACGTCATCTCTGCTGGTCTTCGGGTATAAAGGCATCAGCCGACGACATTTTCCTCAGTGTTTCTTGCCCCAGATGCCAGTTGCCCTCTTGGAAGGCTAAATTTTGGATAAATGCCAATGTTTCCAAAAAAGTAGAAGGCAAACACACAAAATAAGCATGTATGTACATATATACAAACAAATACACCATAAGAGACTCCCCCCCAGCTAGCTATTAGAAGGGTAAATACCCTAGGAGTACCACAGAGGGGAAGGAGGGTGGGTAATCCTGACTGCAGATGCTATCCAGTTTGGACATCAACATTTATGGTAGGTACAAAACTGTACTATGTCCTTCATGGATGCATCTGCAGTCATAACAAATGGGTAGAATACCATAGCCAAACTAGGGGTGGAGGAAGAAAAATTATGGTGTAGTTAGGATCCCTTGCAGTACAGCAGTGGCAAACCCTGCTCGGGATCTAGAGTATAGAGGTAAATTATAATGCTTGGCAAATGTATGCACGGAGGTCCAAGTAGCCGCCTCAATAATGTCCTTGGTTGCCACTCCTCGTAAGAAAGCTGTGGTAGTGGCTGTAGCCCTTGTAGAATGAGGTCTTATGTTCTGTGGAATTGGTTTTCCATGGTAGGAGTAACAGAATCTTATGCAATTTCCTATCCATTTGGAGATTGTCTGTTTGGAAATTGCTTTTCCTTCCCTTCCTGTTGCATAGGCTACTAAAAGCTGGTCAGTTTTTCTGTTACTTTTGGTTCTGTCCAGGTAGTAGCGTAACTGCCTATGTACATCCAAGGTATGCAGCAGTCTTTCCCCCCTGTTCTGTGGATTGGGAAAGAAGGTAGGTAGGTGGATTGCCTGGTTTAAAGACACTCTGGATACCACCTTAGGCATAAATGTAGGATTAGTTCTCATGGACACCCTATCTTGATGGAAGATTAGGAAGGGTTGCACTGCCATTAAGGCCTGTAGTTCCGAAACCCTCCTTGCTGAGGTAATTGCCAGTAGGAAAGCAGTTTTCCATGACAGGTGTTGCAGATCTGCTGTTGCTGCTGGTTCAAACGGAGGGAGTGGCAACTTTTCTAGCACAAAGTTCAAGTCTCATGCTGGTAATGGTGGTTTCCTAGGAGGTTTTACATTCTTGATCCCTCTGAGGAACTGCCTGAGTAGAGGATGCGAAAAGACAGGTGGATCGAAGCTGTATTCTGCTGAAATAGCTGATGCATGTATCTTGATGGAGGAATAGGACAGGCCTGTATGTAGAAGCTCTGCCAAGTACTCCAGAATGTTAGCAATATCTATGTTCGACACATCTTTTCCTCTTTCAGTACTCCAAATGACAAACCTTTTCCATTTTCCTGCATAGTTCCTTCTTGTTGAAGGTATGCGGGCTTCAAGGATAATGTTTTTAACCCTTTGGGAAAGGTCTGGGTTAGTTGCTGCTATGTGATGTTCCAGGCAGTCAGTTGCAAGGTTTTTAGGTTTGGATGCATGATGTTGTAGTTGTTCTGAGTTAACATCAAAGGCATCAGGGGTATTGACCATATTCTCTCCCGAGACATGCTCCTCAGCAATGGGTACCAGTGTTGTCTTGGCCAATTCGGAGCTATCAGGATTATCCTTGGACGTTCCTCTTTGATTTTCAGTAGTAACTTGTGCATCAAGGGAAGAGGTGGAAATGCATATGCTGTCAGGCCTTTCCAGCTGAAGGATAGAGAGTCCACCTTCCATGCAAGTGGGTGGAATGTCCTTGTGCAGAATTTTTTGAGCTGGTGATTGAGTGGGGATGCGAATAGATCTATTTGTGGCATTCCCCATTTCTTTGTGATGGCCTTGAAGATGTCCGGGTGTAGCATCCATTCGTGAGCATCCGAGGTGGTTCTGCTTAACATGTCTGCTAGGATGTTCTCTTTTCCCGGCACAAATATTGCCTGTAACTGGATGTTGTAGCTGAGAGCCAGATTCCAAAGGTCCAAAGTCATTCTGCATAGGGGGTATGAATGAGTGCCTCCCTGTTTGTTGATGTACCACATGACTGTGTTGTTGTCTGTCCTTATCATCAAGTGGCCTTCTTTGAGGAATGGTCTGAATTTTTGGATTGCCAGTTTTACTGCCAGCATTTCTTTTTGGTTTATGTGCAGGTGCAGCTGGTCTTGAGTCCACAATCCTTGTATGCATTTGTCCAGCATGTGCGCCCCCCATCCTAGGTCTGAGGCGTCCGTTGTGATGGTTTGGCTTGCTCGAAAGTTGTGGAAGGGTAAGCCTGAGTTTGACTGGCATGCTTGAGCCCACCATAGGAACTCCTGTTTTAGGCATGGGATTAGTGGGATTTCTGTTTCTAAGCTGTGCCTGTGCTGAGACCATAAATTCTTTAGGTACCACTGTAGCTTTCTCATATGCAGTCTGGCATGTGGGACCAAGATTATGCATGATGCCATGAAGCCCAAGGCCTGCAGAACTTTTCTTGCTGTTAGTTTGTTCTGCTTTGTTAATGCCAAGAAGTAAAGAGGAGTTCTTTTTGTTTTCTGCAGTTAGGAATGCCATTTGTTTTACTGTGTCCAATTCAGCCCAAGAATGTTCTTGTTTGGGATGGTATCAGCCTTGACTTTTGTAAATTGACTGTGTATCCCAGGGCTTGTAGCAAGTAAATGACCCTTTGTAAATCTGTTGTCAGCTTGCTTTTGTTGTCCGCTTGTAACAGGCAGTCGTCCAGGTATGGATAAATTTGGATTCCCTGTAGTCTGCAGTGAGCGATTACTGATGCCAGGCATTTTGTGAATACTCTGGGCGCAGTAGATAAGCCAAAGGGCAATGCTGAGAATTGATAATGCTCTGATCCTGCAAGAAATCTGAGGTATCTTCTGCAATTTGGTCGAATGGGGACGTGCAGGTATGCCTCCTTGAGATCTAGAGTTACCAGCCAACACTCCTTGCCCAGCATGGGAAGAAGTTGCTGTAGGGTCAGCATTTTGAATTTTGGGACAATGATGTATGTGTTTAAGATGGACAGGTCGAGAATAGGTCTCCAACTTTTCTCTTTTCTTGGTACTAGGAAGAGTCTGGAGTAGAATCCTTTGCCCTGTTCTGTTATTGGTACCCTTTCCACAGCTCTCATCTTTGTTAATTTCGCTATCTGCTGTAGAGCTTCTATTTTTTGATTTGGAGGTAGGTTTGGCATTCCTCTTTTTACTGGTAAGGTGTGGAAGTGGAACCGGTAGCCTTGGTCTATGGTTTGCAAAATCCACTTGTCTTTTGTGATATAGTGCCAATTTTTCAAAAATAAGGCTAACTTTCCGCCTAAAGGTGCTACTATTTGCTCCCTGGTAGGCGGTGTCAGAGCCAAGTCACTGTGATTGTCCTGTTGCAGTGGCAGTGGCTGTGTCTGTGCCTCGGTTATTGCCTTGCCACTGTCGTCCTCTGTAGGCACCTCCTCTGGATTGATTTCTGCCTCTAGAGTGTCTATTCCTGCCCCTTTGGGATTTTGTGGAGTCTGGAAAGGACCAATTTTTGGCAGGCCAGTTCCTGCTAAACCTTGGGGGCTGAACCTGTAAGAAATCTTTAACTGTTTGTACAGATTTTGCCTTTTCTTCCATTTTCTTCATTATTTGCTGGGCAGGTGTACCAAATAGACTGGCCTTATCCATAGGAGCATCTAACAGCTTTGCTTTAACATGATCCGGTAAGACCTGTTCTTTCAACCATGCATGCCTTCTTATCACTGTGCCAGTCATGGCTGATCTAAATGAAGCCTCCAGTGCATCATAGCCACATTTTAAGGAATGGTTACTAACCTGTTGGATGTTATTCACCATTTCTAATACATATTTCTTATCTAAGGATTCATCAGAGGACAGTTTTTAGTTAACTGATCAAGCATAAACTCTTGGTATTGGATCATATGAAACTGACAGTTTAAAGCTCTAGCTGAGAGAGTAGCAGAGGTGTAAACTTTTTCCCCATCTCTAAGGACCTGGATTCCCTTTCAGAAGGAATAGGGTTTTTGCTGTGGTCGAGGCTACTGCCTTAGGCCCCTGGGATATAGTTTCGGGATCTGCAAGTGGGGCCTTGTATAGGTGGTGATGAGTGTCTGGCACCCTGTAAAATCTATCTGGTTTGGCAGGGGCTGGAGGTAAAGAATCAGGAGCAGTGCAAACATCATTAAATGCATCATCCACAACAGGCAATACAGGAGGTATAGCTAAGGGCCTATGTTGTGGTAAGTGCAGAAAAGTCCTAAGCCTTTTTCTTGAATATGAGAAATCTTGTCCCTGCCATTGGAATTGTTCTCTCATGGCATGTAAGGTTTCCCCAAAGGAAAATTCCTCTGGTGGAGAGGCAGCTGGAATGGATTCTTCAGCATCGAAATCTTCATAAGTAGAAAAAGGAGCCTCTGGCTGGTCTGTAATGTCTGAGTCATCCGCAGAATCATCAGAGGACACTGGCTCGGGGGGCTCTGCTCTAGGTCTCTTTTCTGGGGCCTGAGAGGCCCTGTCTGGGTGAGATTGGGATCCCCTAATTAAGGATATTAAATCTTCTGCCAGAGTAAGCATTTGTGAACTTGAAGTGGGCCTGTGTGAGGAGGGCTTAACAGGCACTGATTTAACAGATTTGGCTGCTTTAGCCCTGGCAAAGGCCTTAATAGACATGGCTGCAGGAGGCCTAGCAGCGCCACGTGCTGGGGTAGAGACATCCAAAGGGATGGTGTCTGATAAATCACTAGGAACCACAGTTGTAGGCAAAATTTCTGAGGCCGATTCAACTAAGGTAGCAGGAGCCTCAGTAGTAGTCATGGATTCGGCTGAAGATTGACCGGTTTCCTCGGTTCCGCCGAAACCGAGACACTCGCGGCTTGCTTAACCGTGGTTTCGGCCGAAACCGCGGACCGCGAGTGTCGGTCTTTTTCTTTGTGTTTTTTAACAATTTGGGTAATCGGAGGATCCGACGACATAATGTAAGCAAAATCTGAGCCGAAAAACTGTTCAGCAAACTCCGACCGACGCCTAAGCGTTCGTCGGTTGAAGGAAGCACAGGCCGAACAGGCTGCTACGTCGTGGTCTGGGCCTAAGCAAGGCAGACAGTAAGAGTGGAAATCTTTATGAGGTATTTGTTTCCCACAAGTTAAACAGTTATTGACTTTTTCTGACATCGGCTGAGGCAAGAAAGAGTCCCCAACGGGGTACTTAGCTTTTAGAAGTCTTCGGTAATATTCGGTAGTAGTAATCTCTGGATCTGACCGACCGGCACTTGCGAACAGCTTCTGCTTGGCCACGCGCAAGAAAGACTGAGGAAAATGGCGTCGGCTGATGCCTTTATACCCGAAGACCAGCAGAGATGACGTTGGGTGAAGTGCGACATCAGCCGAAGCCGGACCCAGACTTTGGAATCCGGCCGACCGAAGGGCTGCCTGACGACAGGACAACCCATTTGTTATGACTGCAGATGCATCCATGAAGGACATTAACAGGTTTTATGTTACCATGCATTTTCTGAAGGGAATGAAGTCTGAAACTCAAATGTCTGTCAATAATTAGTGAATCCAACCCTTACTGATTTATCAGCAAACAAATTTTATGAAGCACAGACCAAAAATATGAGGCAAAAATCTAAGATATTCTGCAAAAATCTGAACATTTGAGAGGTATGGATAGATTAAAAAAAAAAACTAAATTCAGACTTCTGGAGAATGAGTCTGAGCTATCATGGCAATACCTCTTAAGAATCCAAAAATTAATAAGAGCATAATGAGAGGAAAAAGCTCTAGTCACAGAGGCATAAGGTCCTAAGGCAAGAAAATGTCAGGAGAATAGTCAATTATCAAAACACAGAATTGCTAACCATAAAAATCACAAATTAAGAAGCTAGAAGTAACAGAGGATAATGATACTAAAAAATACACAACTCCAGCAATATGTTCCAAACAGCAACAATAAAACATCTTCTAAAATAAATGAAAGCCCAGGAGAACCACCAGATGCAAAAAAAACCTTGCATGCGGCAAAAAGGAGACTTAAAGGTGTAATTCATTGCAAGAACTATGGGAAAAGGGGAAGAGTTATGAGGTTTGGGAAAGTTTTAAATGCCAAGATATCCTACACCTCCTGGTCTTAAATCTTACAGAGAAAGACTGAATACATCTGAACAAATTATACTGCTGTGAAATTTGTATTTTCAACAATTAAATATGACACACATTAATTAGCTATTGAGCCACTGAAAAACACCCTGGCAAATTCCTCTTTTGAAGATTACAATCTGCTGAAATTCTGAACTGCTGACTTGTGAGTAAGGGAAGAACATCCCTTATCACCCCCAGTCATGAGACCTACCTATACTACTCAACAAAATATAGCCTCCTCCAATCTGTTGAAAGGAGTTTATATCTAGTTAAAATATATTTCACTTCAGATACTCATCTGCAAATTTTTCTTGGTAAAGGAAAGACTCATTGGACGTCATCCTGATAAATCATACTCACCATAAGCACAAGGTGATGTTAATAAAATGCATACTATTCTAAGACTAAATGTTACACTGTTAACTAAGTATACTGAATGCCTGTAGTACTAACTTTAACTACAGAGCAACATTATAAATATTACTGCTGGAGAATCACACAGTCACACACTGCTAACGACGGGCCTGAGCCACATGCAGAGACAGTGTGCATGTGGGCCTACACACACCTACACAACTTAAGTGACTAGACAAAAGTCAAGAAAACATTGCTGACAAGCTGATACAGAAAAATGTAAAATCAACAGCCAGACTATGCATGGATATTCATCTTCGGTCAACGCGTCATACAAGTAGAATGTCATTCACACACTATTCCGCACTAGTAAATGGGTTATATCTAGCAAAATTAGTTGTCTAAGTCACACAGAAATAACACTTTATCAGCTACTTGGTCCTGAAGAAAAGTACAGTTTTGTACCTACCATAAATGTAGATGTTCGAAGATCCACATTGCTGCAGTCCTTACACTTGGGTAGTCCGCTGTCCTCGGTCGGCCCGAATATCAAAGTATAAGGCTGACGTCGGTCAAGGCGCATTTGACTGACATCAGGACGTCAGGGTACAAATGCGCATGACCGACGTCATATCCTCAGTCTTTTCTTGCCCCAGATGTCAGAAGACCCTAAAAATAAAGGTCAAAACCAAAAGACAGCAAACAAACAACCAACCATCCTAGCACTAAAAATATGTACAATATATACAATATACACCTATTGACAACCCAACCCACACAACCGCCTCTAACTACAGAGGGAAGGAGGGAGGGTAAATTGGACTGCAGCAATGTGGATCTTCGAACATCTACATTTATGGTAGATACAAAACTGTACTATGTTCTTCATCTCACATTGCTGCAGTCCTTACACTTGGGTAGAATCCCAAAGCAGAGGTAAGGGAGGATGGCCAAACTATAAGGAAGCAGGAGCTACCAAAATGCCCTGCAAAACAGCAGTGGCAAAACCAGCCCTGGATTTAGAGTAAAGTGGTAGGTGATAATGCCTAGAGAAAGTATGCACTGAACTCCAAGTAGCTGCCTCCAAAATATCCTTAGTTGCCACCCCTCAAAAGCTGTCAGTGGCAGTAGCCCTAGTGGAATGAGGCCTAATCCCAGCTGGAATCTCCTTGCCATGATGGGAATAACAGAAAGCAATGCAAAACCCAATCCACTTAGAAATAGTTTGTTTTGACACAGGCTTGCCCTGAGAACTCAAAGCAAAAGAAACAAATAACTGCTGAGACTGCCTGAACCCTTTAGTTCTGTCCAAATAATATCGCAACTGCCTGTGTACATCTAAAGTGTGCAAAATCTTTTCCCCTTTATTTTTGGGATTTGCATAAAAGGTAGGCAAATGAATAGTTTGGTTTAAAGCCACACTAGAAACCACTTTAGGCATAAAGGAAGGATTAGTACGTAAAGATACCCTATCCTTATGGAAAATTAAGAAAGGCTCAACCGCCATAAGGGCCTGCAACTCAGAAACCCTTCTTGCAGAGGTAATAGCCAACAACAAAGCAGTCTTCCATGATAAAGACTTTAACTCAGCAGTAGCTGCAGGCTCAAAAGGTTGTAGAGTGAGTTTCTCCAACACAAAATTGAGATCCCAAGCAGGAGTAGGAGCTCTTCGTGGGGGTCTTATATTCTTTGCCCTCTAAGAAATTGCTTGAACAAAGGATGAGAAAACAATGGTGGGTCACAATCATAGTGAGCCGAAATTGCTGCAGCATGAACCTTAATAGAAGAGAAGGACAAACCTTTGTCCAGTAACTCAGTAAGATATTGAAGAGCCACACTTAAATTAGGCTCAGAAACATCAAAATCCTTTGCTGCACTCCAAAATAAAAATCTCTTCCATTTATCTGCGTACACTTTCCTTGTACTAGGCCTTCTAGCTTCCAAAATAACATTCAAAACTTGCTGTGGAAGTGGAGGCCCACTATGGTTCAAAACAGAATATGCCAGGCTGTTAGGTGCAGAGAGTGAAGCTTGACATTGAGCAAATGACTGTCCTCCTGAGACAACAGGTGTGGAATCAAGGCAAAGGTCATGGAGGCTTCCGTACCAGGCTTCTCAGTAATGGGTACCAATGCTGTCGAGGCCAATCTGGAGCTATCAAAATCATCCGTGGCTTGTCTTGTCTGGCCTTTAGTAGTACCTTTGGGAGGAGAGGCAGAGGCGGAAAGGCATACACATGAAGATTGCTCCAATTGAAAGAAAGAGCATCCACTTTCCAAGCTGTGGGATGAAACCTTTTTGTGCAAAACTTTGGCAGCTGGTGGTTTAGTGGAGAAGCGAACAGATCTATGTCTGGAGTTCCCCAGGACACTGTCAATTTCTGAAATACATGAGGATCCAATTTCCACTCGTGGGGATCCATAATTTGTCTGCTCAACACATCTGCTAAGGAGTTCTGTGCTCCCGGCAGAAACCTTGCCTGAAGATGTAGCTGTAAACTGAGAGCAGTCTCCCACAAAATCATTGCTTGCCTGCATAGAGGATAAGAATGTGTTCCGCCTTGCTTGTTGATGTACCACATGACAGTTGTGTTAGAATCAACACCTGCCCTGGAAGAAGTAAATCCTTGAAAGCTATTAATGCAAACTGGACTGCTAACATCTCTTTCAAGTTGATATGTAGATGTTGTAGTCTGGCAGGCCACTTGTCTTGTATCCACTTTCCATTCAGATGAGCTCCCCAAGCTTTGTCTGAGGCATCTGTCGTTAGAATCTGACTCGCCTCTGGCCGCGTCACAGAGAGTCCCTTGTTTAGGTGACATTCCTGAGCCCACCACAACAATTCCTTTTGAATGCAAGGTATTATTTGAATGACAGTGTCCAAATCCTGGCAGTGCTGTGTCCATACATTTTTGAGATACCATTGTAGCTTCCTCATATGCAGTTTGGCATTGGGAAGCACCAGAATACAAGATGCCATGAACCCCAAGGCTTGAAGGACTGTCCTTGCAGTCAGCCTGGACTGATGAGACAACTGATGAAAGTAAAGGGAAAGAGTCTTTTGTTTGTCCGGGGTCAAAAAGGCCATCAGGGATGCTGTATTCAGTCTCACACCCAGAAAGCACATGTCCTGAGAGGGTACTAGACTGGACTTTATTTCGTTCACAGAATACCCCAGGCATCTTAGCACTGCTATCACATAATCCAAATGATGAAGAAGCTCGTCCCTTCCTTGAGCCAGAATCAGGCAATCGTCCAAATAAGGATAGATCTGTATTCCTTTTAACCTGAGGAAAGCTATCACTGGAGCCAGAACTTTCGTGAACACTCTGGGCAGTAGATAAGCCAAAGGGCAATGCAGAGAACTGATAATGAGAAGTCCCAGCTCGAAAACGCAGATACTTCCTGCAACTCAGTCTGATAGGAACATGAAGATAAGCCTCCTTGAGATCCAGAGTTACCATCCAATGATCTTTGCCCAGCAGAGGTAAAAGCTGCTGTAACGTCAACATTTTGAACTTGGGAATGTCCAGATAAGTGTTGAGGATAGATAAGTCCAAAATTGGTCTCCACGTGTTCCCTTTCTTTGGTACTAGGAACAGGCGAGAATAAAATCCTAGGCCCACTTCTGGCATAGGGACCGGCTGAATGGCCCCTATTTGGAGTAACAGAGAAATTTGCTTGTGAGCCTCTATCCTTTGTTGAGGAGGAACGTCTGGCATGCCTTTGAAAGGAGGCAAGGTATGGAAATAAAACCTGTAACCGTGGTGTATGATATCCAATACCCATCTGTCTTGGGTAATTAAACTCCAATTTTCTTTGAAAAGTGCCAACCTTCCTCCCAAAGGTGCTGCCAGACGAGAAGGCTCTGGCAGCTGAAAAGGTAGGTCATTGGGTCTGTTTACGAAAGGACTGACCCCTGCCCTCACCCGAAGACTGTGCAGGAGAACTCCCTGTTCTAGGCCTGAAAGAGCCCTGAGCTCTGCCCCTACCACGTCTAGATCTACCCCTAGACTGGGAATCATAAGAAGGATACGTCCACCCCTTAGTAGGCCAATTTCTACTAAACTTTGGAGGCTGAACCTGCAAAAAATCTTTAACAGTCTGCATAGACTTAGCCTTGTCTTCCATTTTCTTTAAAACTGCCTCAACAGGAGAACCAAACAACACATCAGATTGTAAAGGAGCATCTAAAATCCTTGTTTTAACATGGTCAGATAAATTCTGATCCCTCAGCCAGGCGTGCCTCGAAGAACTGACCCAGTGGCAGCCACCCTAGGCGAGGCCTGTACAGCATCAAAACCACATTGCAAAGAATGCTTACCCACCTGTTCAGAAACATGTACTAAATCTTGTAACTCTTTACAATCAATACCTTCCGCCAGAGCATCAACCTTAGACTTCAATTGTGAAAGGAGATAGTTTTGGTATTTCAACATGTGAAACTGGCAATTCAAAGCCCTCATAGCTAGAGTGGAAGAAGTATAAACTTTCTTTCCCCATCTATCCAAAGCCCTGGCCTCTTTGTCTGTAGGAACCGGATTCTTGACAACAGAAGCCTTAACACCTTTAGGCCCCTGACTAACAGTTTCTGGGTCTGCCCTAGGACTCTTAAAAGATACTTATGAGCTTCAGGCACCCTGTAATACCTATCCGGTTTAACAGGAGCAGGAGGCAAAGAATCAGGATTAAGAGAAGCCTCTGTAAAACATCTTCCACCACATCCAAAACAGGAGGTATAGCCAAAGGCCTATGCTGGGGTAAAACAAAATTCCCTAAGCCTTTTCCTGGAATCAGAGAAGTCCTGACCTTCCCACTTAAAATGCTCCCTCATGGAATGAAGAGTTTCTGAAAAAGAAAAATCCTCAGGAGGAGAAGCAGAAGGAGTAGAATCATCCACATCAGAATCAGAATAAGGAGAATACTCCTGCAAGTCTTCAGCCGAAGACTCTGAAACATCTGAAGCCTGCTCAAAACTCCTAGCTCAGGCTCCACCCTAGGTCTCTTATCAGGAGGGGCAAAGAACCCTAATCAAAGTAATCAAATCTTCTGCCATTTTAAGCATATGCTTCTTGGGCACAGTTCCTGAAGAACTAGGGGTGACACCAACTGAAGCTAAACCTGGCCTGCCTCTGGGAGAAGCCTTGGAAACAGAAGGAGAGGGCCTAACCACCCTAGGAAGGGAGCGGAGTATAGTAACCTGAGAAGCCCCTTCAGCCTGACCTGCCTCCTGAGAGGCCACATCCTGCAATAACAAAGTCTCTCCCTGGGATCCCAAAGAAACCTCCGGTGGAACCACCGGCTCCACCGACACCTCTAAAGAACCGGCGTCCGGTACAGACGGTTCTTCTAGCCTAGGCTTAACTGCTTTGTCCTTGCGCTTCTTCGAAGAAGCGGGCGGAGCATCCGACGGCATTTTATAATTGCACCGCTTCCCAAAGACTAACCTGGCACAATCCAACCTTCTCTTTATAGTGCGCTTATTGAATCTAGCACAAGAGCGACACCCAACAACGTCGTGCTCAGGCCCTAAACAAGGAATACACAAAGTATGATAGTCTCTATGCGGTATCTGTTTCCCACAAGAAATACAATTATTCACTTTTTCTGACATCCGGTAAACCACTGAGGCAAGAAAAAACTAAAATATTCTAACGGTGTACTTAGCCAACTTTGACTCGGTCTGAAACTCCGAAATCGAAAAATTTCAGAACGCCAACCGGCACTTGCAATGCTGCTTCTGCATCGGACCATGCGGCAAAAAAGACTGAGGATATGACGTCGGTCATGCGCATTTGTACCCTGACGTCCTGATGTCAGTCAAATGCGCCTTGACCGACGTCAGCCTTATACTTTGATATTCGGGCCGACCGAGGACAGCGGACTACCCAAGTGTAAGGACTGCAGCAATGTGAGATGAAGAACATCCAAGGTGCAGAGAAAGTTGAAATCAAGATTCCAGACTCTGTTGGTCAATATTATGAATGTTGGCATACATTTGCAGTCTAACTGCTCCTAGAACAGGGAGGGGAGTAGAGATGATGGATTTCCTCCAGGACTTAATTTTGATCTAGAATTAAAAAAAGACAACACTTTTACTATACTACTATTTTGTTTCATACAGGGCTAAACAATGAAAATAAAGTGATGAAACAGGAAAAAAAAAGAGTAGGGAATGGAAAACTAAAGGAATGGACACTATGGAATGGATACCAAGGAAATTAATTTCAGCATTAAGTATACAAATTACGAGACACTGAAATAAATATTCTTACCAGCAAGCCAAGGACCTTCTGCTGAACAGATGACTCCAGTGGAAAAGACTGCCAAATATAAAAATACAACTTGTCATATTTATTTTAAATAAAATATTTACACAATTGCACTGCTACTGTTTCCATCACACTCACCAGGTTCTCACAAAAACTCACCTCTAAAACTTTCATGAAGAGCTCCAAGCCTTGGTTTTCAATAAAATGCTTACAAGTGGTGGGAGATTCATCTGTGAGATTCCAGAGTGCACTCAGAGTGAATTTTAATGTAGTATCCACAACGCTATCATCAGTCTTTTGTTTGACTATATGAAGAAGTTGCTAAAGAATAGAGAATTCATCAACAGAAAAGTTAATCAGCAGTACTGGTATGCTAATCAGATTCAACTGCAGAATCAATAAAGTCACTGATATTTACGTTCAATTATGCATATAAGATTTACATACAAGGTTGTTATGTACTTACAAGGGTAAGAGGATGATGAATGCTTTACTGTTTCATAAAACGACATTCATACAAAATATATGGCTTTACATAACTTTATCAAGCCACAGTTCAATAAACCATGGTTCTATAAACCAGATTTATCTCCTGATACACTGAAACTTGGGGATGGGCTATAACATGGGTCTTGCAAAAGGGCAAGTTCAAAACCCTCATATTCTCATGACACCCTGCGGTTTTGTGGGATCGGGGTCAATAAACCAAGTTCGTTGCATCATGCCTCACTAAACAGCTTCTTGAAGACAGTGGTCATATCCCTCCAAAAAAAAAAAAAAAAAGATATAATAAGACTCGCACACACATTTCATACATACACACACACACATTATATATATATATATATATATATATATATATATATATATATACATACACACACACACACACACACACACACACACGTGTATTTATATACAAATACATGTACACACACAAATAAATACAAATCCTTATGTATGTGAGTGAGTGTATTTGAGTGTTTCTCTTTGAGCTACGTTTGTTGCTGGAAGCTTTGGGAAGAAAGTGCCTTCATATAAAATGGCTTCTTATATACACCAAAAATCTTCTGATACTGAGAGGGTGGGGTATATACAGATTTTTAAAAGAAGATCTACTTTTGCATTTCTGTTCAACATTAACAATGATGTCATCTACTCACTGTGTTACAGCAGCATTCAATAATTTCTCCTAGTCAAAAACTATACAATTTGGGTTTAGGCTACACAAGTCTTCCATAGACAGTTTCAGACACTGCAACCCTTGAATCAGCACCAACAGCACGGCATGCACATTTGAGTACGTGCACTCCCGTCCTGTCTACAGAAACTATCAATTTCTCTATTCCACTAGTACTGCTACTACAAGAAACAAATGGTACACTTTCTGGATCTGCTGCAAAACAGCACTTTTATAACAAAAGTACAATTGTGTGAGCCCAATTTGCCCATAACAGTAGATAATTGAATTTCTTCACTGTTGTAGTAGCCTATGGGTTAGTCTCCTGCTAAGGACACACCATGCGGCCAGTGTGCCTTAAGTCCTAACTCCACTCCCTCTCACTAACTCTGGCTGTTGACAGGCTGCACCACTTTTGGAGGGAAGTATATTAGCAATCAAAGTGAAGTAAATCTTCATGATTTTACTGACCTGAGAAAGGAAGGTTCATCCTGAGCTAACAACCAACAATCCTCAATCAATAATCATCATAAAAGTCATCCACACAACAATAATCATAACCAAGTATGTTGTGTCCCACCTCAGCCATCTATAATGGGGAATGGTGGGTGGGTGCTGCTACTGCAGCAGTGAAGAAATTCGAACATCTGTGTTATGCATAATTAGGATGTACATAACTGCTCTATGGTCTTCATTCTCATTGCTTTAGTAGCCTATGGGTAGATTCCCAAAGGTTACCCTACCTAGGAGGGCGGATAATGGTCCAGCAGTCCCTGATTATTGGTCCTAGCAAAGCCTGTCCTGGACCTAGAAAAGGAATCCAGTTTGTAGTGCTTTGTGAGGGTATGAATAGAAGACCAAGTTGCTGTCTCTGGAAACTTCTTGGCATACTTGAAAGGGGTAGACTCTAGAAGAGTGGACAAGGCCCTGGCAGAATGCCTTAACTTTGCCTAGAATAATTATACCACAGTGGGAACAGTAAAAAACACTGCTCAGCCTTTTTAAAGGTTCTGTCTAGGTAGTAGCTGAGCTGTGCACATCTAATATATGTAAACTCCATTCTTTCTTTTTTTGGCTCTAGGAAGAAAACTGGAAGACTGACTGCTTCATTCAAGGTAAACTCAGAAATGAAGAATTATTGCATAATGTGACCATATCCCTGTGGATAGGATTCACCTACCATGAGAGTGTTCAACTCATATACTAACCTTTCAGATGTCAGAGCAACAAGTAAAATAGTTTTCCAAGTAATAAACTTCAAGTCGGCCTGAAAGGCTGGTTCAAAGTGAGTTAAGGTCAGTCTTTCTGGAACACAACTGAGATTCTAATCTTGCTAGAAGGTCTCATGTGCAACACTCCTATCAGCAACTGAACATAGACAAAAGAAAGAGGGCGATCCATAGGCAGACAAGTTGAGATGGCTGCAAGATGCATCTTGATGGAAGCATCTGACAAGCCATTTAAGTAGCTCACACCAACATTTAAGCACCAGGGGTGTTACTTCCCTTTTGGGACCCCGTTATTGGCAAGCCACCAACTAGAAAATCTCTTCCATTTACCACCATAAGATTTTCTAGTAGCACATTTTCTTGCCTCCTTTAGTGTGTGTGTGTGTGTGTGTGTGTGTGTGTGTGTGTGTCTGCACGTCCTTGTGAAAAAAGTGCCTAAAATGTATTAAAACTAAAACTAAATCATCCAGTTGTCAGCTGTAGCTGAGTGTTGTTGCGGTACATCAAACTCCCATTGTGTTGTATGAGTAGATCCAGTCTATGAGGAAGCTTGTGGTAACTGTCCTTGGCAAATGAGGAAGCTTGTGGTAACTGTCCCTGGCAAATTATAGAGAAGAAAGGACAAGTTTTACCTGGGCCAAAAGGAAGTCAACCACAATGATTTTGGGTAATACTTTCTGAATCTTTTAGAAGTACCTTGGAAGTCATTGGAAAGGGTGTAAAAGCATATAGCAGCATTCCCGACCAAGAGAATGACAGAGCTTCTGTTCTCCATGCTTGGCTGCAAAGATGACTCAAACAAAATTTTTCTAGTTGTCTGTTTTGTAAGGAGGTGAACAGATCTAATTGAGGTGTCCCCTGCATCTGGATCAAGTCCTGCAATAAGCCTGTATTGAGTTTCCACTCATGAGGGTCAGTCCAGGGTCTACTGAGTATGCCTGCCACAATGTTTTGCGCTGAGGAGCCCTAAAGAGTCAAAAAGTGCTGAGGAGCCAACTCCCAAGCCACCAGTGCCAACCGGCAAAGAGGGTATTGCCTTGTACCCCCCTTCTTTGTTGAGATGCATCATCACTGTGGTGTTGTCTATAACCACCTGTAAAGTACCTGGAGACCACAGTTGGTGTATTGATTTCAAAGCATAAATCACTTCTAGCACTTTCTTGATATTTATGTACTTGGGCTCTCTGAAGAGTCCTGCAGACCTTGTGCTTGTAACTCTCATGGAAAATGCATCCCAAGCATAATCTGAAGCATCTGTCTGGACAGATTAAACTGGAGTTGGTAGAGAAAAAGGGGGTTCTGGATTGACAACCATTTAATCCCTCCACCACTGCAATTCTCACCTTACAAACTCCAGCATGGGATTCTGAACATCTGTGGGGTGTAGATGATCGGATCCAAAATTTTTTTTAAGTAACACTAGATTTTTCTCATGTGTAAACCTGCAAGTGGCATCATGAAGATCGTGGATGCCACGAGGCCTAAAATACTGACAAATTCTCTTGCAGGGGCCTGAAGCTGTTGAGAAAAAAAATTAGAAAGATCTGCTGATAAGTAATTAGATTTCTTTTGAAAGGGAGGCCTTTTGCTTGAGCTTATCTATTAGATACCCCAAAAAATCAATTTTGTGAGGGGGGTGGGAGAAAAGACTTTTGATGATTCAAGTGAAATTCCAGACGTGACAAGACTCCAAACATCTGGGAGAAGACTCTGCAGAAATAATCAAAAATGTGGATAACCTGCAATCTGTAGTGAGCCATCACTGGGGCTAGACCCTTTGTGAGCACTCAAGCTGCAGTGGAAAGCCCAAAAGGTAATGAAGAGTACTAAAAGTGTGATTCAGATGCAGCAAATTTTAGACAATTCCTGAAACTGTTAACAATGGGTATGTGATGGTAAGCATCTTTAAGATCCATTGTTACCACAAATCAGTGGGCTGGAAGCAGTGCAAGCAAGTGAATTTTGAAACTTTCATATAAAAGATGAGAACAGACATATCTAACTCAGCTCTCTACAAGTTTCTTTTTTTTTAAACTAGCAACATCTTTATTAAATTATCATTTATGACATAGGCAAGCCTATATTTACATAAACAAAAACAAACCATATTTATATAACCCCAGCTACAAACATTTTACATCATAAACCATATTGACACAATCCTAGCTGCAAACATTATGGATCACTTACAATCTACCCAGTCAGTCAAACATTACATAGCTCATTAAAGTCCAAGCCTTCTTATAACCTCATTCCTTCCCTGTATGTATTGTTCCCACAATTCCCATTTTTTCATATGTAATTTGCTCCTACCCTTTTTTAAAGACCCCAATTCCAGTTGTTTTATCTCAGTTACTAAAATTCACTACTTCTAGTACAATTGGTTTACGCTTTGATTTCTGTTTTCTACTAACTGCTTTTTTGGCAGCCACCATAATTAGACTCAGAAAGGCCTTACTATGTCTAGGCAATTCCGATTCTGTATCATAGCTCATAAAAATCCTTTCCCTAGTTATACCAATTTGCTCACCCAGTATCTCAGACAGAGTAGTCTGCAGGGAATCTTTAAAGTCTGCCAACTCATTAAATTCCAGAAAAAGGGAATCTGCAAAGTCTGCCAACCGATTACACTCCAGAAAACATGTTCCCAATTACCTCTTTCTTCCCCATCACACCTCCAACATCTGCTGTCTAGATGAGGAAAAATTCTCTGGACTCTACATGGGGAATAAATATATCTATGTAAACATTTTCAAGCAAAAACCTTAAATCTTCTAGATTTTGTTGCATATTTGGAAGACATACAGATGTACCCTCAATGTTTGTGAATTGCTTTATCCAATCTCTCTTCCCAATCCTTTCTAACCTCCTCTGATTGATTCTTATAGTTGCAATGTAGAAACTCAAACTGATTAAAACCACAAAACAATTCTTCTAGAATGGCAGCAAATAAGAGACTATAATATAAATTTTAAGTGCTTTTGCTCTATTAGAACTTCATCACAAATGTTGTTGAAGCTCGCATAGTAAATTTAAAACCCAGGTAAAACTTTGTATGACCTGGATTTTAAATTTGCTGTGAGAGTTTCAACCAACATTTCTGATGAAGTTCTAATAATAAAGATGAAACAAAAGTGCTTACAGTTTATATTACAGTCTCATACTTGCTGCCATTCTAGTAAAATTATTTGTGATTTTGATTCTTATAGTTATCATGCAATATTTTATATGCTCTACTAATTATGTCTTTTTTAATGGCAGCTTCTTTTCTAGATTCTACTAAAAACTCTACCACTCCTGGTCTTTCATTTAGGGCTTCCCCTACTTCCTCTCTTTTTGCCTATACTCTGAAATCAATCCTTGATAGGGAAGTTAATCGCTAACCCGCAGTCCAAATAAATTCTTGGTGTCTTTCCATTCTATTACCTTTTCCTCTCCAGTTATTTGCTCCCAATACCTTGGTTTCTTTGCCAGTTTTCTCCAATAAATTCCAGCACCTCTTGCCTATTGTCTGAACCCCCTAACTGCAGTCATCCTTATCGGCAGAATCTCCTTTCTCCATTCCAGTGTTGGCTTAGTTCTTAGAATACTTTCTGCTACTTTATGAATATAATAGCCTGTACGATTATTACTATTTTCCTTAAAGATCTGCTTCCAAAATCCCAGTCTCTCCTTGCTTCTTGAGCTTCTCCCCTGTTTCATCATCATCCCTTCCCACTTTTAATTATAGGTGTCTGCTTGTGCTATGTATAGGAGTCTTAACTGTCTAGCTCTGAAACACCCATTCAAATCGAGTAATTCCAAACGGCCTTGTTCAATCAGAAGAATCAGCTTATCCCACTTGACTCTTGCTGTCTTACCCTCCAAGATAAAATCCTTCAGCTCTTTATTAATTGCTATCCACAAATTTTCCATTGGTTGATAAAAATATCCCTGACCTGTACCATAAGACTAAAAGCATTTTAACTGCTTGTATCTTACTTTCCATATCCATATAACAAAGCTTCTAATTTTTCAGTTTCTATATTATCTTTTGTTTAGTCTCTTCCAACATATCCTTAGCGACTACACCAGAATCATTTTAATCTATACTCCTAAATACTTCATTCTATCATGTCCCTTTAAATATGGATACTGCTGAACCAATTTGTGTGTGGGTACATAATTTACCGAAACTGTCTCAAAATGTTCTACAACACTGTAATGTCCTTTTCGGGTTTTGTCAGGTATAAAATAATATCATCTGCAAATACAGCCAGCTTTTGTTGACTACCATACCAACTGTATCCTTGAATTTCTGAGTCCTTTATTTTCTTTGCCAATGGTTCTAACATAATGCAAACAAAAAAGCGGAAAGAGGACACCCTTGCCTGGTTCTTCAGCTCAAGCAGAAATTATCAGAGAGGACCCCACTTACTTTAATTTTTGCCTCTGATCCTTCATATATCCTCCTAATCAACCTTATAATTTTATCAGGGAATGCAAATGCTTCCACTGCCCTGTTCATAAAGTCCCAGATTACTTTGTGAAATGCTTTCGCCACATTAAGACACACCACCAACAGTGGTATTTTCTTAAATTCTGCTTCCCTTTGGATCATCATTGTTCTGTTAATGTTGTCAAATGTTTGCATCCCTTCCACAAACCACACTGATCAATATCTATTAATTCTGGCATCAATTTTGCCATTTTATAGCCATTACAAACACTTTCTAATCATGGTTTAGTATTGAAATGGCCTGTATGAAGCTAGATCTGATGGATCACTACCCTCTTTAGGTATTACAACTACCACACTTTCTTCTAGGATGTTGGTACTTCTCCTCCTCTTAAAATATTGTTAAACAAAGCCTTCCAGATTTTTATCAGTCTTTCCCTCCTAGCCTCCAAACTACCACAGGAATACTATCTATTCCCAGGGACTTTCCGGGTTCCAGCATGCAGCTCGCAAGACATTACCCTGTGAGCTACATCGCCGAAACCAAATGGCTGCGGCAGCACTTTGCCATAGAGCAATACGGCTGAAAAGCATAGGCGCAGCTGTAAACTATGGACAGTAATATTGTAACGTGAGCCTTACAGACAGCTGCCCGGCTGTATTCTAGCAGAGACTGCCATACTAGCTGTGTAACACATTCCGTGTTCCCATTCCAGGACTGCATTTATTTCATTATTTTTTATTATACTGTGATGTGTCTAATTGGTTACACATCATCATTTTTATCTCATCTCCTCATATCCAAACTGTTAGTAATTGAGCTTCATCTACCTCTAACCTTGGCATCTTTAACTCTTAAATAAACATTTCCATTTGTACATTTTCTTGATATTTCTCTGCTTTATACAGACTATCACAGAATTTCCAAAATATTTCTAATACCACTACAGGGTCTTATCTTCCTTGTTACAGGCTCCCTAAGTTTAGCGACAGTCCTTTCTACTTTCTCTTGCTTGAGATGTTGTGCTAAAAGCTTATGTCCTCTAGAGTTACTATTAAAAAGAAGTTAACAGCAATCTTTCTAAACTCATGCATATTATCAAGGTAATCCCTTATTTTCTGTTTAGCATTCTGCAGTCGCTCCTCTTCCTGTTCTGGGAGATTTCCTCTAATTCTTGTTACTTAACTATATCTCCATTTCCATCCAACTTTTAACTCGACTTTAATTTTATCCCATGCTCTAGCTATATTTTCAGAAGAGATTTTCATCCTCTCTAATAGCTCCTGAATAATTAGGTCTACTCATTCCTTATAGTCCTCTCTTTTCAACAGACTGGCCAGTCTCTCATTTTTATTTCATTACCTTGTATTTTTATTTTAGTTATTATTGGTGCATGATCTGAAACCGTTATTGGTTTTGTATCAAGACCTTCAATTAAATGCACATGTTCCTATGAAATGTAAATTCCATCTAGCCTAGCCCAGTTTTTGTATCTTGTGGAATAATATGTAAATTCACTTTAAACTCCTAGCACTGACTTCACATCTTCCATGCCAAATATTTTCATAAATGTCTTCAAAAGTCTACCATCCTTTGTTATACTTTCTATTCTGGGCCCCACAGGCACATCTTCACTGCTGCAAATCAAATTCCAGTACCCAACGATAAATAATATTCCTTGCTGAAAGCTGATTATATTCCACCTAAAACTGCTGTAGTGGAGCTTAAGAACATTCTGGGAGAAATAAACACATGCCAATGTAATCCTCCTTCCTTGACAGTAGCCCCTTAGTACTTCAAATCTATCAATATCATCTTCTATCACTATTGGAACTCCTCTTGCAATTAATACAAGTACTCCTGTTTTCCTTTGCCCCAGGTATTCTGCCAAATAATCATCCTGAAAACCTTTATCAAATTCACATGTTCACTTCTTTCCAGGTATGTCTCCTATAGCATAGCTAGCTGCACTCTACATTTTTTAATAGTTAACTACTCTTTCTTTTTTGGATTTACCTGCAAGTCCACTGACATTTAAAGACAACAGAGAAAACATCATTGTATTAAAAAGTTATTCTTCCCACCATTTATGTACAACAGCTTTTTTGTTATATGTCAAGTTCCAGCTTTTACATTACATGCATACAATATTTGGCAAGTTGAACTTTTATACAGTTGTTTCTTGTGTCCATTTGAGCTTATGTCACATCTTACAAAACTTTTTGTTTTATTGAAAAACATACACGCCCCCAATACCCCATAAAACCTATTAACTTAATACTAACGCACAAAACTATGTGTACATCTTCAAATGATGAAGTTTTGTCCTAATACTAACAAATGTCCCAGACTGACAGCCACACTCAGACTTGAGTTAACCTAAAAGAAAGGTTATCCATGTTAATATGCATGGTGCAGCCTGTACTTCTACTAAGTGCTGTCTGATTTTTGTCTTATTTTTATAGCTCTTTCAGTTGGGAAAAAACCTGAATACTCTCAAAAACATTATTTCCTATCCAATTTCTCTTTTTTTCTAGCCAATTTATTTTATCAGATTGTAGCCAGGTTTCTGTCTACCAGACTGTCTCCGTGGAGACATGAGGCCCAGGTGGAGAACTGCTAATAAATACACACATTTGTTAGAAAAAAGCCTTACAATATTCAATATTACTTTTCACTGACTTGCTTTCTCTTAAAACTTATTACTCGAGCAAGCTATGGAACTTAACCCAGTCAGTCATTCCCACATGCAAGAATGAAAAAGCACACTGATTTTTTATGTTGTCATGCTCTATTAACCAGACTTTTGTTTTTTACAATGCACTGCCTATATTTCTTAAAACTGAAGGCGAAAGAGAGAAAGGAGAGAGAGAAAGGAGAAAAAAAAAGGAAAAAACAGGACCATCTGTTTACAACAGTATCCCCATTACACTTAAAAACAACTGAGAAAACTTTACTTTAAAGAATGTAAAGAAAACCATACACTATAAAAATAATACTATTAACTGTAAATAAAACAATTTCTTTTTTAACTTTCTCCATCCTCTTTCATGCCTCTAAGTATTTTTCTGAACATTATCAAAAGAAGAGCACAGTGTTGCGGGTCCACGGATAATTTATTGTAGAAAACACATCCACAAATGAAATAAAACGTAATTAAAATCCACAATGGTAGACATCCAAAATGGTTAAGCGCTTTCATCAAATAAATTGACTTCCTCAGCTCCACTATTTTTTGGATTTCGATTTTTCTGAACATTAATGACATGAATTAGGGCATGTACTCCAAAGTTCCCCACAACCCCAACAAAGTCCAAAAAAGTCCAATATTTCCAGATTTTCTTGTTCTGCCCTATTTCACAATTATAATTATTGCTTTGTAATCGCACATCCCACATTTGTCAGTTTCCAAATTACTGTTTTTATTCCTGTTCATCTTTCTCTGTTTCACACTGAGCTGAATGGAAGAGGGGCACTAACCACAACTCTGATCTATGATATACAACTATTAGTATCCTGTTTGCTTGCTTACTTTTACTAGTTAATGCTTATTCTTACCATTTATTGCACTTTTTATTGTCTGTTGCCTAATTTTTACTATACTTTATTGCTATAAACTAATCTCAACTATTGTACTGCAATTGTCTGCCTCACTGGGCCTGTTAAATCACTTTTGTTACTGCCTCACTTTCTGTAAAGCTTTTTTAGCTAGTGTCACTGTGTGAAAGGTATTAACTGGAAATGCTCTCCAATTGTTAAGCATCTGTTTGTTGTTCTGATTGTCTAGCCAAGGAGTGTATCAAATAACTGATTTCAGTTAGAAGCACTCCCTAGAGTCTCCTTGCTCCTTTTTCTGTTTAAAACTTTCATTAGTGTCTCACTTCTGTTTTTCTGCTGCGATAAACATTTCTGTAGTGTTTTCTGCCTAAAATAGTGTAGCTAGTAGCTGTAGCTTTGTCCAGTTTCAGAATTGCTGTCTCTGGGCCTAGTTGTTTGTTTGTAGTGGCTGGTTGTTCTGAGCACATTTTCCAATCTTGAATTAGCAGAAGCCATTCTTCGCTTTAGTGAGTACAGTGTTGATTGGCTGGTCTAGGGCTTGGAGTAAGCACCTCGTTGGTTCTTTTGAGCTTTTTAAGTTGTTTCAGGTTGAACCTTCTGGTACTTGAGACCTACCTTTGTGAAGGTTTCTGCTATTTCACACTGAGCTGAACGGAGGATGGCCACTGTCCACAACTCTGATCTGTGACATATAACAATAAGTATCCTGTTTTCCTGCTTATTTTTACTTGCTATTGCTTATTCTTGCCATTTACTGCACTTTTTATGGTCTGCTGCCTACTTTTTAGTGGATTTTATTGCTATAAACTAATTTTCACTCTTGTACTGCAACTGTCTGCCTTACTGGGTCTGTTAAATCACTTTTGTTATTGCCTCACTTTTTGTAAAGCTTTATTAGCTAGTTTCACTGGGTGAAAGGTATGGATTGGAAATGTTCAACATTTAAGCATCTGTTTGTTGTTCTGATTTTCCTGCCAAGGAGCATATCAGATAAAGTACAGTTGTGTACACTTATCATAAATGTAGATGTTCGAGTGTATTCACTGTTGCAGTCATCACATTTGCAGTCGTCACATTAGGGTTATCTGCTTGCAGTAGCCCTCAGTCGGCCTGATTATTAAAGTCTTAAGTCCTGCGTCGGTTGCTGTCTCATCTTTCATGACGTCAGGTCATCAGGGGTATAAAGCATGCAGCCGATGCCATTACATCAGTTTTTCTTGCCCCAGATGTTCATAGGTTCATAGGTTCATACTAGGCTATCTGCCCGAGGGCATTTACAAGCCTAGCCCATCGTTTTGTGGCTTACGCCACCCCTTTAGTATGGGGAACTATACCCATTATTTTGCTGTGCCTCTGTCGAGCAGTGACACTGAGGTTATCCCTGGGGTATATCTGTGATCTCCCATCCATTGGTCAAGATTTCTCTTGAACAAGGCCAGCGAGGTGCTCTGCCTCACATGTACCGGGATTTTGTTCCACAGCATAGGGAGTCTTTGGGTGATGAATCTATCCCTCCAGCACGTCCTATTAATAGCCGTGTCAAGGTTTAAGTCTCCGCCCTTGTGGCTCTGATGGATCTAGATTTTTGAGGTGAAGCATATTCATCAAATCTGGGTTTGACATGGCCTTGTATGTTAGGCAAAGGTCACCTCTGAGCAGCGGTGGCGACTGAATAGAGCTGGAGTTCTTTCAGTCGGGCAGCATAGGACAGATTTTTGAGACCCTTTATCCTTTTGGTGAGGAACTTTTGTGGCCTCTCCAGCTGCTGCAAGTGTCGGGTCAGATACATTCAATGGGGCATTGTACTCAATCATTGGTCTGATGAGTGATGAGTAAAGGGAGACTATGACCTCCCTTGATCTAGATGAGAATCCCTTCATGATAAGGTGGGCAATGTAGAAGGTCTTCCTAACTACTTTAGCTACATGGGTGTCGAATGACAGACTACTATCAACCTGGGTCCCCAGGTCCCTGATAACTTCTTCTGTGCTCAGTGGATTGCCACCTATTTGGTAGCTAGGGGTAACCTTGTTTTTCCCGAAGGGTATGACTATGCATTTTTGGCATTTAACTTTAGGCCGTGGCTCTGGCACCAGTTATCCGCTTCTGTGAGACCCTTCTGAAGGATATCTGTATCAGATGTGTTTTCTACTATGGCCCAGTTTGCAGTCATCTGCAAACTTTGTCAGCCATAACCCTCCTGTGTTTGCTTGTACTTGGAAAAGTAAATGCCAAACAAGAGTGGGCCCAGGACTGAGCCCTGTGGGACACCACTTGTGACAGGCTTTGAGTCTGACATGGCGCCAGCAACTCTGACCCTGTGGGTTCTGTCACTCAGCCAGTTTGCAACCCATCTTGTGATGTATGGGTTGACATTTAAGCTGATTAGTTTTTCAATGATACCCGAGTGGGGTATTGTATCGAAGGCCTTAGCCAGATCGAGGTAGGCTGTATGGACTGCCTTTCCCTCATCAATGGCTTTGGTGACTGTTTGAAAAAGTCAACCAAGTTTAAAAGGCATGATCTGCCTTTGACAAAGCCAAACTGGGTTGGATCCAAAGTCTGCAAATTCCCTATGTCTTTATTTATGAGGTCCATTATGATCCTCTCCATGGCTTTGCAGATAAGGCTTGTCAAGCTAATGGGCCGGTAATTGCCAGGGTCGGTGGAGGCACCGCCTTTGTGAAGTGGTACCACAGTTGCAGTGCCACTCCTGGAGTGCGTATCCAGAGGTAAGACTTTGATTAAACAGCTGTCCTAGCTGTGGGTTTAATTCCTCATTGAGTTCATGGAGCACACAGCCAGGGACACCATCAGGTCCCATGAATGCTGTGTTTTTTGCTTTGGAGAGAGCAGTTCTCACTTGGGCTTTGGAGTTGTTTGGGGGCTTGCATTCGTTTTTTATAGATATCTCTCCTTTGGGGGGGAGAAGTTTGCACTGAACCTGTCAGCCAGTATGTTGGCAATGTCTGTAGGATCAGTAATCTTCACATCATTTTGAACTAGCTCTGAGCATATCTGGGAGTTTCCTCCCAGGTTTCTAACATAGCTAAAGAAGGCCTTATGATTGTCTTTTGAGTCTTTAGCTATTTTCTCTGCAAATTTGCTTTGGATGATTTTATGAGAGCTCTTAGTTTTTTACTTATAGTGATCAAGGGTGTCTTACCTTTTAAGGATTTTGCTCTATCTTGTAGTAGCTTCCTCCTTTTGTTGTAGAGTTTGTTTATGGCTGGGGTCCACCAGACTGGACGCTTGCCTTTGGTACAAAGAGTCTTTGTTTTGCTTGGGATTGCCTTATCCATGCAGTCCTGCAGGTGCTGGTAGAAGGCATTTGTAAGTGATTCAGCGGCTTGAGTACTGTTTTCCGCTCGCTCGGGGGCCTTAAAGGAGACCACACTAATCTTTAGAAGTGTGAAGTCAGCTTTTGAGAAGTTCTTTACTGTGGTCTTTTTATTTCAGGTGGGGTGGGATGAGGACCTCCAGCGAGATTAGTTTGTGGTCTGATCTCACCAGTGAGGGGTACACCTCCGGTGTTGAACATTGTGCTCCCATGTTCGTGATGATGAGATCAAGTATGTTATCTCCTCTTGTGGGGATGGTGACTAGTTGTTCCATGGCATTTGAGTTTATGAATTCCAGGAACTTTTGGGCTAGGGTGTTTGGGCTTGAGTAGTGTTCCCTGTCTATATTAGGGTAATTGAAGTCACCTAGTATGATGGTGTTTGGTGATACATTTATCCCCTCTAGTGTTTTCAGGAAGGCCATGTGAGGTTCCTGAGCTTGTGAGGGTGGCCTGTAACATGCTACAATTTGCAGAGCAGTCTTGCCTATGGTTAATTGCACCTGGATGGTCTCCGATGCATCGTGCGTTGCCACCAGTCTTGAGGTGTGGGTGTCCTTGATGAATATGGATACCCCCCTCCTTTCTTGGTATTGTCCGGATTTTGGGGGCGGAACGCATGATATGAGGTAAAACCTGATAGCTGGGGTGCTCTCAGGAGCCTTGAACCAGGTTTCTGTCACAGCACAGACATCGATGTTCTCCATACTGAGAAGGGCCTCGAAAAGTGCGTGCATATTGAGATTTAGACTTCTGGCATTGAGCAGCATTACCCTTAGTTTTTTTCCATTTATGAGTTCTAGGGTGGTAGTTTTAGAATTTGAGCCTAGCCTAAAAAGGCACTATGGGGTGGCAAGAGCCTTTGCCAATATCCGGAATCCCAGGGTGACAGGTGCAAGCCGTCCCTTGAGCAGCGTGGCTTGTCCAGCATGTCATCCCAGGCAGACAGACACTGGATCCCCTTTGAATGACACCAGTGTTTAAGCCAATTGTTAAAGCTGATCATCTTATCTCTGTATTGTGGCATCATTCTTGGTGAAGGTAGGATACTGCTCAAGGTCAGGGTCATACCTGCCTGGGCTACATAATCAGAGAGCTCCTCAATGTCTCTTTTCATGTAGTCCAAGGAGGTATGTCTCAGGTCGTTTACACCAGCGTGGACAATGACTGAGTCATATTTGTACCTGCTGTTGAGAGACCTGAGTGCTTGCGTTATGTGGCGGATTCTAGCGCCCGACAGGCAGCTTACTGTGACCTTCTCCTTACTCAGTCTGGTGAGCGGACGTCAGTGTGTCTGACTATGGAGTCACCAATGACTAGTGTGTCTGGCATTGTGTTTGGCCTTAAGGGCTGTGACTGTTTGACACTCTGACTGTGAGGTCTATGTGTTGCAGGTGTTGTGTTCTGAGGTGGTGGTTGTTTGGGTGTCTGCTTTGGTGGCCTCTGCTGTTTTGGTAGATTTTTGATCAGAGCCTCCGAGTATGTCTTTGTGTGTTTATGTGTATGATTTGAGGTTGTAATGGTACTATGTGAGACTGGGTCTATAGTGTGTGTGGTAACCTTCTCCTCCTGACTGGTCTTGCCAGTCCTATGTTGAGAGAGCTCAGCCTCCAGTTTGGCCGTATAGTTGCATCTCTCGCATGTATTTGTGTTTTGTGGGAGGAGGAGAGGGTTGTCTGTGTACATGAGGCAATTGTAACATTGCCTCAATATTCCCAGGTTAACCAGCTGGGCAGGAGAGGACACTAGCAAATGATCCCTCGATATGCTAGAAGGAATAGACAAAAAAAACTTTAAAAAAGATTCCGGGGGACGTGGGTGACCGAGAAATGGGGGGTTGCCTTTTTGGGGTACTATCTATGACAAGAGTGCCGTATCAAGGTAATAAGTACTGTAGGAGCAAGTGCTACGTTTAACAGATAGAGAATAGTCTACTTGGAGTCAAGTAGAGATGATCTTTTTAATTATAGGATAAGCTGATTAGATCAGTAGTATAGTTCGAGGAAGGTAGTTTTAAGGGAAAATTTGAAGAGTGGACTTTAGGTAGCCCGAATAGTTTAAACCTGCTTAACCGCTGCTGCCCTAGTGTGCAACGGTAGCAACTCCGCGCTAAATCGCTAAAGCGTGCTTTATAGCAGGGGGCTGGAAAAGACAGGAAATGACCCAAAATGGCCAATAAACTACAAGTTACTGCCTTAAACCACTCCTCTGAGGACAAATGAAGGAGTTATGGAAATGACCCCTAGTGGCCAATAAAACTACAGTTTCAAGTCAGTAACCACCTCTCCGGGGGGCAGGGAAGCTGCTCAATGTTAGTCACTGCCACTGATGAACACAGAGACCCTCCTTCAGCCCAAGCAAAAACAGTTCAGGAACAGCAAACCTGTAACTGAACTTTTTTAACTCTCAGAAAGGTGGGAAAGAAGCAAGATTTTTTTTTTTTGTTTTTGTTTTTACAGAGATAGCAGAGGTTCACAAGTAATATCAAGTTATAACAGTGCAGTAAATGACCCCACACAAGAGTGCTAGGTCAAGGACAGAAAATATGCAAGTTTTAAGAAAAAAACGATTTAAAATTAAGTGCAAACAGGAAATTCAGCAAACAGCTTTTGGTTGTGCTCTAAATACAGCTACTAATACAGAAATCAAGTTTAACAAGCCAGAAAATGCTCAAGCTAGGCAGCTATGCAGAAAAACTTAGCAAATAAACAGAGAAAAAATACTTAAAATCTCAAAAGTGGCTCCCTTCTTCTCTCAGCGTTTTTTCCTCTTGGAGGGTGCTTCACCAACAGCCAACAAGCCTGAAAAGACGCTCAAACCACGAGGCAACTAGGTTTTAAGAGAGGAAGATGTCAGGTGCCCCCCTAATGGGAAGCAATTAGATGTGTATATATATATATATATATATATATATATATATATATATATATATATATATATATATATATATATATACACAAGGTTATACCTCCAACAAAAAAGCAAATACACCAAAAAGCTTTTAAGCATAGTAAAAAGGAATAGAGGTATAGCCAAAAGAAGTCAGGGGGCTGGAGGGAGGGTAACCAGGACTGCAACAGTGAATACACTCGAACATCTACATTTATGGAAAGTGTACACAACTGTACTATGTTCTTCGTGTTTCACTGTTGCAGTCATCACATTTGGGTAGATTCCCAAAGCTAAGGATGGGAGGAGGAATTTAGATAGCATTAGGACCAGCTATAAGGCTGTGCAAGACTGCAGTGGCAAAACCAGCTCTGGATTTAGAGAAAATTGGCAAATGGTAATGCTTGGTGAAAGTGTGTACAGAACTCCAGGTAGCAGCTTCTAAGATGTCCCTGGTAGGGGCACCTCTGAGAAAGGCTGTAGAGGTAGATGCAGCCCTGGTAGAATGTGGTCTTATCCCCTGTGGGATAGGTTTTCCATGGTGCTTATAGCAGAAATTAATGCAATGGCCTATCCATTTAGAAATGGTTTGCTTTGAAATGGCCTTCCCCTCAGCCCCTGCAGCAAATGCCATCAGCAGCTGTTCAGATTTCCTGAGAGATTTAGTCCTGTCCAAGTAATATCTAAGTTGTCTGTGCACTTCTAAGGAGTGTAGTATACGTTCCCCTTTGTTCTGTGGATTAGAAAAGAAGGTTGGCAAATGAATAGACCGATTAAGAACCACACTGGATACTACCTTTGGCAAGAAGGAGTGATTGGTCCTGAGGGACACCCTGTCCGCATGAAAGACGATGAAAGGCTCCACTGCCATAAGGGCCTGTAATTCAGACACCCTTCTTGCTGAAGTGATGGCTAAAAGGAAGGCTGTTTTCCAAGAAAGGAATTTCAACTCTGCACTTGCAGCTGGCTCAAAAGGAGGCAGAGTGAGATTTTCCAATACAAAGTTAAGGTCCCAGGCAGGGGTTGGGGCTCTCCTGGGTGGTCTCAAGTTTTTGGCCCCTCTGAGGTACTGCTTGAGCAGAGGATGAGAGAAGAGGGGAGGGTTCTGTGTTACAATGAGCTGAA
Source organism: Protopterus annectens (assembly GCF_019279795.1). Taxonomy (NCBI): domain Eukaryota; kingdom Metazoa; phylum Chordata; order Ceratodontiformes; family Protopteridae; genus Protopterus; species Protopterus annectens. Next base: position 1,218,931,628 of record NC_056744.1, read on the forward strand.
ATGGCTGAGGCGTGGATTTTAATGGAAGAAAAAGACAGGCACTTGTGAAGCATCTCAGTTAAGTATTGTAAAATCTGAGGTAAATTGGGCGCTGCTGTACCCATCCCTTGAGCTTGGTTCCAGGACAGAATCTTTTCCATTTTTCAGCATAAGATTTTCTAGTACTAGGCCCCCTTGTCTCCATAATGACATCCAACACTTGTTTACTGAAGGATGGTAACAGAGAGCTCAAGTAATAAGCCAGGCTGCCAGGTTCAGGGTTTGAAGATGAAGGTGCAGTATCTGGCACTCCTGCAGGGACAGCAGGGTAGGGGTCTGGGGCAGGTGTCATGGAGCCAGCAGTGACAAATTGTGCAAGAGGGGGTACCAGTGTCGGCGTGGCCAGTCTGGTGCAATCAGTATCATCCTCGGTTTGTCCTGTTTGATCTTTAATAGTACCTTGGAGAGGAGAGGCAGAGGAGGAAAGGCATAAACTGATAGATTTTCCAGGTGAAGGACATGGCATCCACTTTCCAATCTTGTTTGTGGGGAGTCCTTGTGCAGAATTTGTCCAATTGGTAGTTCTGGGGGGAGGCAAACAGGTCTATATCTGAGCTCCCCCATTTGTTTATCAACATGTTGAATGTCTTTGGTTCCAGTTCCCACTCGTGTGGGTCCATGAGATTTCTGCTTAGTTTGTCTGCCAGCGTATTTAGCTTTCCGGGCAGGAATTGAGACTGTAGGTGTACTTGGTAGCTCAAGGCTGTGTTCCACAGAGCCATGGCTAGTCTGCAGAGAGGGTATGAGTGGGTTCACCCCTGCTTGTTTATATACCACATGACAGTGGTATTGTCCGTCTTTAACATTAATTGTCCTGGAAGAATGTGGTCCTTGAAGGCTGTCAGAGCATTCTGTACAGCTAACATTTCTTTCTGATTGATATGCAGGTGCATTTGACTTGGGTTCCATTTGCCCTGAATGCACTTCCCTGCCAAGTGAGCCCCCCATGCATAGTCTGATGCATTTGTTGTTAGGGTTTGGCGGCAAGGGGTAGAGCGAATGGCAGTCCCTTGTTTTGGTGGCAGGCCTCTGCCCACCAAAGGAACTGTAGGCAAGGTATGATAGGAATCATTGCTTCTAGATCCTGAGAATGTTGAAACCATAGGCTTTCTAGATACCATTGTAGTTTCCTCATATGGAATTAGGAGAATGCAGGAGGCCATGAACCCCAAGGCTTGCAGTATTTGTCTTGCAGACAGCAGGGTCTTTGTGGTCATTAGTTTGAAGTAAACTGTCAAATGAACTTGTTTCTCTGGCATGAGGAAAGCCATCTGGGAAGTTGTGTTCAAGCTTGCTCCCAGGAATGCAATTTGTTGACAGGGTACAAGATGTGACTTCTTTTTGTTTATGGTGTAACCCAGAGAAATCAGTACCTTTTGTACAAACGCCAGATGATTCAAAAGTATGTCCTGGCTTTCTGCCTGAATTACACAATCGTCCAGGTAAGGGTATATTTGAATATTTCTTTGCCTGCAAAATGCAATGACTGAGCTAGGCACTTTGTGAACACCCTGGGTGCAGTAGATAAGCCAAAGGGCAGTGCAGAGAACTGATAGTGCATGTAGCCTGCTTTGAAGCATAGGTACCATCTGCAAGAGTCCCTGATTGGGATGTGCAGGTAGGCTTCCTTTAAATCCAGTGTTGCCAACCAGACATCCTTGCCTAGCATAGGAAGCAACTGGTGAAGTTAGCATCTTGAATTTTGGGATCACCAAAAAAGTGTTTAGGATAGAAAGATCCAGGACAGGACGCCAGGAGTGGTCTTTTCTGGGTACCAGGAAAAGTCTTGAGTAGGAACCTTGTCCCCTTTCCTCTTCTGGGACAGTTTGAATAGCCCTTATACTTAAGAGAGAGAGAGAAAACTTGCTTTTGAGCCTCTGCCCACTGATTTGGGGTTAGATCTGGCCAACCGTTTGGGGTTGGTAAAGTGTGGAAGTGGAATCTGTATCCTTGTGAGACTATATTTTAAACCCATTTGTCCTGGGTAATGAGTTCTCAGTTTTTTGCCTGCAGAGTAATCTTTCCCCCTAAAGGAGCAGTCAGTTGAGAAGGGCTTGGAAGTTTTAAAATTAAGTCATTGAGATAGTTTACCATAGGGGGAGTCTTACTAATCCCTGCTTTGGAAGTGGGAGCCCCCCACTGCTTAGTCCTGTGCATACCTTGGGACTGAAGCCTGAGTGTTCTGCTGGTTCTGGGTTTGGACTGAGAAGGCCTGGAAGAGGTAAGAAAGGACCAATTCTTAGAGGGCCGATGCCTACTAAATCTTGGAGGCTGCACTTGCAGGAAATCTTTAACAGTTTGCATAGATTTAGCTTTTTCCTCCATCTTTCTGAGTACTACTTCTGCTTTGCTGTCAAGGAGGTGGTCCTGGGTTAAGGGAGCATCCAGCAATTTAGCGTTAACATGATCTGGCAAAGATTGCTCCTTAAGCCAAGCATGCCTTCTAAGTACAGACCCAGTGACAGCAGATCTGCAAGATGCCTCTAGTGAATCAAAACCACATTGCAAAGTATGCTTTCCAACTTGTTCAGCAGAATGAATTAAACCCTGTAAATCCTTATTTACAGCACAGTCAGGAATCAACATCATTTTCTGTTTAAGCAATCCAATAATATGCTGCTGATACTTTAACATATGAAACTGGCAGTTTAAGGCCCTAATGGCCAAGGTTGCAGAAGTGTATACCTTATTACTCCATCTATCCTCCGCTCTGGAATCTGGATTTTTGGCAGTAGTAGCCTTAATGCCCTTGGGTCCCTGTGAAATGGTCTCAGGATCCGCAGTAGGATTTTTAAAGAGGAACTTGTGAGAGTCAGGAACCCTGTAATATCTATCTGTTTTTCTGGGAGCAGGAGGTAAGGAGTCTGGGGCCAAGCTAGATTCCAAAAAGGCATCATCAACAATGTCCAGTACGGGGGGAGGATAGCTAAAGGCCTGTGTTGAGGCAGGAGTAAGAAATCCCTAAGCTTCTTTTTAGAACCAGAGTAATCCTGGCTTTCCCAGCGAAAATGCTCCCTAACAGTATGCAAGGTTTCACCAAGAGAGATCCTCTGCAGGGGAAGCAGAGGGAATAGAGTCCTATGCATCAGAATCCTCATAGGCAGATGAGGGTAAATCCTGGTCATCAGAGGAAACAGAAATTTCAGAACCCTGATCAGAAGAATCATAAGCAAATTCAGTCCTAGGTCTCTTGGGAGGGGGGGGGGAGTTGGTGTCCCCTAATTAAAGTAATAAGGTCTTCAGCCATTGTTATCATTTGTTTTTTAGGCATAGAGGCCTGACCATGCTGTCTGATATTCATTTTTTTAGGCATAAATCGAGTTTTAGGCCTTGAAGAAAAAGATGGTGTTAGTTTAATATGCAAGTCAGTAAGCCTGAATACACCCTCAGAAGCCGGGGCTTGCACAGCGGCTCCAGACCCATCCAAGGTAGAGACATCTGCAGGTTCCACAGCTGAAGCATCTCATGGCATAATGGACTCTGAAAGGGTCTCAGTAGAGGCCTGTGAATCTGAAGTAGCGAGTATCAGGGGCTGCGAAAGCGCCTCACTGAGTACCAGCGAACTGGCGACAAGCTTAGGAGAAGTGCCGTCGGCAGCTTTGGACCTAGGCGGCCTATCTCTTGTCTTTATCTTTGCGGTTTTTTTCAAAATGTCGGTAGTCAGGTGGCTTACCAAAGCCATATCTGGGTAATTGAACCGAGTACCAAAATATTTAGAAGCATAAATATACAGACGACGAATAGTTCGTTGTTTAAATAAGGCACAAAACCGACAGCGAAGTACATCGTGGTCACGGCCTAGGCAAGGAATACAGTAAGAATGAAAATCTTTATGAGGTATTTGCTTTCCACAAGAAATACAATTATTGACTTTTACTCACATCGGTTTAGAGCAAGAAAAAGTTTCCCTGATGGGGTACTTTGCTTTAGTTGAAGACTTTGGTTCTGAAACTCAAAAACGAAAGTTTCAGGAGTCGGCCGACCGGCACTTGCGAATTGCTTCTGCTTTGGGCACTGCACTGCAAGAAAGCCTGATGTAATGGTGTCGTCTGCATACTTTATACCCCTGACGACCTGACGTCATGGAAGATGAGACAGCAACAGACGCAGGACCCAAGCCTTTGATAATCAGGCCGACTGAGGGCTACTGCAAGCAGATAACCCTAATGTGATCACTGCAAATGTGATGACTGCAACAGTGAAATACGAAGAACATCTGATTTGTTTGCAGTTAAAAGCACTCTCTAGAGTCTCCTTGCTCCTTTTTCCTTTTTCTGTTTAAAACTTTCATTTAGTTTCTCACTGCTGTTTTTCTGCTGTCATTTATTTAATTTATTTAAGTTTTAAGAAGAGCCCATTTTTAGTGAAGGCCTGGGGAGAAAAGCTCCACCATAATTTAAGTTACATTTCACGTTACAAAAGGACATGGTTCATACAGCTAATTAAATATTTACAGATAAGCTCCATGATAACTGCAACTGGCTTGACACAATGTTACAAAAATGAAAAGACCTAATTCAATACAGAAATTTCAACATTTACATAAAGTGAACATTTTTGTTATAAACTCAATTGTAGGTTTAACATTTAAAAATATATAGCTACTAGCCTACAGTAGGTTAGGAAAATATTATGTATGGAGAGGGTAATAGTATATTTGAGATTGGAGGGTATGGTACAATAGACAGAGAGAAATTAGTTTTTAGTAGGGGAGGGATTGTTTTGGGTGGGATGAAGTAATAGTACAGGTAACTGGATGAGTCAGTGCAAGGTGGAATAGGGAGGAGAAGGGTTTAAAAGTTGGAGCGTGGCAAGGGCATTCCCATTTGGAAGAAAAAGAAGAGAGTAGATGAGATTTGAAATTTGTATGGTTAGGTAGGTTGCATAGGTGTGTGTGGAGAGAGTTCCACTGTTTAGCTAAGGAGTGGGACAGCAGTAGATGGCCAGGAGATCGTGCAGATTTGTGGACCTGAAGGAGATTTTGGTTTCTGGATCTGAGTGCGCGGTTTGGAATGTAAGGTTTTAAGGAAGTAGCGAGAGCTGGGCAGTTGGCAGGTTTAAAGATGAGCTTGTGGGCAATGGTGAGTTGTAGGTAACTGAGGTAGTTGGGTAGTTCAAGCCAGTTGAGGGCGAGGAGGGAGTGGCAGTGGTGGGATGAGTTTTTTGAATTGGTTGCAAATTTGGAGATCTTGTGGTAGCAGGATTCAAGTTTGGACCGAAGGCCAAGATGGAGATTGGTGAAAACAGGGGCACCATACATAAAGGGAGGGGAGTAGGAAGGTGGACGCAAGAGATTTGATGGGTAGAGGGGCTTAGGAAGCAGTTGTGCCTGTAGAGGAGACCTAACCTTTGGTGGATTTTCCTGATTGTGGAGTGGATGTGGGTGTCAAATTTTAGTTCATCAATAATGATGCCAAGAAGCTTGGTGTTGGGAACAATTTCAAGGAGGGTGTTGTTTTGGCTCTATATGGTGAATGTGGATTTGTCAATGGAGTTTTTAGTAGGGGAAAAAAGCATTAGTTTGGTTTTATTTGCATTTAGTGCCAGATGGTTAGACTGGATCCAGATTTCTGTTTTGGAGAAGGCTAGTTGGGTTTTTGCTAGGAGCTCAGAGGGGGAGAAGGCTGAGCAGATGATTGTTGAGTCATCTGCAGATTGGATGACAGACGAGTCTGGGATGGATTGGTGAAAGTTGTTAATGAATAGGTTGAAGAGAAGAGGGCCAAGAACAGAACCTTGTGGGACACCTGTGGGTGTGGAAAGGAAGGGGAAAGTTGAAATTTTCCACTGGACAGCTTGTTGGCGGTTGGACAAGTCAAACATTTCTATAGTGTTTTCTGCCTAAAATAGCATAGCTGGTAGCTGTAGCATAGTTCCCCACCCACCCTCCCTCCCTATTTTCGTCTCGTTTTTAAACTTGGTGGCTTTGCAGTTACCCACTCCTACTGTAAATCTGATCTGGGACACTCCTCCCAGTCCAGTCTCATTAGCTCATTCTACTTAATACAGAAATAACATTTGGGAAGCCCACTCTCCTTAGTTTCTTCTTAACCTTGAATTATATTCTGCTCCTCCTTTCATCCTTTAAAAAAAAAAAAAAAAAAAAAACTTTATTCAACTGCTTTTACAGTATTTGGTTTCCTCCTTCTACTGTATTACTTCATCTTGCTTTTTCGGCTACTTGTTCTCTAAAGTGTTCAACTGCATCTTTTCTGCTGCATTTATTACTGCTTGTTTTTAGCCTGTTTCAATTGTAAGTGTTATTCTAAGCCTCTTAGTCTTGGTTTAAGCACTTGGGCTTTAGGCCTACCCCTTAGGGAGATGGGAACCCCTGATCAAAGTAATAAGGTCTTCAGCCATTTTGAGCATTTGTTTTTTAGGCATAGAAGCCTGTCCTGGAGAATGCTGTACTTGTTTCTTTGTCTTTAGAGTTGCTTTAGTCTTTGGCTTGGAAGCTGAAGTTGGCTTTACATATAACTGAGTTGGTCTGAAAACACCCTCAAAAGCCGATGCCTGCACAGCAGCTCCGAACCCATCTGAGGGAATAGTTTCCGAGGATCCAATACCTTGCGTTTCCAGAGGCCCAGTTGGCTCCACGTGGGAGTCGGAAGCGGCCTGTGGCTCTGAAGTAGCGGGCGTCAGGGGTTGCGAAACCGCCTCACTGAGAACCGGCGAACCGACGACAATCTTAACAGAAGCCTCATTGTCAGTTTTGGACCTTGGATGCCTGTCCTTGTTCTTTATCCTTGCGTTTTTTAGAAATTCCGGTCGTTGGTTGCTCCGACGGCATAGTATATAATTGAATCTTCGGCCGAAGTAATGAAAGGCAAAATCATACCAACGCTTAATAGTGCGTTGGTTAAATCTAGCAGAAAACCGACAAGCAACGTCGTGGTCAGGGTCTAGGCAAGGAATACAGTAAGAGTGAAAATCCTTATGCTGTATTTGCTCCCCACAAGAAATACAATTGTTAACTTTTTCTGACATCGGTCTGGAGCAAGAAAAAAGTTTCCCCAACGGGGTACTTAGCTTTAATGAAGACTTCGGATCTGAAATTTGATTTCGGAAATCTCAGGAGTCACCTCTTCCATGACGTCAGGTCGTCAGGGGTATAAAACAGGCAGCTGATGCCATTACATCAGTTTTTCTTGCCCCAAGTGTCAGGAGCCCCCCCAAATAGGAAGCTAGCACATGGTGTGGAACAGCACCCGTAAAAAGTAAATACCACTGCCATTAAAAATGGCCATAGAGAGGATAGGTAGAAAGGACAGAGAAAACCAGGGGGATGGATTGAGGGAAACTAGGACTGCAACAGTGAATACACTTGAACATCTACATTTATGGTAAGTGCACACAACTGTACTATGTTCTTTGTGTTTCACTTTTGCAGTCATCATGCTTGGGTTGATTCCCAACGCTGAGGAAGGGTGGAGGCAGTCAAGAAGTGTTAGGACTGGTTTAGCAGGCCTTGCAAGACGGCTATAGCAAATCCAGCTCTGGATTTAGAAAAAAATAGGTAAGTGGTAATGCTTGGTGAAGGAGTGTACAGAACTCCAGGTTGCAGCTTCCAGAATGTCCCTAGTAGGGACTCCCCTGAGAAATACTGTAGAGGTGAAGTAGCCTAGTGGAATGTGTTCTTATCTCCTGTGTGGTAGGTTTTCCATAGTGCTTGTAGCACAAATGGATGCAGTGTGTTATCCATTTGGAAATGGTTTGCTTTGAAGTGGCCTTGCCTTCTGCCCCTGTAGCAAAGCTGACTAGCAGCTGGTCAGATTTTCTGAAAGGTTTAGCCCTGTCAATGTAGAACCTGAGCTGTCTGTGCACGTCCAAGGAGTGCAGGATCCTTTCCCTTTTACTCTGAGGATTAGGGAAGAAGGCTAGCAAATGGATTGCTTGGTTTGGAGCCACAATGGACACCACCTTTGGCATAAAGGAGGGGTTAGTCCTGAGGGAAACCCTGTCAGCATGGAAAATAATGAAGGGTGCCACAGCTATTAGTGCCTGTAACTCAGACACTCTCCTTGCTGAGGTTATGGCTAAAAGTAAGGATGTTTTCCAAGAGAGAAATTTTAACTCTGCTGAAGTGGCAGATTCAAAAGGGGGAAGCATGAGCTTTTCCAGTACAAAGTTAAGGTCCCAGGCAAGGGTGGGTACTCTCCTAGGGGGCCTTAAGTTGTTAGCCCCTCTCAGGAACTGTTTGATGAGAGGGTGAGAAAAAAGAGGTGGCTCAGTATTATAATGAGCTGAGATGGCAGAGGCATGAATCTTAATGGAGGAGAAGGATAGACCTCTGTGGAACAGCTCTGCTAGTTAATCAAGGATTTGAGGTAAGGAGGGCACTGCTGTGTCCCTTCCTTTAGACGGATTCCAAGAACAATATCTTTTCCACTTTTCAGCATAGGATTTCCTAGTACTAGGCCTTCTGGCCTCAAGAATGACGTCCAGCACCTATTTGCTGAGAGGTACTGGTGGACTACTCATGGGATAAGCCAGGCTGCAAGGTTTAGGGTTTGCAATTGTAGATGCAGAATCTGTCCCTTCTGCTGAGACAGCAGGGAAGGTGTCTGATGAAGGTGCCAGGGTAGCACCGTTGTCAGACTGCATGTGAGTGGGTATCAGTGCTGGCGTGGCCAGTCTGGGGCAATAAGAATTGCCCTTAGCCTATCCTGTTTGATCTTGAGTAGTACTTTTGAGAGGAGGGGCAGAGGGGGAAGGCATAAATTGAGGGGTTTTCCCATTTGAAGGACAAGGCATCCACCTTCCAAGGCCCTGCTGTGAGGGTTCCTAGTGCAAAACTTGCTCAACTGGTGGTTCTCCAGGAAGGCAAAGAGGTCCACCTCTGGCGTCCCCCACCTCTGGATTAGAAAGTGGAAGGTCTTAGGCTCCAATTTCCACTTGTGTGGGTCCAGGAGATTTCTACTTAAGTCATCTGCCAGTGAATTTTGTTTGCCTGGCAGGAAACTGAACTTGTAGATGCACTTGGTTGCTCAAGGCTGTGTTCCACAGGGCCACGGCTAACCTGCAGAGTGGGTAAGAATGCAGAGTGGGTAAGAATGGGTGTTGTCTGTTATCAGCAGCTGTCCTGGAATGATTAGGTATTTGAAGGCTGTAAGAGCATTCTGTACAGCTAGCATCTCTTTTGGATTAATGTGCAGAAGAATTTGTCCTGGGCTCCACTTGCCCTGAATGCATTTGCCAGCCAAGTGAGCCCCCCATGCATAGTCTGATGCGTCTGTTTTCAGGGTTTGGGCAGTGAGGGGTTGAGTGAAAGGCAGCCCCTTGTTGTGGTTGCATGCTTCTGCCCACCAAAGGAACTCTGCCCTTAGACAAGGTATGATCCAGGTCTTGAGAATATTAGCACCAAAGGCTTTTTAAGTGCCACTGAAGTTTCCTCATATGCAGTCTTGCATATGGAATTAGCAGAATACATGAGGCCATGAACCCTAGGGCTTGCAATATTTCCTTGCAGATAGCTGGGTTTTTGTGGCCATTCATTTGAAGTAGTTGTTCAGACAGACCTGTTTTTCTGGAGTGAGAAATGCCATCTGGGAAGTTGTGTTTATGCTTGCTCCCAGGAATACAATGTTTTGAATGGGCACCAGTTGTGATTTCTTTTCGTTGATGGTGTACCCCAATGAAGTTAGGAGTCTTTTTACAAATGCCAGGTGCTGAAGTAGCAATTCCTGACTTTCCGCCTGAATCAAGCAATCATCCAAGTATGGGAAAATTTGGACATTTCTCTGCCTGCAGTATGTAATGGCTGGAGCCAGGCACTTTGTGAACACTCTGGGCACAGTAGATAAGCCAAAGGGAAGTGCAGAGACCTGATAGTGTATACAGCCTGCCCTGAAGCATAGATATTTCCTGCAAGACTCCCTTATGGGGATGTGGAGATAAGCTTATTTTAAGTCTAGGATGACTAACCAGGCCCTCCTTGGCTAGCACAGGGAGAAGCTGTTGCAAGAGCCCTCTTTTCTGGGCACCAGAAACAGTCTGGAGAAAAAGCCCTGACCCCTTTGTTCTACTGGAACAAGTTGAATAGCCCTGATATTGAGCAGGGAAAGTACTTGCTTTTGAGCCTCTGTCCACTGGTTTGGAGGAAGGTCTGGAAACCCACTTGGGGTTGGCAGTGACTGGAAATAGAATCTGTACCCCTGGGATACAATGTTTAGAACCCATCGGTCCTGAGTAATGGACATCCAGTTTTTTGCATGAAGGGCATGTTTTCCTCCTAGGGACGCTAGTAACTGGGCAGGGCTGGGAAGGATAATAGAAAAGTCATTGTGAACTTTTTCCATAAGGGGGTAGCTTATCACGTTTTTGAGGTGGGAGCACTCCATTGTTTAGATCTCTGCATACCCTGAGACTGTAGTTTTGATGGTCTGTTTCCCCTGGGTTTGGACTCAGGCGGCCTGGAAGGGGCTGGAAAGGACCAGTTTTTAGAAGGCCAATGGCTACTGAATCTAGGTGGCTGCAATTGTAAGAATTCTTTAACAGTTTGGATAGATTTAGCTTTTTCTTCCATCTTTTTAAGAACCTCTTCTGCTTTGGTGCCAAACGGTCCTGACTTTAAAGAAGTGCCTAGTAATTTTGATTTGACATGATCTGGCAAATTTTGTTCCTTCAGACAAGCATGCCTTCTTAGTTCAGTCCCAGTGACTGCAGCCCTGCAGGATGTTTCTAGGGCATCAAAGCCACACTGCAAAGTATGCTTACTAACTTGGTTTGCAACATGCATTAACTCTTGCAAATCTTTATTTTCTGCACAATCTGGAAGTAACACCATTTTCTGTTTAATTAGTTCCATGATATGTTGTTGGTACTTCAACATGTGAAATTGGCACTTCAAAGCCCTGATGGCAAGAGTTGCAGAGGTACATACCTTCTTACCCCATCTGTCTAAAGCTCTGGAATCCCTGTCTGAAGGGGTAGGGTTTTTGGCTGTAGTAGCCTTAATACCTTTAGGTCCCTGGGAAATGGTCTCTGGATCCACAGTAGGATTCTTAAAGAGAAATTTGTGAGAATCAGGTACTCTGTAGTACCTGTCAGCTTTTCTAGGGGCCGGTGGTAAGTCTCTGGAGTAAGACTGGATTCAATGAAAACATCATCTACAACATCCAGTATAGCTAGAGGCCTGTGCTGAGGCAACTCTAAAAATTCTCCGAGTCTCTTTTTGGACAGAGGGTAGTCCTGGCATTCCCAGCGGAAATGCTCTCTTAAAGTATGCAAGGTTTCAACAAAAGTAAAATCCTCTGGAGGGGAGGCAGAGGGAATGGATTCCTCTGCATCTGAATCCTCAAAGGTTGATAAGGGCATGTCCTGGTAATCAGAAGGGTCAGAGTCTTCGGACTCCTGGTCTGTAGAATCAGAATGAACTTAATTCTTTGTTTCTTAAGTAGGGGAAAGCTGGCTTCTCCTAATTAGGGTGATAAGGTCTTCAGGCATTCTAAGCATTTGTTTTTGTGGCATGGGAGCTTGAGCATGCGGTTTGGTCGCCGGTTTTCTAGGCGTAGTGCGTATTCTGGGCCTGAGAAACTTGGTAGTTTTAGCTAAAACCAAAGTTGTCGGTTTAATGCAAACATCGGTAGGTCGGAATACACCCTCAGAAGTCGGTGCCTGCACAGAGGCTCCGGACCCATCCAAGGTAGAGACATCCACAGGTTCCATAGTCGAAGCATCATCTCGCAGCATACCGGACTCCGAATGGGTCTCAACAGAGGCCTGCAAATCTATAGAAGCGAATCTGTAGAAGCGGGCATCAGGGGCTGCAAAGGTGTCTCACTGTGTACTGGCAGACTAGCTTAATGGAAGTGTTGTCGGCAATTTTGGACCTATGCGGTCTGTCTCTGTCTTTATCTTTACATTTTTTTTGGATGATCAGTAGTCGGATGGCTTATTGAAGCCATTTCGGAATACGGAGAACGAGAGCGAAAGAATTCAGCGACAGCCAGACGACGAATGGTTCGGGCATTAAACAAGGCACAAAACCGACAGCGAGGGATGTCGTGGTCTGGGCCTAAACAGATGACGGAATGAAAATCTCTGTGAGGTATTTGCTTTCCACAGGCAAGACAATTGTTAACTTTTTCTGACATCGGTTTGAGCAAGAAAACAGGATCCCCAACGGGGTACTTAGCTTTAGAAGACTTCAGGTTTGAAACTCAAAAAAAGAAAAGGCCGACCGGCACTTGCGAACTGCTTCTGCTTTGGGCTCCTTCTCGGCAAGAAAGACTGATGTAATGGTGTCGGCTGCCTGTTTTATATCCCCGACGACCTGACGTCATGGAAGAGGTGACAGCATCTGACACAAAAATCCTAAGACTCTGGTATTCGAGCCGACTGAGAGCTACCTGCAGGCAGATAACCCAAGTATGATGACTGCAACAGTGAAACATGAAGAACATCTACACAACACACACCCATATATGTAGAGGTTCGCAAAAAAAATACTCAAACAAAAGAGACCTCAGAGGCAAAAACACATGGCAATTCCACAACCTTCTGCATCACACACCATGTATAACCAACACACCTGTGTCTCGCAACCAAAAAGGCCTAACCACAAACCCAACATATTAGTCACAGGAGACTCCACTGTGAGTGAGACCAGGTCACCAGGACGGATAAAAAGAAAGTCACTGTTAGTCGTCTGTCAGGTGTCAGAATCCGCCATAATCACACACACACTCAAGTCTCTCAACAACAGGTACTGTTATGACTCTGTCATAGTCCATGTTGGGGTGAATGACTTGAGACGTACCTCCCTGGACTATATGAAGAGAGACATGATTGAGCTTGCTGAATGTGCATCCCAGACAAGTATGTCCCTAGCCTTAAGCAGCATTCTACCGTCACCCAGAGTGATGCCTCAATACAAACAGAAAATGTTTGACTTTAACAAATGGCTTAATTTCTGGTGTCATTCCAGGGGGATCCAGTACCTGACAGCCTGGGAAGATATGACTGACAGACTATGATGCTTTGCTAGAGATGGCCTGCATCTGTTTCACTTGGGCTTAAGGCAAAGGCCCTTGCCACCCCCATAGTGCCTTTTTTAGGAAAAGTCCTGAGATTGATAAAACCAACATAAAAATTTCAACAAAATGCAAATTAAAGGTCATGCTGCTAAATGCCAGGAGTCTAAACATGAAACTGCACTCACTGCAAGCATTTTTAACCCTGGAATATGCTGAAATTTGTGCAGTCACAGAAACCTGGTTCAAAGATGTGGAGAACACACCAGCCTTATCTGGTTACTCATCCTATCACACATTCAGACCCCAAACTGTGGGCAGCAAAGCCAAAGGAGGTGGAGTTTCAATAAGTATTAAAGACACATACACCTCTAGGATGTTCAAACAGTATGACACGCAGGAGACACACCAGGTGCAGTTAACCAGTGACAGGACCCCTGTTCAAACCATAGCTAGCTACAGGCCCCAAAATTGACAAAAGATACCCTCTCCACCTATCTAGACCTCTTCGGATCCATCAAGAATCAACCCTTTACACTGATCCTGGGCGACTAACTACCCAACCATAGACTGGAAAAACTACTCATGCCAGAAGGCAAATGCCCAGAGATTCCTCGATTTTATCAATGCAAATGTCTTGGAACAGCTAACTGATACCTCACACAAGAGGTGATATGTTGGTATTAACCAACATGAGTAACCTCTGCAGCACCCCTACAGTATTAACCTCCCTGGGAAGATCCAACCATAAAGAGGTCACTTTCGAAGTCAGCATCTCCCCTGAACCCCTTCTAGCTAGGGTCAAACAAAAAAGCTTCTCCAAAGTTGATTACAACCTCTTGAGGGAGGGTATAAACAGCTTCTCGGCCCCCTCCCCCTCTGTTGGAACTGGCACCAATGTCCAAATCTACAACAAAGTACTACATGAGCACTTGTATAGATGCATAGTATCAGGAATACCTGACAGGACAAAATCGTCCTCTGCAAGGAAGAGTAAACCTGTCTGGTGGACATCTGCAATAAATAAACTATATATCAAAAGGAAAAAAAAAACTGCTGTCCAGGACCAAGAAGGAGCAGGTGCCCAACTGGAAGCAATCTCTCCTTAGCCTGAACAAGCAAATAAGAGCACTAGTGAAATCCTCTAAAGCCAACTTTGAGCCCAAATTGGCCACATCTACCAGAGACAATCATAAGGCCTTCTTCACACAAGTCCGCAATCTCAAAGGAAGCACCCAGATCTGTTCAGAAATCGTGGTCAAGGACACCATATACACAAATGCTGTAGATACAGCCAACCTAATGGCTGACAGATTCAGAGAAAACTTCACCCCTCTGTTCTCCCATCAGTAAATCAGGACATCTCCAGTACCTGACCCCTTCCCCTTATCTCTTGGGAAAAGGTCATCACTGCCCTCTCAAAGGCAAAAAATACAGCCTCCATGAGACCGGATAACATCCACGGCTGCATCCTACATGAACTCAGGCATGAACTTGCAGCACCATTAGGCATCCTATTCAACCAAAACCCGAGTACTGGCTTTGTCCCAGGTGAGTGGAGGATAGCCACTGTCATTCCTTTACACAAAAGTGGAGTGCCCACCGATCTGGGAAATTACAGCTCCCAGAGTATTCACAAAGTTTCTAGCCCCAGTCACTGCTCACTGCAGAGTGCAGGACATTCAAATATATCCATACTTAGATGACTTCTTGATCCTTCACCAGGACTGCCATACCCTCCACCACCACTTAGGCATGGTGTCCAATACCCTGGCAAGCCTAAGATTCACTGTGAACCAGGAAAAATCTGACCTGACGCCCACCCAAGACCTGGTTTTCTTGGGAGGCAGGATAAATACAGATGAGATGGCAGCTTTCGTTCCTTGCCAGAAGGTGGAAGCCATCACACATAACCTCCAATCACTACTCTCTCTCCAAACCTCAACAGCCAGGGAATTCTTGAGGGTCCTAGGCCACATGGCATCCCCTGATACCCATATGCCCCCCTTAGCAAGGCAGCATATGAGAAAATTTCAGTGGGTACTGAGGAGTCAGTGGAACCAACATTCTCACCCCCTGGATACACTGCTTCCTCTCCTCCCATGCCTGAAAAAAGACATGCAATGGTGGATTACAGCCATACGCCTCAACCAGGGTTTATCTTTGCAGATTCCCACATCTTCACAACAAATCTTTACAGATGTTTCAGACCTGGGTTGGGGAGCAGTCCTGCAAACCCACAACAAACAAAACAAAGCTCAGGGTGAGTGGTCCTCCCTCAAAGGGATCACATCAACATCAAGGAGATGAGGGCCCTTCAGTTAGTCTTGTACACCTTCCATCCAATCCTACTACCAGACACCTTAAAAGTTGTCACAGACAATATGACTGTCCTATGATATATCAACAAGCAGAAGCTCTAGACACAGTGTCAGCACAGTCGTATACACTTCTGAGCTCATGTTTAGAAACTTTAGTCAAGAGAAAAACAACTAGATTCAAATATGACCTGCCTTTTAGAGACAATGAAACAGCAAGTTCTTCCATACTGTAAGTACATTTTAACACAAACTTCCACATATAGCCCCAATAATTCAAGATCCTAAAGCTAACTGTTAGTAAACAGTTACCTTACCTTGTTTGTTTAACCACTTGTCCTCCTTACCAGGAGGTACTGGGTTAGAAGAAGCCAAAGATTACTTGTTAGGTGTTGCTGCTGCAGTTATTGCAGCAGGGTCAGTGGACAGTTGAGAATAAAGGCATTTATAATCTGTAAATATCATATACTGCTTATCAGATTTCTTTGGAACTGCAGCCAATGAGTCAGAAGCCTTCCAAGCACCTTTAAAAGTGTCTTAAACAGCAAGCAAAATGGAAGGAGTATGTGCAGAATTAGCAATCCTTTTCTCTAATAAATTATAAAATCTGCCCGCCCATTTCTGGGACTGCCCTTGTTTGCTCCCAAGCAAAAACATCCCTAAGTCTAGAAACAGTTTCAGCCAATGGTAAAACTTGTCTAGTATTAACTTCAGGTTCACTATCTGAAGTATCAGGGTTTTGGGTGATAGATCCCTGAGGAAAATCACCCCTGTCTGTCAGAATCCTCATCCTCTGAAGCGCATACTGTTCTCTGGCAATACCTGCACTCAAACTGTTAAAAGGCAAACAGCTCCCAGAACAGACTCACTGCAAAGCATTCTTATCCAAAGATATAACATCTGAACTATACACAGAAACAACCTGATCATCTGACTTGTGATTAAGCTTTACTTTCCCTTGCCTCCTTACTGGGACAATGGTCAGGAAACAGCCTTCTGTCCCTATCAAGAGCTCTCTTTCCCCACAACTCTTGCACCTAAAGTGTTTGGTTCTCCCATACCTGTAGCAGGTACTGGAACCTCACCCAGGGACATGTCTAACCTCCTATTCATAGTGGCCATTACAGCTACAGCAGAGAAGTTGAGGCAATAGGTAAGTGGTCTGTTGAACTGTCTTTGGCCATGTCAGAGAGACTAACCATAGGCTGAGATCAGGAAGAAGATCAGCAACAATCTAAAATTACTGAATAAATCAGAGAAATGTAAAACATAAATCCAATCATATGTAGTTTAGACAAGAAGTGGCTGATAAAGACTTCCAGTTTGTTGACTATGTTAAACTGATGGAAAGCCTCTAAAACCATAAATCCCTATTTATTTAATTAATGTTTACATGGCCAATTATGGGACTAAATAAAAAATATATATAACGTCTTTGCTCTTTTTAATATATTTGTATAAACATTTAATGATGTAACCTATATGTTATACTGCAAAACAGGTCTAGACAGTATAGTCAGAGATATTTTTAATGTGTGGAGGGGAAAAGCTTTATCAGTGACCACCGTATATGCTAGTAATACTGAAGTACAAAATTACTTCTTACTTAATTGGAATACATCCAGGCTTTACATTGTAGGGTGTCTAGACAATATCCTTAGTTTAAGCTGTATACAGACACAGGATTTTTTAAGCAAATACTCTTAAAAAACAGAGAGAAAATGATGGAAAGCAAGAAAATGATCATTCTTTTTCACATCTGCAAAATTATTAGCATTCATTTTACCATAAGCATGTTATCAACTAAATAAAAGGCGTAAACTGGGCAAGCAATTAATCATGAGGGGTCTGACCAGTGTGTACAGAGTGAAATCTACAAGGGTTTTTTCTTGCATTCGCGAAGTTACTAAATGTTTACCCCATTAGCAAATGCATTTAGTTGGAGCCAATGAGTCTGCAGGTGCAACCAATTATTCAGGAATGGTCGCATCAATGTGCATGGAGCGAAATGTACAAGATACAATAAACTATTACAGAGAAAGTGTCGAGCAGTTCAGTGAAAATAAATGATGCTTGAAACCTTGGGTAGTAAATAATCATACAACGTAGTTGCCTCCCCATCAGCTTTATTACTTTAATGCATTTAATGTAGTAGTCCATAATTCAGTTTATTTACTGGTAGCCAGTGCATTTTTTCTTCAAGCTAAAAGTTGAAGTTTACTGAAAGCACACAAACTGTTTTTGACATCTGAGGGTAGAGAGAGAGAAATGAAGACTGATATCAATCTATGAAAGTTAGAATACAGACTCTAACATGCTTCAGGATGTCTAATCCTGATTTTAGAATGGGTAATGCCCATGTGTGCTTTCAGTTTGGGGCAACTGCTTCTACATGGAAAGGTAAACTTAATTTTGGAAAGTGTGTACAGTTTCATGTGCTTGCTCAGAGTTAAAAGTGGTTGGGAAGCAAAAATACTTCAGTGTTTTACATCTTAAGGGCTTTCACTGAAACAAAAAGTCTGGGAAAATGTTACGAGGTTCAAATGAGAGATGGCAAGAAGCAACTACATAAAGACCTGCCTACTAAACATTAATGTGTGCATGTAAGATGCAAGTTGGAAACATACATTCAAAATAAATGTCATCCATAACATGTGGAAGTAATACCTTTTTATCAGAACAGTTGCTTTGTTAGTATTAACATGGAATGGAAATGGCCTTGCATATATAGACAAAAAACAAAGAGCACTAAATTATATTATGAATTATATTATGAAATGTAAGTGCAAACACCAATGCTGCAGAAAATGCATTTAGATAGAATAAGCATGGGAATTTGTCAATGAAATTATTTCAGGGGATGGAAATTATTTCAAGTTGAGAGGGACTATGTCAGATTACATGTCCACCAACAATAAATGCAGGAAACAGAAGATGATGTATCTAATCATTTAGACATGCTACAAGGTTACAAGTGAAGGAGAAGCAAATTAAGAAGAAACTGGTTGACCAAGAAGTAAAATTTAAGGAGATACAAACAAAACACACTAAACTAGAAGACTGGCACGAAGAGAGAACCTTCATTTTTAAACAATGCCAGAGCAAGCAGATGGAAAGGAATGCACAGACTTTATAGAAACTTTTATTAAAAAGTGGACAGATATACCCAATCAACACATGCAAACAGGCAAGGCCCACATAGTTACTACTCCAGGGACTAGAACAATAAACAAGTTTCACTTACAATTATTAAATATGGGTATTTCCTGCAAAAAGAGGAACTCCAGTCCAAGCTGTGGGGGATGGGACATATTTTAAAGGTGGGTGCAATCAGAACACTTGTTGACAACAGGTTATCTTCCACCAGACTGAAATGTAATGCCTATATACCAGCCATTAGACTGGCACATCAAATGAGCCTGAGAGTTAAGCTGCTCTATTCAGTGACATTCCAGCTCTTTCACCTTGTTGGTTCCAAGATGCATCTCAACTTCAACAAGGCTAGGGATGACCTAAACCATCGATGCTATGAGATAAACCAGCCTGAACAGAATGAGGATAGTAATCACCAAGTGTACAGGAAAAAATGGTGGCGCTGTTACCACTGTCATAACCTTGGGGAACTGTGGTAAGGCTGAATGGCACAGCTCTAAAATGATAATATTTGGCTCCCAGATGGAAACAGAGAAATCTCCTTGAACACCTCTCTATCTTCACATGATATTATGTGTGTTTAGATCTATGGAGTACATCCAATCATCCTTCCTCAGAAGGGGCAATATGGACTGAAGCATCACCATCTGGAATTTTGTATGCCTGACACACTAATTCAAACAGCTCATATCCAGAATCGGTCTGGATGACTCTTTCTACCAATTTGGAAACTTCTGCTGTAGCATGTTCCCAATGAAAGGGAGGAACACTGGGAACTTTCTTTTTTCTGACAGGGGGAAAGAAAATGGCATACAATAACCTCTGGAAATTATGTTCAATACCCAAGAATCTGTGGTTATGACGTGCAAGGTTGGTGCAGAGATAAGCACTCCCAATTGCCTCCAGAGTGCAGCAGTAGGGCAATCCCTCAGTGGCACTGAAAAGTTTTTCCAATAAATGGTCCATGAAAACCCTGGTTATGCGGTCCACCTCTGCTTCTAGGATGTCATCTATTACTGTTAGCGCCACCTCTGCCATGAGGTAGTCCATCTCCAGGAGTATCCTGGTAAAAGCTTTGTACCTTCCTGAACCACATCTTTTCTCAGCCATAGTATCAAAACACACACACACACACACACACACACACACACACACACACACACACACACACACACACTAAAGAGAAACTATCTAATTATGACGCACCTAATGTAAAGAAAGCACAGTATATATTACCTCTAAATAATCTAAATGCTATGCAAGAAAAAATCTACAAGAACTAACAAACCTAACAACCTATCCAATCTAAAACCTATTCTAACACTACCAAGTCTACTAATCAATAAACTAGAGACAGAAAACCCCTTCTCTGGGTAAGGGAGGAATACTTATGAAGTTTTCACAAAAAGGATACAGGTTGACAGCCCTCAATGGCATGACCAAACACTTCAGGTGGCAAATGAGATCTGAGGTAGTAGGGTGGAGTTCAAGAAATTACGGGTAGGGGAAGAGTCAGAACCCTGGAACTTAAGAGTTTCAGATTTGGTGCTGAGGACGGATCTGATCAGATGCAACAACCTACAGCTGAATCGGATGAAAATGACAACATTGGATACAGTGATATTAACCATGAAAGGGTTGATGCTACATGAAAAATAAGTTACTGGAAAGTAAAGGAATAGCTCAGACGGAGTACATTAGGTTAAGACTAATCTAAATGCTAAATATGAGAAACTGAAGAATGGAAAAAGAAAATATTACCAACAGAATGTGAAATTAGGAAGATTACTACAAGGGGAATGGAGAATCTGACAGTTTTGTGGAGAAAAAGAAACAAACCCAGATATTGTGTGCAGGTAGATAATGAAGGAGGCTGCAAACAATGGGAAGAAGCTGAGCGGGATTTTAATCAGACTCCAGGAGGACAACTACTGCATATGTAATTAGTAGCTATTGAGAGGGCAAAGATGAAATGAGGAAATTCCTGGAATTCCAAGCCCGAATTAGTACAATATATTACAGCAACAAGAGCAAGACAACATAAGTGAAATTAATACCACAAGTATATGTTGGGTTGACAAAATTAAAGTTTAAGGTAACAGCTCAGTCAAGAAAAGAGTGGATTAAACTGCAGAACAGCTACATGGACAGCCAGTGGAGGAAAATATGTTTAGCTCCTAAACTTGCAACAACATTTTTACCGCTCAGGGCTACCTGTGACTATTAAATTTCTATGAGGGAAATATTTGTGTAAAATCGATTTTTTTTTTTTTTTTTACTTAAACGTTACAAACGTCTTACCTCAAGATTTTTTGTTTGGGGCTTAAACTTCTAGCTGGCAAGATTTATATCAATCCTTAACTCCACAGTCCCACTCTGCAGGACGAAAGTTAAATACCCACCCCTGAGTGACAACAGAAAAAAAGCAACTAGAAGTAACACAGACAAAGTTTGTAAATAATGGAAAATACAAAAAAAATCAACCCAATGAAGGCAGACATAAAAGGCATTTAGAAACCAAGTCAAATCCTTAGTGCATTATCAACAAAGAATCATATTACATACAATTCCAATCTAAGCACCACACAAAAACAAAATTGATCTAATATGAATACACTATTAAAACCTGAGGAATAAACCCCATTCCACTCCCTTTAGAAACAGACTATAAAACTGCTCCTACCCTTAACAAGTATTTTATTGAAACAGCATACTATGCTGTTGATCAGGCTAATGAGACAGATCCAATCAACCCCAAAGAACTTCCAAATGAATTATTCAACTTTACAATTAATAAATTTTAGCCAAATAAAAATGTTCCTACAAAGATTAAAGCTTTGTAGCCTAGCACCCAATCAACTACCTTCGGAGTACCTTCAACTTGCCAGAGATGCGACAAGCACACTCAATGGTTGCATTAATCAACAGACTAATTTCATGTTAATATATCTCAAAGCTTTCAAAACAGTTCTATACAATCCTAATCCACAAGGGTGATACTTAAACTAAAAACCTTGTGCTATCTTATCTTCCCTATCAAAAGACATTAGGAAATGTACATGGAAACAACTCTTCAAACACTCAAATAATTAACAAGGGTTTCAAACAGATATAGTACCGAAACAGTATTGTTAAGTTTCTCAAATAGCATCAATCACTAAAAAAGTCTTCACATAGCTTCTAACTCTCAAAAACCTCTGATAGCCTATACCACCCCTATTACTCTACAGACATGAAAAATGGATCAAAAGCAACCTTCAGTTGTTTAAGTTACTTCTGCAATAGATCCCAAGCTGTAAAGTGGCCATAACATTACTCTGATTTTGAAACTATACCTATTGGTGTTATACAAGGCTCTATCTAATGCCCCATCCTATGTAATATCATCATCGACAACATGCACTCTGTGACTAATTATGCTAAATTAGTACAAGGTGCAGATGACATTACTCTTACCGGTTTCATATACCCCCTTAAACAACTGCAACTCTCTACCCAACTAATCTTCCACAAACTAGAACATGGATTAACTAACTCAAAACTTCTAAATGCCCAAAAGATTAAGCTGATCTTTCCTGGGCCTGAAGCCACCACCAGATAAATCTGAAACCTTTCCAAGTTACTCAATCTGTACTTCTAGGACTCACTGTACACCATCAACACCATTTACATAAACAGAATATATCACACCAAAATCCAACAAGAAACGTGGTATGCTGTACATTGTATGAAACACCAGGCCACACAGACCAAAACTTCACTGCAAAAACAGTCCAATCAGCATCTTATTCTCATTGTCCACTATGACCAATTTTCCCAAAAGACAACTACTTAACCTAAAGCAAACAAAATTGTCGGATATGCCACTTGCATCTCTAAAACAATTCCTTACTTCATAGCCCTTCAAAGACTAATTGACTATAACTGGCTAGAACTGAAATACACACTCAAACACTAAGCCAATGAAAGACACTTTACAACATAATATACAAACCCAATAAATACCCAACAAATACCACCATAAACAACAAACATCCAACCAGAAATCTGAGAACCCAAAAATCAAAACCTTTAGGAAGTAATTAAAATAAATAATCATTAAAGAGCTTTATTATATTTAGTATATATAGTATATACACTGCCATTGAATGTGTTTTTAAAAAAACAATGGTTGAATTTTAAGGAAGTGATGCTTTTTACGTATTACAGCTGAATTGAATGAGGCTGACTACAGTATAAATTGTAGTTGGCGCCTTTTTACTGTGTTTTTAGCCTCTGAAGAAGCTACATTGTCGTAGTAGCGAAAACGCTATTTAATTTTTGTTTACAATAAAATTGCGTTAAGGCTTTGTGACTGTCCTGACTGCTGAGCACTTCTTTTCGTTTTTCTAAAGTTTGTTCTTACGTTTTGCAAGTTTGTGATGGCTTCGGAGTGCTTGGTTAGTCTACCCAGTCCTAATTTATTCGGGACTAGTCCTCCCGAAAACACAGATATTGCTTCCTTACTGGCGAGTATTTCACAGAGACTGGATGTCTTTAATGCCAGGCTCACCAACATTGAAAAGGGCAGCGGATTGTTTGTTCCTGCACTTTGACAGCCGTGGAGGACCTGGTTCTGACTTCACGGATAACCGTGGAGCAGCTGCTTCCCATGAAAAGGGTTCTGAAAGTAACTTTGCGATTATGCCAGCAGCGCAGACTCTACGGGCTATAACGAAATCCGGGAACACGACGACGCAAACACAGGACCGTTTTCATGGTAGTTTCCCGGAGGATTCTATACCGCGGGGACAAAAGCAAAGGTCCCAACAGGCTTCCACTAATGGTACTACCGGGTTTCCCTTAGAGGAATCCTCTGCTACTAACCGAGTAGAGAATGGAGGGGCACTTATTGGCGTTACATCAGCCGTGGACTGGTTAAAGAACACAGGTGACTTTTTTTCTTTTCTGCAACCATTAAATGATGAACCGCCGGTGCAGTTAACAGGGCACTCTAAGGGAGACAATTTTGACATTACAGCGAAACTTAAAATTTTGGATACCAAAACTTTAAAAATTCGTAAGCTTCAACTGGAAGTAGCTTACTTTAAACAATGTATATCTGAGAATATGATACCTAAGGGTTTAAGGAATAATTTTACACCCTCAGGTTTAATCATGGACAATGCTTTTCTCTCTGATTTAAAGGCACTGTTTCAGAAACAAGGACTTGTTCTTTTGGAACTTATTGTCAAATATTATTCTGCACATATTGACATTCTGAGTGCGGAAATTAATCAAATTGACGATGATATCAGATTGTATGTAAATTTCAGAAAGTTCAAGTTTGATTATGAACGCATTTTTGCTAGTATAGACAACTATATGGGAAAGTTAAAAAATCAAAAAACAAGGAAGCTGTTTAGGGATAGACAGGTTTACTCATCTAACACAGCTTACCCAAAACTAAGGAATATTGAAATTCATGAGGAAGTCCTTACACCTGAGGATGATGAGGCCCAAGGGATTGCAAATGAGCATCCAAATGAGACAAATCCCACAGATACTACAGGTAGCTGGAATGTTGTAAGAAGAAGTAATAGGAATAAAAATAAAAATAAAGTAGGGGGACCTGATACTCAGTTCACAAATGGTACTAATTTGTCGAATAATGCTAAAAATGATAGCCAGCATTTTTTAGGGAAAGGGCCCAACCAAGACAGCAGGAAAAAGAACAAGAAATGGAAGAACTAATGGCTGACATGATACCCTCGGAGGTTCCCAATTTTCCAGCTATTGTTAAGAATAGAAAAGGGGATTTCACCATTTACAACTTCTCATCACTCACTCTAGAACCAGAGTTAGTTGAGCTACTTTCTTTAGGCAATAATTTTGTTCCTTCAAAACATTTTGATGTTGTTAAAGTTCTTATTGACCTTAAGTGCTTTGTTAGGAAGCTTAATTTAAAATTACTATTTAATAATTCTAGTAATGAAGATAGATTTGCATTAAAGCTTCCAAGTACTTTTAATCCCCCTTTGCATGTGGGCTTACGTATTTTCGAAAATGCCTGCGAATTGGATATTAGACACTTAGACAAAATTAAAGGGGCTAGGAAAAGTACATTCAACATCTCAAAGGAACAGTTACAGGCCTTAAACCAACTTAAAGAATTTTCTGTCAGGGTCATGAAACCCGACAAAGGTGGGGGCCTGGTAGTTTTTGAACATAGCCTGTATAATGAAAAAATGTCATTAGTTTTGGACACACCTGCCTATTCTAATTCATCCATCAATGAAATGAACATTAATAACCATAGGATCAAGGGGTACTATAGGGATCTTTTTATTGAAGGGAGAATAGACCTTGATACCTATGAATACATTAACATCTCTCAACCTAGGACGCCTGTGATGTTTGGTATTCCCAAGATTCATAAGAATCTTGGGGATCCGCCTATGAGGGCTTTGGTTGATGGGAGATCCTCCATCACTTATCCATCAGCAAAATACATAGATTTTTTGTTAAGTAAATACTTGGAATGCATTCCAAGTATTTGCAAGGACTCTTGGAGCTTTCTTACTGGTATTAATAATACTGATTTTGACAGCGCATACAACTTTTTGACAGTCGACGTAGTCGACTTATATACTTCAATTCCACATCTGGAGGCCATCGAGTGGTTGGAGTTGTTGTTGCTGGAACTTAAGGCCCAAGAGATGAGATTAATAATGTTACAGAACTTCTAGACATAGTCCTGTCCTCTAACTTCTTTGTTTTTGGAAATGACTATTATATCCAGAAGCAAGGTGTAGCAATGGGCTCTCCATGCGGTGCCATTGTAGCCAATCTGTTCATGGCACGCTGGGAGAGAGAGTTTGTCCTGAATCATCCAATATGGAAAGACAGAATTTGTCATTATACAAGATTTCTTGATGACATTTTTATTCTGTTTAAGGGCAACGAAGAAGAGGCACAGTTGTTGATTAATTATTTCAATAACACTACTACATTCCTTAGGTTTACTTTTAAATTTGACACTAGTGAGATAGAATACCTGGATGTCAAACTTAAAAAGGATATAGGTAACCTCAGGTTTATTTCATCTATTTACCGTAAAGACACTTACATCAATTCATTCTTACACTACACAAGTGCCCACCCATACAAGTTAAAAAAAGCTATTATTAAAGGACAACTGGTTAGGGCTGGGCGGATGTGTAGTGATTTCAAAGAATTTGAAAAAGAATGCACTGTCCTTACTGAATTTTTCCTAAATAGGGGTTACCCACTCTCAGTCATTGAAGAACTAACTTTAGAAGTTACCAACAAAAGACGGAACGGGACTATTTGTCCTTTAATAATTGACAGAAAAACTATAAATGTGGGAGATCAAGGCCCATTCATTGAGGAGATAGGCATAAGCCTTAGCCCTGTCATTGTGGTTGAGCAGCCTAGAATTGACTTCACTTTGTCTTTCTCAACTGTTTTCAACTTGAATTCAAAAGAAATATCAGAGATTATTGATAAGAACTGGTATTTTATTACCACTAATTCATTTTTGGTTGAGAAACTTGGCACTAAACCAAAGGTCACATTTAGGAGAGGTAATAACATAAAGGAATTATTACAATCAACTTCATCTGGCCAGGCCCTCCAGAGAACAAAGGGGTGTTTTACTTGTGGATCATGTAACTGGTGCCATGTTTTGAGGACTGGTAATTCATTTAGTATAGGTAGCAAAAAATATTTGATTAATTACAGAATAACTTGTGACACCAAATCTATTATATATGTTGCTCTCTGTGTATGTTGTCCGGCATTTTATGTCGGAAAAACTGATAGAAAATTCAGAGAGCGCATATACCAGCACATATATGCCATTAGGAATAATAAAAATGAAAATGCACTTGCAAAACATGTGGAATCAAACCCTGGGCATAACTTTGTATTTATGGGTATTGATTGTAAACATAAGTCAGTCAGGGGAGGACCTATTTCTCTTTTATTAGAGATTTTGGAATTACAATGGCAACTTAAATTAGATGCCTTTAATTTGCCAGGCTTAAATGAGAGCTGCAATATAGCCCCTGTGCTAAAATATAGGTCTTTTTTACGTTGACTATTCACATGTGGTTGTTTCAACTGAAGTCACTTTGAATGTTAATTTAGAGTGAAACAGTTTTACAATGTATACCATATGTATATATAATTTTATTTGCATTTATCAATTTTATTGTTTATTGTATTTATTGTTAATCAAATGTAGGGGTAGTAGGCATATTACATACATATATACATTGCCATTGAATGTGTTTTTAAAAAAACAATGGTTGAATTTTAAGGAAGTGATGCTTTTTACGTATTACAGCTGAATTGAATGAGGCTGACTACAGTATAAATTGTAGTTGGCGCCTTTTTACTGTGTTTTTAGCCTCTGAAGAAGCTACATTGTCGTAGTAGCGAAAACGCTATTCAATTTTTGTTTACAATAAAATTGCGTTAAGGCTTTGTGACTGTCCTGACTGCTGAGCACTTCTTTTCGTTTTTCTAATATTTAGTATAGGAAGTTAAACTATGGTACTCTGTTCTACTGGGCCTATGAGGTATCAAATCAAAATAGCAACAGCCTACATATAAGTGTATGTACGTGTGTGTGTGTTATATATATATATATATATATATATATATGGGTCTACCTGATAACACCGACACGCCAAAACACCGACAACGAAATAACCGACACGAAAATACCAAAAAAAAAAAAGTTCAAAAACACGAAACTTCACATGCCCGACAACCAAAATCCCGACAATCAACAAAACAAATACCTTTCCCGAAAAACACACACACAACACAAGCACACCAAAAACCTTACAAACCTACACTAAACCTTACATACACAACTATCTATGCACTAACCTTAACCCAAACCCTAACCCTAAGGTCCGTCACCATCGCACACTTAACTTACCCAAACCCTAACCCTAACTCACTTAACCCGCCCCTAAACCAAAACTCCATCACTATCGCACACTTACCTGACCCGCACCCTACCCTAACGTTCGTCACTATCACACACTTACCTTACCCACACCCTGACCATAACGTCCATCCCTATCGTACACTTACCTTAACATGTCAGTGTTCTCAGCGTCGGGATTCTCAACTATCGGTCTTCTCCGCTGTCGATCTTCCGGTCGGTGTTCTCGTTGTCGGCGATCTGCGATTTTGGCGTTTTCAGGTGGATATATATATATTGTATATAGATTTAGGACTTTTGAACGAAAGTTCAAAATCCCGAACCCATTACCATCGAACACACTAACGAAAGCGCTTTCATCGAAAAAGTGCTTTCGTTAAAGTATGTTAAAAAAAACAAACAAAATTTACTTGAATGCAAGGGGGCAAGCCCCCCACTTTAATATTCTCACTCCGAGGTCGCACTACAGTGGGGAAAAGGGAATTTTCCCTTACTGCACCGTATTATGACCGGAACAACAAACATACTTACGTGAAAGTGCTGCTTCGGTGAACAGCACTTTCGCACAAGTATGCGCACCAAACTGGGATTCGGTGAAAGATGCAGTCGAGCATCTGTACGGATCCTATATATATATATATATATATATATATATATATATATATATATATATATATATATGTGTGTATATATATATATATATATATATATATATATCTGTGTATATATATATATATATATATATATATATATATATATATTTATATATGTGTGTGTGTGTGTATATGTGTATGCATATATATGTATGTATGCTCTTACATGTATATTTGCTTGAATGTATATATGGAAAACTTAAACATTTACATACTCTTATTCAATTGTGTTTTTAACTATTCTCATTGTATATTTTGTACACTTGTAATTTCAACCAAAAGGGGGAAAATTCTTACTGTATACTAATGGCTGTAAAGTCTACAATCTGTATGCTACTACTCTGTAATGTCTCTTTTGTAAATTTTTCTTCTCTCTGTAAACGTATGGAGTTTTCCAGTCAGACTATCCTGGCAAACAAATGTTTAAATAAATAAATTAAAAGCTCACCTAACATCCAAATGGTAGTGCACCTGTTTTTACTAACATCCTATCCTACTATCATTTATTCTTTCCCCTCTTATTCTGTTTTCACACATTTGACTTTTTAACAAAATATTTATTTTGCATTTTGACGGTCACTATATATATGCTGTAAATACCTGACTTTTATGCCAAGATGTAAATGTTGTTAAAATTTGAACTTTTCCATCTTTAATGCTTAAAAGATTATTTAAAAAACTATACAGATATAAATACTAGACTTAGGCTAAAGGATCGCATTAATACGACTGTTTTTGCCTCTGACTACTTATCATTTGCAGTGTACACTTGTAGTTCTTGCTCCAAATCAGGATTTCACAATACTGTTAGCTGATCAACCAATACTCCTAATTGTGAAACTTAAATTCTAGTTTGAAGTTGCTAGATTAGTTAAATTTGCTACTTGCTATATAAAAAAAATACCTGAAATAATTGTAAATGCTGTGACTT
Source organism: Protopterus annectens (assembly GCF_019279795.1). NCBI lineage: Eukaryota > Metazoa > Chordata > Ceratodontiformes > Protopteridae > Protopterus > Protopterus annectens. Next base: position 1,218,960,658 of record NC_056744.1, read on the forward strand.
TTAAATCTATTACCTTTGTCAGATGGAACAGACTTTAATACAGAAGTAAGTATGCTTGTTTTGCATTTCTTCTGACTGCCAGATATTGTTCCGCAAGTATTGTTCTCCCTGTGTGTAGGTGTGGGTGCCCTCATATTGATCATTGTTTGTCCTGCACCAGTGGCCCATGATGTAGCTGAAAAAGGCCTTTGGAAAAGATAACTTACCCAGTTAACAAATCTAAAATAAATAAAACACAGAGCTATACTCTTACTTATGTTGCACTTTAATGTGGAACTATACCTGGAACTTCCCTCCCAGGGCCTCCTCTGAAAATGGGCTTTTTACTCAGTGGGATGACCCTGGCCAAGAAACAGATTATCAACTTCGATACCAAATTAGCTCTCCATTATGTTAATGCTTTTTCCTGAAATGTACTACAATACTCGCTGGCAAAGGTTTTACAGTCAAAGCACAGCTGAAGCACTTAAAAAGACCTGCCTTCATTAGGGCAGATGGCCTACACAAAAACATTTTTCACAGATGTACAAAGCACAGTTCTTGACAGCTCTAGACCCTGCAAAGTTTCAAAGGACACACACATAGGAACTAATATGGATGACACTAACATATTAGCTTTTGCTGGCACCAGATCATAAAGGTGAACTTTGGTACTTCAGAAGAACAAATGTGTAAAAAAGAAGTTGTTTGAGAAGTCTTCACAGGAAAAAAAAATAGCATTTTTATTTTAATTCTTTGGCAGCTCTGCTGACAATTTTCCTCAGCCAGGTGGAAGTGAACTTAGAAATGGGCCACTATCATGATCTTGACGTGAATAAATATATTCGATTTGGATAAGCATAATTATCTTTGTTGGGGACTTGATACGATTGTTTAGATGTTTACCTCATACACAAAGTACAAGGTTTGACTCATACCTCTGAAAGGGAAATTGTCTAGGGTTAAAAATGTCCACAAGGGCAGCCAGCTTAGTACTTACCTGTGAACCTATCTAACAGAAGAACTTGTAGTCTTTTTAAAAATGGTTAGCATGCCTGAATAAAAATGTGGATAACGGCCATCAACTAGAGACCCTTTTTTACTGTCAGTTTGAGAGGCTTGTGATTTGGTTGTGGCACTCCACCCTGCTGCTCAGATAAGAGTTTGCTGTGAAGACAAAAAGCTACTGGCTGGGTCAATGATACGTGCACCAAAAGAGTAAAACACGGCTGCCTGAGTCAAAACTGTAATAAGAATCAGACATGCCTTTCTTCTTCTGACTTTCAGCAGTAACTGTAAGATGGCAGCAGCTGAAGGGAATTATACATCAGCAGGGCTTGATCCCAAATAATGGAGACGGTGTTTTCTTCCAGGTGGGGCTATGAGTGTGCCTGGAGAAAAAAGAAGAAACCTAATGTTCTGTCTGACATGTAAACAACAGATCTATCTCTGGATTACTTCAATTCTTTATGATCATGATAAATAGCTCTGTCTCAGCATTTGACAGATGGACATTTCTTTGCTTAGTATCTGCTAAAGTGTTATGACTGCATGAGACTTGAATGATCCCAAACTGTCATAACCACTCTATACAGAGACAGCAATGGGTCACTTCCTTTTTACTGACATACTTCATAAACGTCACAACCTGATAAAAACCCTGGCTTTAGGACTGATAAGAAAACCACCACATCCAACTAACTAGTCATGATTTCTTTTGAGCTGAAGTGTTGCTCTTTCTATGCTGTAAATAATGGGCTTTAAACTAACAGGTACTACAGGGTGTGCACTCCAAGCAAAGCTCTAGCAGTCAACTGTCAAGATATGATCAAGTAACCACAGGCCCTTTGATAAGGTTGGAACCATAAGCTTCTGAGGTGTTGTGTCACTTGAAACTTCATTATCTGCAGTGTTGCAATGATGATAACTGTCAGAGAGAGATCAGAACATAAAACTAACAGCCTTGAGGAATGCAATTACTGTCAAAAATGTTCTGGGATGAAGAAGCAAGCCCATCAAACAGTCACACACTGTCTTTACGAAGGAGTATCATTCACCACTTCAGCATTTTGGAAATGGCAGATGAAAACAACTGTTCATGTTCTCCACAAAGTCTTTGCCTCTTCCTCTTAATATCTGCATTAGCATTGGGGATGTGCATATAAGGTTCATAGTGAATGGATGTTTCCCCCAATTGCTCTGTGTTATGACTTTTGCCTTGTTAAAAAGTGTTGGCTAAAGTTGTTTATTCAATTTAAAGCTGTCCTTACTGTTGTATTAAGGTGTTATTTTCATAATAACATTGCATTATGAAAAGGCTGAAGCCAAAGTTTCTCTGATGGAAATAATGTAGAGTGACAGAATGAATATCAGGTGGGGTCTTGACATGGTAAAGGCACTGGTCAAACAAACGTGATACAAACACCGTCTCAGAGGGATGTCAGTGTGGCTGCTGAAGGAAAATGCATGATTTAGAGCTTTTAGCAGATATGCCAGACAACTGGAACCACACACCCACACACACACACACACACACACACACCATACCTCTTAGTAGTGCAAAAAATCTGGACAAAGCCTAACAGAATGGGTGGACAAATAGGGACAGATTTTAAATATTGCACTTACAACCAAAGAAAGTTGCTAGAATAACAGGATTTGTCTTATCATGCATTTTTTTGAAGGATATGAGGTCTGAAATACAAATATATATCATTATTTAGTGACTTCAGTCCTCAGATCATCCCAGTGATTTGCCAGAAAAATCACAAAATTTATGAGGACCAGACCAAGACTCAGAGGGAAAAATTTGGACATTCTGTGAAAATCTGTACAGCTGAGAGGTATGAATACCTCTCAGTCTCTTACTTAGATCAAGAAATCTGGACAAAGCCAAAAATAATGGGGGGACAAAGGCCCAAAATACAGACCTTTTTAAGTACTGCTCTTATAAACTTTGAAAGTTGATAGAAATACAGGCTTTGCATTAGCATAAATTTTCTGAAGGGTATGAAGCATGAAACTCAACTATCATTAGTTTCTGACTTCAACCTCACTGATCTGTCAGTGATTTGCCAGAAAACAACAATTTTATGAGAAAAAGACCAAAAATATGAGGCAAAAATCTGAACATTCTGTGAAAATCTGTACAGTTGAGAGGTATGCTGGACAGAGCCAAATAATAAGGACAGATTTTAAATATTGTTCTTATAAACATAAAATCAGTAAGGTTGCCATTAAGTTTACTTAGCTCTCAACCACAGTAGATCAGTGCTGCGCTGTTAAGCAGAATGTACACTTTTCTTTGGTATTGTCAACTGTCTTTTTATTGTACTTTGGAGCTTTTCTCTCCGGGTCTGGCCTCCTTGTTAAACAATGTCAAATAAATAAATAAGTAAATATCTACTTCATTATGCGTGCCGCGTGATGGCCGGTCTGTGGAAAACTGTCTTACACCGATACTGGTCCTTGGTGCAAAAAAGGTTGGAGACCACTGCTGTAAACTACCACTGTCTTTGGCAGAGATTAAATCTGGTAAACCGGACCACACTGCTATGGCTTATTTCATGTTATAAAAAAGAATAGATTTTGGTTGTGGCAACCAGGCAAGAGGCATTCAACTTCAGAGGTATTTGGCACTTTCTGACAATGTTTTTTTTTTTTTGGTAATTGCTTCAGCAAAGACAACCATTTTGAGAGGTGACAAAAAACGACATGACGCAAATTTAACTTTTCCAGCTGTCTCTAAAAAGATTTTTTTTTTGTTTGTTTGCTAGTGATTATGAATATGAAGAGGCACCACAGCAAATGTATGTTGATAATGGAGCGACTGTGCATTCTAGTCCTTTTAATTGTGTGGAACCCTTGCCTACAATACTGCTGGAGGATGAATGGGAACAGCATATGACAAAACAGGGTATTATGTACCCAGCAACTGACTTTCAATGGATAGATTTTATACATCTTTGTGACTCTTAAGTATATCACATCTTGAATAATAAATATTCTATGGTGTTAAACTAGCAATATGCAGCTGTTATGATTTCTGCAACCTTAATATTCATGTGCTGTGACTGCAAATATTTTACTGGTGCTAGCTATTTGAGTATATAGGTATACATAACTAGTGCAGATTTAATCTATCTGCCTCTAAATGCCTGAAATTGAGTGGGTAAAGCCTTTAGGTGTTAAGGCCACTTTGCAAGTACTGACATGACTTTGACCTCCAAATGTAATTTTGTTTAAGCGTATGGTGGTTACTCAATGGTGCTTAAGACTTCACTTCTATGTATGGAAATATTTATATTGCCTAGTTTTTAATTATATCCTGTAAAGATTTTGCACTATTAATGCTTTGCATACAATTAGACTAAAACAATGGTAACTAGAAAGTAATGCTAAACTTTAACGGTCACGTTTCTAAATATTTGCAAGTGAGTGGGTAAGGCATTTAGGGGACAAGGCAAGCTGGTAAGTTTTGACATGACTTTGACTTCCAAATGCAAAACAGTTGATGAATGTGGTTGCATCTATGCAACTTATAGTAGGAAGTCTGCATATTTTTAAAAATGCTGATTATACTCTTTATATATTTTGAACCAGTAGTGTTTGGTACATTCAAAATCATCTCAATTTTTTGGTGTTTGATATTAACAGCTACATGCAGATTTGTAAACCTGAGTACTACAATTAAGACAAAATATTATTCACTAGGAGGCAATGATAATTTGTCATACTAATGTTTAAATGTCAAATTTAATTATTAGTCATCAATCTGACTCCCTGTACTCTAACTGGATAAATGCTTTTCTTTCCTATGGTGAAAAGACCTCAATGTTGCCTGTAACACTGACTAAGTGCCACAATACTTGTATATTGCCAAGTTTGTCCCAACAGATGTTGACTCCCACACCAAAAAGGAACGGATTGGCCAAAGTTACGTTCCTTTTATACAGAAGTATGAAGTGATGGTGAGATAAGGTTATTAAACAGGGAAGACAGCTTGGTTCTGAAACTCTGGCTCGATGCCACACTCAGCCTGTGGCACAGATTCTTAAAGTTATGACTGCAGCAGTGACTTATACAAATAACATCTTTCTTCAGGGCAAGTCAATAACTTCTTACATGATTCAGTCTGTCCACTACAGGATGGCATAAAGACAGGACAACCAGATGACAGCAAACAAAAGGTTGAAAAGAATTCTGAGACTACATCCAGTTTGCAGCATCCTGCAAAAGTATGAAGAGAAGACTATGTTGATTCAGAACAAATCAATCAACTGAAAAGGATAAGGAGCAGCACAAATCAATCAACTGAAAAGGATAAGGAGGTAGCCACAACCACTGGATAATGTCCTTTAGGTTTGCCTTGTACATACTTGTCATAACAAGAAAACAAAACTCTGATAGCCACATACACAGGGTGACCTTGGACAATTGTTGGCCCAATGCATTAAGGGCAAAGGAAACAAAACCTTGGTCATACTTCCAAATATTTTAGGCTCAAAGCAAAAACATAATTGTTTATAAATATCTGGACAATGTAACAGATATTCTCCATGATTTCAGGACTGAGGAACAAACACAGACTGGTGGATTACTTCAGTTTTGCTTCTGTAGTTACAAATACAGACTGGTGGATTGCTTCAGTTTTGCTTCTGTAGTTACCTTTGGCATAAAGGAATGGCTGGTCTGCAAAGTTACACTGCTGTTACGGATAAGGCAAGGAGATTTTGAGAAAAAATATGAAGTTCAGAAAAAAATGTGACACCACAAAATGGGCATTCCATGTTACAAATTTTAGATGTGCTCTGGCTGATGGTTCAAATGTTTGCATGTGAGGAGGCAAAGTTAGTTTCACCAACATGAAATTAAGGTCTCACTTCTAGAATCCAACCCTGTAAGAGAGGGGGACTCGGCACAATGGTTCCACTGAGATGAAGATGACCCCAGCTTTTGATAAAAAAACAAAACTTACTACTAAATTAACTTTAAGAGAGTCAGACTCTGATCAAAAGAAGCATGCCAAGAATCACAGGTTGTGTAAGTTGAACTAACCATAACAGTAGATATTCAAATGATCACTGTTGCATTAGCCTTAGCTATATGGGTTATATCCTGCCAAGAATATAATGGCCAGTCAGCTCCCAAAGCTTCAGGGCACCTTCCACACAGCCAAACTCTCAAGCTAAGCTGGCAAAAAGACAAGTATGGGTGCAATGCCCTTCAGAGATTTCCATGGGTGCAATGCCCTTCAGAGATTTCCTGACAGCAAAGAGAGGGAGAGGGGCTAAACCCTGAAAGGACAACACTAGGAATAACAACAAATAAACGTCTACACTCTGGCATAAAAAAACACATCAAAACACAAGGGGGCTGGAGGAAGGGAGTGGCTCCTGCAGCAGTTATCATTGCTGCAGTAGCCTTAGGTATATGGGTAGAATACTTTAGCTAACTATGTTCGGGAGGTAGAAGGAGAAGAGTCCAGAATCCCCTAGAGAATGGTCCTAGCAAAAATTGATCTAGACGTAAAAAAGGAATTGAGCATAGAGTGCTTTGTAAAAAGTATGGAGAGAGTATGAAGTAGCCGCTTCTAGAATCCAACCCTTTTAAATAACAAAGAAGCCACCAAGGCCCTGGCAGAGTTGGGCCTTGAGCCTGCCTGGAACAGATTTGCTATGGTGAGTACAGCAAAAAGTAATAGCCTCAGACAACCATTTGCAAATAGTCTATTTTGATATAGACTGGCCATGTCCCTTCTTACCGTCACAAGAAATGAATAACGGATCTGCAGATCTGAAAGATTTAATTCTGTTAAGCTAGCATCCAAGTTGTCTGAGGACATTCAAGGTATGGAATATCTTTTCTCCTTCATTTTTAGGATTAGGAAAGAAAATGGGGAGATGAATAGTCTGGCTTAAAGTAAACTCAGATACTACTTCAGACATAAAAAAGGATTAGTTCTTAAGCAATCCTTGTCCCTGTGGAAAATGAAATAAGGCGGACTCACCATAAGAACTTCCAGTTTAGATATCCTTCCTGCAGAGGACAGAGCTATCAGTAAAACTGTTTTCCATGTTTCAAAAGCGTCAAGTCAGCCAGATTAGCTGGTTCAAATGAAGCAACTGTTAGCTGCTCAGACACAAAATTAAGATCCCAGGGAGGAACCACCAGTTTTCTTGGAGGCTTCTTGTGCAAAACTACTTAAAGAATATTTTGATATGAGACTTTACTGAAAGAGGAGGATCCATGAGTAGACGTGCTGAAATGGCTGATAAATAAACATTGACTGAGGAAGAAGAAAAGCCATTGGATAAACTCATTCAAACATTGTAAAGCCCAGAGAACAACCAACCCAGAATAGGTGCTGGTTATGTTGCTGGTGCCAACTAGAAAACCATTTTCTTGCAGCAGGCTATTTTGCTTCCACTATTATCCACTGCACGTCTTCAGAAAACAGGTGCATAAAAGGAATCAAGACCCTATCATCCAGGCAGTTAACTGAAACGGACTGATATTGGGGTATATCAAACACTCCTGATTTTGTGCAAGCAGATCATGTCTGTAAGGAAGGTTGTGGTAATTGGCCCTGATCATTACCAAAAGAAGAGAAAACCACAACTGCCTCAGCCAGAAGTGAGTCAGCACAATGATCTAGGGAATTCCTACTTAATCTATAGAAGTAGCCTGGATATTAGTGGAAAGGCATACAGGAATATTCCTGTCCAAAGAAAAGAAAATGCATCTGTCTTCCAGGTCTTCCTGCACAGGGTCCTAGTAAAGATTTTTGCCAGCTGACTACTTGAGAATTCTCCACAGATGGAGCAAATCCCGGAAGACCACCTGATCTTGTTTCCATTTGTGAAGGTCTGCCCTGGTCCTGCTCTTCTTGTCTGCCATGCAGTTTTGCTCTGACAGAAGGAGGGATGCCTGGAAAGTGACACTGTGCAGTAAAGCTACATCAAAGCTAACACGGCTAGTCTGCAAAGTTGGTACGACCTGATTCCCCCTTTCATGTTGATGTTCCACATGACTGTGGTATCATCTGTAACAAACTAACAACGAATATAATAAATGTAATGCTGTAAGGTGTACCAGTGCTCAAATGTTCATAGAGTCACTGGCTAGTAATAAAACACTATTATAGAATTAAAAAATAATAAAACCACTCTGGTTTAGCGCTTTCATCTACTTAACGTAGACTCCATCAAAACACAGTTAGTGTAATCAAACCAGTTTAAATAACAGTCTTGTACCAATTTTTACATGTTGAATTCCCAGTGTTGGCTACCATAGTGAGTATCCCGAAAAATTCATAAAAATCTACTTGAACCTTCCTTCAGACCAATCATATCTGGTAGCATGTCTAAGACCTTTCCTTGTTATAGACAGATGGCTTAAGCCAGTATATAACAAGGTACTGCACATCATCAAAGACTCTTGGGACTTCACAAGTCATTTGAAACCTGAAGTATGGAAGGAGGAACTCATCTATGTAACCATAGATGTAGTAGACCTCTTTTCTTGCATACCAAAGGAAGATGGTTTGGAAAGGTTTAGCAAACATATCCAGAAGTATACACATTTTGAATGGGACAAAGTCAGTTTGATAGGTGAATTCATGTCTATAGTGTTAGATTACAATTTTATTTTCTTTGAACGGGAGTATTATAGGCAATATAATGGGGTAGCCATGGGAGCAGCCTGTGCTCCAATTTACGCTAATTTAGTACTTTTAGATTGGGAAGATGAATAGGTCTTTTAAGAATATGCAATTTAACCAAATCAAATGTTATGCTAGGTTTTCGGATGACATTTTTAATTTATGGGATGGCAGGACAGAGGAGGTGGACTCTTTTGTGAAATATGTGAATGAGTCCAGTACTTATCTCAAATTTACATACAGCTGTAGTAGTGAAGGAATACCTTACTTGGACACTTACATTTCCCATGCTACAAATGGATTTAAGTCCAAGATCTACAGGAAGGCTACATTTAGTAATTCATATTTGGAGTACACCAGTTGTCATCCAGCTAAACAGAAGTATATTAAAGTGGCAATGCATTAGGGCTGCCAGAATGACATCTGATTATCAGGAGATGCTAGGTGAAATTGATTATATACAGGTACTTTATTTAGTGACAGGGGCTACCCCAAAACCCTTATTGAAGATGCTACCAGTTATGTTATGAAAGAATGGGGTAAGAAGTATAAATCCCTTTTAGGCATAGGTTTAGACAAGGCTAATTGTGTTGAACATAATGAATGCAATATGCAATACAAGAGAGCATGTATATTAGAATACAACCCCTATGTCAAAAATGTTAGAGAGATAATAGGCAAGAATTGGAACCTTTTTAGATGTGATGATGAAGTGTACCACAAATTAGGGAATCGCACAGTACACACAATTTGAAAAATAAGTTTGAAACTGGTACTCCCAACATGGGTATGAACTGAAGGAGGGATACACCAATAAATGTGGGCATTGTAACCAATGCCAAGCCATTTTTGAAGAGAAAACTATTACATTGGGAAAGGCTAACCATACAGTAATACCCAGCATGTTATTTGGCGAAGTGCACCAACTGCCCAAGTTTTTGTTGGAAAAATGGACAGGTGCCTTAGAAACAGGATTTATGACCTGTATTGTATCAGAAGAAAGGATAGTAACAATGCATTATATGTAGGCATCTAGAAGGGAGTACAGTGTGTCACACATTTAAATTTGGGATTTTGGAGCATGTGAAACAAAATCCGAGGGTTGGAAATATAAAGGCAATCCTGGGGGAAAAAGAAGTTAAATGGCAATTGCTTTTAAATGCTGCTAAACCCCCAGGGTTGAATGATCATATCCCAATTAAGCCTGTATTAGAAGCAAGAATATAAGATAGTAGTAATTTATGAGCACATAGTGTTTGTTATAGTGACTTGGATAGGTAGCCCTATATTTTTTACTGTTTATTGTCATAATTAATTAATTTGTTAGTGAGACATGAAGGGAATTTATATACAGTACATGAGCATTTAGGAACATGTTTTTCAACAAACAGAAATTCACATATTCAATTTTTTTTACATTTTACATATTTTGTATATGTATATGTCTTCGTAGTTTTCATATATGGAATTGATTATACATTGAATTTTATGATTATATATGAGTATGCATGTTAAGGTTTTTTAACCATTTTAATATTTCTATTCACTTGCAAGATGTATTTATAGGCTGATTGTGGTTTTAAGTGGATATATGAATATTTAGTATCATTCATTAACATTTATATATATATATATATATATATATATATATATATATATATATATATATATATATACATATATACATATATATATATATACATACACCTATATGAAAATTAATTGAAGGTCAATTCCCATTGGTGCAAGACTGTTATTTAAACTGGTTTAATTACACTAACTGTGTTCTGATGAAGTCTATGTTAAGTAGATGAAAGCGCTAAACCAGAGTGGTTTTATTATTTTTTAATTCTATAAGTGTTTTATTACTAGCCCGTGACTCTATGAACATTTGAGCACTGGTACACCTTACAGTGTTAAATTTATTACATTTGTTATTTAGGGTTTCGCTGTTATTTTTGGTTTTTATTAATCGTCTGTAACCACTTTGAGTTCCCAGGGACAGAAGCTGGCACAGACAGTTGAGTGCCTTGATCAGGACAAGCAACTTCTTGATATTTATGTGCTTGGTTCTGTCGTTGGTTGGTGTCCCACACCTCCTGCACTTTTATCCTTCCAGAAAATGCTCCCAAGCAAAATCTAAAGTGTCTGTGGTGACTGACTGCTTTGGAGTTGGGGTGGGGGTGGGGCTACCTGGATTTAAGGATATCTGTTGTCTCTGCCAAAAATAATTCTCTTCTAACATACCACAAAACTGGGATCTGAAAAGCTAAAGGGTGTTGATGCCTGGAGAAACAGATTTTAGATACCATTGTATCCTTCTTGTGTGAAGTCTTGCCAGGGGTATCACGAGCATCACAGATGCCATCAGACCCAAAACACTCAGGTATTCCCTTGCAGTGACCAAAGTCTGAATGGAAAACCTTAGAAATAGATATAAAGATCTATTTTTTTTCCTGTGGAAAAGTCTTTGAATGTAGGTGTCTAGTTGAAATCCCAGGAACACAATCCTGTGCTAAGAAATCAAGACAGACCATTGAATGTTCTTTTGGAATCCCAACTTGCACAAAAAAATCTCTAACCCAAGACAGATATTTTTGACACCTTGAAAAAGACTCTGCAAAGATAAGTAAGTTTTCTAAATATGGAAAAATGTACATTCCCCTGTAGCCTGCAAAGAGCTATAACTGCAGCAAAACACTTTGTGAACAATATTGGTGTAGTGGACAGTCCAAAGGGTAAGGCAAACAACAGGCAATGTAATCCCGTCATACAAAACCTTAAGAAACGTCTAAAGTTTGGATGAATAGGGATTTGATGATAAGAATCTTTTAAGTCTAGTGTTACTAGGAAACTAGAAAGAGGACGAAGAGGTAACAGGTTGTGAAATGACAATATTATGAATTTGTGGGAAACAAAGATCCAAAACTGATCTACAAGCATTTTCTTTCTGTAGCACAAGGAAAGTACAGTTGTGTACACTTACCATAAATGTAGATATTAGAGTGTATTCACTGTTGCAGTCATTACATTTGGGTTATCTGCCTGCAGGTAGCCCTCAGCCGGCCTGAATATCAAAGTCGTGGATTCCTGCATCGAATGCTGTCTCTTCTTCCATGACATCAGGTCGTCAGGGGTATAAAACATGCAGCCGACGCCATTACATCAGTTTTTCTTGCCCCAGATGTCAGGTGCCCCCACAATGGGAAGCAATTATATGATATGTTACACCTCCACCAAAAAGCTTAAAACAAGAAGCAAAGGTATAGCCAAGAGAATTCAGGGGGCTGGAGGGAGGGTAACCAGGACTGCAACAGTGAATACACTCAAACATCTACATTTATGGCAAGTGTACACAACTGTACTGTGTTTTTCGTGTTTCACTGTTGCAGTCATTACATTTGGGTAGATTCCCAAAGCTAAGGAAGGGAGGAGGACGTTAAGAGAGCATTAGGACCAGCTATTAAGCCCTGCAATACTGCAGTGGCAAAAACAGCTCTGGATTTAGAAAAAATAGGCATGTGGTAATGCTTGGTGAAGGTATGAACAGAGCTCCAGGTAGCAGCTTCTAGGATGTGCCTGGTAGGGACCCCTCTGAGAAAGGCTGTAGAGGTAGATGCAGCCCAGGTGGAACGTGATCTTATCCCCTGTGGGGTAGGTTTTCCATGGTGCTTATAGCAGAAATGAATGCAATGGACTATCCATTTAGAAATGTTTTTCTTTGAAATGGCCTTCCCCTCTGCCCCTGCTGCAAAGCCAACTAGCAGCTGTTCAGATTTTCTGAGAGGCTTCGTCCTGTCCAAATAAAATCTAAGTTGTCTGTGCATGTCCAAAGAGTGCAGAATTCATTCTCCTTTGTTTTGTGGATTAGGAAAAAAGGTAGGCAAATTAATGGACTGATTTAGGGCTACACTAGACACCACCTTGTGCATAAAGGAAGGATTGGTCCCGAGGGAAACCCTGTCTGAATGGAAGACAATGAAGGGCTCCACTGACATGAGGGCCTGTAATTCAGACACTCTTCTTGCTGAAGTGATGGTTAGATGGAAGGCTGTTTTCCAAGAAAGGAATTTCAACTCTGCAGTTGCAGCTGGTTAAAATGGAGGGAGAGTGAGCTTTTCCAATACAAAGTTAAGGTCCCAGGCTGGAGTAGGGGCTCACCTGGGGGGGAGGGTCTTAAATTTTTAGCCCCTCTGAGGAATTGCTTTAACAAGGGGTGAGAGAAGAGTGATGGCTCAGTATTATAATGTGCTGAAATTGCAGAGGCATGAATTTTAATTGACGAGAAGGATAGGCCCTTGTGGAGGATTTCTGTTAAGTACTGAAGAATATGAGGTAAATTGGGCACCGTAGTGCCCATACCCTGGGTCTGGCTCCAGGAACAGTATCTTTTCCACTTTTCAGCATAGGATTTTCTAGTACTAGGTCTCCTTGCTTCCAGAATGACCTCTAGCACCTGCTTACTGAGGGATGCTATTGGAGAGTTCAAGGAATTAGCCAGGCTGCAAGGTTCAAGGTTTGAAGCCGATGGTGTAGAATCTGGCCCGCCTGCTGGGACAGCAGGGAAGGTGTCTGAGGTAGGTACCACTGATCCACCAGTATCATGCTGTGCAAGAGGGGTACCAGTGCTGCCGAGGCCAGTCTGGTGCAATAAGAATTATCCTTGGTTTGTCCTGTTTGATCTTTAGCAGTACCTTCGAGAGGTGAGCCAGAGGGGGAAATGCATAAACCGAGAGGCTTTCCCAGGTGAAGGACAGGGCATCCACTTTCCAAGCTTGACTGTGGGGAGTCCTTGTGCAGAATGTTTCCAATTGGTAGTTCTGGGGGGAGGCAAACAGGTCTATCTCTGGAGTCCCCCATTTGTTCCTCAAGGTTTAATATTTTTGGTTCCAGTTTCCATTTGTGTGGGTCCAAGAGATTTCTGCTTAGGTCGTCTGCCAGTGAATTTAGCTTGCCTGGCAGGAATTGAGCTTGTAGGTGCACTTGATAGCTCAAGGGTGTGTTCCATAGAGGCATGGCTAGTCTGCAGAGAGGGTACATGTGGTTTCCCCCCTGCTTGTGTATGTAACACATAACTGTGTTGTTGTCTGTCTTTACCAATAATTGTCCTGGAAGGATGTGGTCCTTGAAGGCTATCAGGGAATTCTGTACAGCTAACATCGCTTTTTGGTTGATATGTAGGTGTATCTGACTCGGGTTCTATTTGCCTGAATGCACTGCCCTGCCAAGTGATCCCCCCATGCATAGTCTGATGCGTCTGTAGTCAGGGTTTGGGCGGCAGGGGGTAGATTGAAAGGCATCCCCTTGTTGAGGTGACAGGCCTCTACCCACCAAAGGAACTCTGTCTATACAAGGAATGACAGGAAAGTACAGTTTTGTACCTACCATAAATGTAGATGTTCGAGTGCTCATACAGCTGCAGTCATTACAGATGGGTTATCATGCCGTCAGGCGGGTCCTCGGTCGGCCGAATTCCAAAGTCAAGGTCCGGCGCCGGTTGTCGTCGCTTCTTCCCTGACGTCAGTGCAGCAGGGGTACAAAAGAGGCAGCCGACGCCATTTTCTTCAGTTTTTCTTGCCCCAGATGTCAGGTGCCCCCAGAAGGAAGGCAAAACATAAAGTTATGCAAACATGTAAAATAGAATAATCAAAAAATAGTAGTTGCAAGCAAATACACCATAAGAGAATACCCCATATAGGTTGTATGATAAGGTGTTTGTCATAAGGCCTGTCCTAAGAGGGGACGGAGGGAGGGTAACCTGGACTGCAGCTGTATGAGCACTCGAACATCTACATTTATGGTAGGTACAAAACTGTACTATGTTCATCGTGCATACAGCTGCAGTCAATACAGATGGGAAGAATCCCAAAGCTAAGTAAGGGTGGTAGGCACTAAGTGGAACTAGGAGGAGAGAGGATGCCCTGCAAGACTGCTGTGGCAAAACCCACTCTAGATTTAGAGTATAGTGGAAGGTGATAGTGCTTGGAGAAAGTGTGCACTGAACTCCAAGTGGCTGCTTCCAAAATGTCCTTGGTAGGAACCCCCCTGAGGAAAGCTGCAGAGGTAGCTGTGGCCCTGGTGGAGTGGGATCTGATGCAGGCACAGTTTTTCCATGAAATGAGTAACAAAAGCATATGCAGTGGGCTATCCATTTTGAAATTGTCTGTTTGGAAATAGCCTTTCCTTGAGCACCTGTAGCATAGGATACAAAGAGTTGCTCGGATTTCCTGAATGGCTTTGTCCTGTCCAAATAATAACAAAGTTGTCTGTGAATGTCCAAGGAATGTAGTAGTCTTTCCCCTTTGTTTTGTGGGTTTGGATAAAAGGTAGGTAGGTGGATAGTCTGATTCAAAGCTACACTGGATACTACCTTTGGCATAAAGGTAGGGTTGGCTCGTAAGGAAACTCTGTCCTGATGGAAAATGATGAATGGTTGCACAGCCATGAGGGCCTGTAGCTCTGAAACCCTGCGTGCTGAGGTGATAGCCAGAAGAAAGGCTGTTTTCCATGACAAGTATTGTAGTTCTGTTGAAGAAGCTGGCTCAAAGGGAGGAAGGGTCAACTTTTCCAATACGAAGTTGAGGTCCCAAGCAGGGATTGGTGGTTTCCTTGGGGGTTTTATATTTTTTGCCCCTCTGAGGAACTGCCTTAAGAGAGGATGTGAGAATAAAGGAGGATCTGTGTTGTATTGTGCAGAAATGGCTGAAGCGTGGATCTTGATGGAGGAGAAGGAAAGTCCACTGTTTAACATCTCAGCTAGGTACTGTAAAATTTGAGGTATATTTATTACCCAAGGATTCTGGCCCTTTTCTTGATTCCAGGCACAAAATTGTTTCCATTTGGCGGAGTAGGCTTTTCTAGTAGAAGCAAACACAAACCAAGAAGCAAATTTGGAGTACCAACCTCCACGTACCAAGAAAAATATCAAACTGGAAGCGAAAAGTACAGGAACAACCTTCCAAATTTATTGCAGTTGAAAATAAAAGCACAGCAAATCCACGCCAATAAACAAATGAATGAACGCTTTTCACCATAATGCTGTCCCAAATAGACTTCATCAGATACACTCATGCATTTGCAATTAGCCTTTTATATAAATTTAAAAACACGGAACCAATCATATTCTTTTAAAACTAATATGCCTTCAAATCACATTCAGGTTACAATTAGTTTTGTTCTCCTTTGTAGTTTCATCAGTATTCATTTGAAATGGTTAAAGTTAAAATAAATATTATCAATTATACATATATAAATAAATACATACTTTCTTATAAATTAATGAATAGTTATTTAAAACTGTATTATATAAATAATCTATTGTATAAAAAAATCCATTTAAAATCCAATGATATAAATATATATAAACTTAATGTTTTATGTAAAGTGTTTTGTGCAGACAATAGTGCCATCTCATGACCAAATATGTTATTACACCCTTTTATTCATGTTTTTTCAGCCTTAATTTTCAAGAGGGGTTGAATAGATATATATTCATTTAAACCTGTTTTTTTATTTGCCTCCAAGGCCACTTGCCACCAAAGTTCCCTATAGGCTATTATTTCTTCCCAGGGGCCCCCTCTATTATTACTAATTATTTGGTCTAAAACAAAAAATTGAAATTTGGATCTTGTGCAACCCTTTGTATGCCTATAAATCGCATTTGTTTCCTTTTCTTTCCTAACATCATACATGTGTTCATATATTCTTTTCTTAAGTGTCCTTTCCGTCTTTCCTATATAAAATGATGGACATTCCACACATGTAGCCAAATACACAAGCCCCCTTGATTCACAGTTGTAATAGGCCTTACTAACCAACCATTTGTTTCTCCCTTCCAAATATATTTTTTCTTTGTTTGAGACGTACTCACATTGTCTACACTTACCACATTTAAAAGTTCCAACTTTTGTTCTAGCTCCCATTTCTTTTCTCTTATCAGTATCAGTATTATATTCTAAAAACCCTTTTATACTAGTGGTGTTTTTAAATATAACTTTAGGCAAATATGTGGGTAAACCTTCCAAATCCGTGAGGTTTTTGAATCTCTCCCACTCCCTCTGAAAAATTGTCTTTATGTTCTTATTAAGTAAATTATATTCTAAAATCAAGGATTGTTGGAAGTTTTCTTGTTCTTTCTTGACTCAACCCAAATATAGGTTTAAATCTATCTCTTCTGCCCTTTTCCACTTCCTTCCTCAAGTCTTCAATGAATTTCTTTGGATAAGCTCTCTCCAGAAACATTTTTTGTAATAAGTCACATTCTATAACAAATTTATCATCATTACTGGTCATTCTTGACCCCCTTACTAGCTGCCCTTTCACTAGGTTCTTTTTGCAATATAGTGGGTGGGCACTTTTAAAATGCAAAAAGGAATTCACATAAGTTGGTTTCCTATAAACACTTGTTTCAAAAGTTTTATTGTCCAAAGTTATTTCAACATCTAAGTATTGAGTGCTAGTTTTAGAATAGTTATATGTGAATTTTAAAAAGTCTGTAGTTTCCTCAATGTATTTAATGAATTCTTCTAACATTTCTATACCTCCAATCCAAAATATAATGATGTCGTCCAGGAATATTTTGTATAATGTCCAATATTTCATATATTTTGACCCCATAATGTACTTCTCTTCCCAGTTTGCTAGGACTAAATTAGCAAAGATAGGTGCACAGGCCGCACCCATTGCTACACCTTGTAATTGCCTAAAATATTCCCCATTAAAAATGAAGAAATTATTTTTTAATACCAAATCCATTAAGCCTGTGCACACTACCTTTTCTTCATGGGTCAATTTATTGTCTGCAAATATTTCTTCTTCAAACATCATAATCCCAGACTCATAAGGTATACAACCAAATAAATCAATAATATCTATTGTGACAAAAAATAATTCTTCATGGTATAAATTGTTGTTCAAAATACTCAAAAGGTCCCATGAATCTTTCAAAATAGCTTGTTTTTGTAGCCAAATGTGTTTGGTTTTCACATCCACATATTTAGCTAAGGGATTAGTTTTGGACCCACCCGCTGAGACGATGGGCCTCAGTGGTGGGTCCAAGCTATTTTTGTGAATTTTCGGGATCCCAAATATAACCGGTATTTTTGGTTTTACTTTTTTCAAAAAGGTTAATGTTTAAATATTAATAAGATTTTCATTCATCATACCTTCCAAAATACCATCTATTTTGTAATAGGCCATATTAATTTCGTTCCTGGATACCTCACCATATTTTGTCCCATTCCTTAATATTTCATTCATTTTTCCTTCGTATATAATCACATCCATCACCACAACTCCCCCACCCTTATCGGGTTTCATGACCCTAATGTTTTTATTAACTTTCAACTCTTCTAAAATAAAATGTTCCTCAGGGTGGAGGTTGCTGTAAGTTTTGTATTGTTTAATACTTCTCTCTTCCTTTCTAATTTCCCTTTCCATGATATTTTCAAAATTTTTTAACTGATTATGTATTGGTGGATTAAACACAGATTTTTTAACCAATGTATTTTCATGTGTGACATTCCTTTTTTCTTGAACCCCCATACTTTCCTTATGAAATAACAGTTGCAAATTCATCTTCCTAAGGAAAAGTTTCATGTCAATCAGAGTTTGTGTAGATTTGCCTTTCACCAATGGAATAAATTTAAAACCTTTTTCCATCAGTTTGAAATGCTGAAGTTTTAAGTTGGTTAGTAAGGCCTATTACAACTGTGAATCAAGGGGGCTTGTGTATTTGGCTACATGTGTGGAATTGTCCATCATTTTATATAGGAAAGACGGAAAGGACACTTAAGAAAAGAATATATGAACACATGTATGATGTTAGGAAAGAAAAGGAAACAAATGCGATTTATAGGCATACAAAGGGTTGCACAAGATCCAAATTTCAATTTTTTGTTTTAGACCAAATAATTAGTGATAATAGAGGGGGCCCCTGGGAAGAAATAATAGCCTATAGGGAACTTTGGTGGCAAGTGGCCTTGGAGGCAAATAAAAAAACAGGTTTAAATGAATATATATCTATTCAACCCCTCTTGAAAATTAAGGCTGAAAAAACATGAATAAAAGGGTGTAATAACATATTTGGTCATGAGATGGCACTATTGTCTGCACAAAACACTTTACATAAAACATTAAGTTTATATATATTTATATCATTGGATTTTAAATGGATTTTTTTATACAATAGATTATTTATATAATACAATTTTAAATAACTATTCATTAATTTATAAGAAAGTATGTATTTATTTATATATGTATAATTGATAATATTTATTTTAACTTTAACCATTTCAAATGAATACTGATGAAACTACAAAGGAGAACAAAACTAATTGTAACCTGAATGTGATTTGAAGGCATATTAGTTTTAAAAGAATATGATTGGTTCCGTATTTTTAAATTTATATAAAAGGCTAATTGCAAATGCATGAGTGTATCTGATGAAGTCTATTTGGGACGAAAACGCGTATGGTGAAAAGCGTTCATTCATTTGTTTATCGGCGTGGATTTGCTGTGCTTTTATTTTCAACTGCAATAAATTTGGAAGGTTGTTCCTGTACTTTTCGCTTCCAGTTTGATATTTTTCTAGTAGAAGGTCTTCTGGCCTCCAAGATGACATCCTGCACCTCCTTGGAGAGGAGAGTCTGTTGGGAAATCAAGGAATTCTCCATGCAACTAGATTTAGGGTTTTGAGCTGGCTGTGAAGGGTTTTGTAGTTGTGCTGGGACAACAGAAGAGGGACTAGAGGTAGGATCCATAGTGGGGAATGTGTCAGGCTCTTCAGGAGCGGATACCAGTGTTGTCTTGGCCAGTCTTTAGCAATGAGAATCATTTGCGGCCTCTCTGCTCTGGCTTTTAATAGAACCTTGGGCAGCAGAGGAAGAGGAGGGAAGGCATAAACTGTCAATGTTGTCCAACTGAAAGAGAGTGCGTCCACTTTCCAGGCCTGTGGATGATAGGTCCTTGAACAGAATTTTTTCAACTGATAATTTCTGTGGGTAGCAGAGAGATCTATGTCTGGCTGTCCCCATGCCTGAGTTATCTTTGTGAAAACTTGAGGATGCAACTTCCATTCGTGTGGGTCTGTCATATTTCTGCTTAGGTTGTCTGCCAGTGTGTTTTCCTTCCCTGGCAGGAATTGTGCCTGTAGCTGAATTTGCAGTTCCAGTGCTGTGTTCTATAGGGTCATGGCTTGCCTGCACAGGGGGTATGAATGAGTTCCCCCCTGTTTGTTTATGTACCACATCACTGTGGTGTTGTCTGTCCTTATCAATAGCTGGCCTGGATGCAGTAGGTCTTTGAAGGTCATAGTGGCATTTTGCACGGCTAGCATTTCCTTTTGTTTGATATGTAGGTGCTTCTCTTTTTGGGCCCATTTTCCCTGAATGCACTGATCTGTCATGTGTGCTCCCCAGGCGTAGTCTGAGGCGTCTGTTGTGATGATTTGAGTTGCTTGAGGTACACAGAAAGGGAGACCTGTGTTTCTTTGGCATGCTTGAGCCCACCACAAAAATTCCTTTTGAAGGCATGGAATGAATGGTATAATTGTTTCCAAGCTGTGGCTGTGTTGAGACCTTAAGTTTTTTAAGTACCATTGAAGTTTCCTCATATGCAGCTTTGCACATGGGATTAGTAGGATGCAAGATGCCATGAACCCCAGAGCCTGCAGGACTTTCCTTGCAGTTAGCCTGGTGAAAGTTGCCATTTTGCTGAAGTATTGAGACAGTTGCCCTTGCTTGTCTGGCGTGAGGTAGGCCATCTGGGTGGTTGTATTCAAGCTGGCACCCAGGAAAATTATTTGTTGAGAGGGTATTAGTTTTGATTTCTTTTTGTTGACTGTGTATCCCAGGTAGTTCAACAGTTTTATTACAAACGCCAGGTGCTGCAATAGTATGTCCTTGCTGTCCGCTTGGATCAGGCAGTCGTCCAGATATGGGTAGATTTGTATTCCTTGTAGTCTGCAGAAGACGATTACTGATGCCAGGCATTTTGTAAACACTCTGGGCGCAGTAGATAAGCCAAAGGGCAATGCAGAGAATTGGTAATGGGTTGAACCTGCAAGAAATCTGAGGTATCTTCTGCAATCTTGTCTGATAGGGACATGCAGGTATGCCTCCTTGAGGTCCAATGTTACCAGCCAAGACTCCTTGCCCAGCATGGGAAGAAGTTGCTGTAATGTGAGCATCTTGAATTTTGGCACCTGTAGATATGTGTTTAGGATGGATAGGTCTAAGATAGGTCTCCAATCTTTGTCTTTCCTTGGTACCAGGAATAGTCTGGAATAAAACCCTTGACCTTGTTCTTTTGCAGGTACCTCTTGAATCACTTTCATGTCCATGATTGCGGAAATTTATTTTTATGCCTCTGCCCTTTGATTTTGTGGCAGGTTTGGCATGCCTCTCATTTTTGGAAAGGTGTGAAAGTGGAATCTGTAGCCTCTGTCTATAATGTCCAGGATCCATTTGTCTTTTGTAACAATATGCCAGTTTTTTGAGAATAATGCCAGTTTTCCACCCAAAGGTGCTGCCATTAAAGCTTTGCTTGGCAGGTGTAGGGGGAAGTCATTGTGTCTGTTTTCTAAATGACTGCGATCTATCTTCTCCACCTCTTGGGGTTGGTGCTTGTCACTGTCTGGCTCTGAAAGATCCTTGAGGTTGCCCTCTACCCCTAGGGCGTCTGTATCTGCCCCTTTGAGGTCTGTCCGTGGCTGGAAAGGAACAATTTTTTGAAGGCCAGTTTCTGCTGAAACGTGGAGGTTGTACCTGCAGGAAATCCTTTACTGTTTGCATTGATTTAGCTTTTTTCTCCATTTTCTTTAGTACCTCCTCAGCTTTAACACCAAACAATACATCTTTTTGACGAGGCGCATCTAATAATTTAGCCTTGACGTGATCTGGTAAGGTTTGCTCTTTGAGCCAAGCATGCCTACGTATAACAGACCCCGTAACAGCAGCTCTACATGAGGCCTCTAAAGCATCAAAACCACACTGCAAGGTATGTTTACCCACTTGCTCTGCACCATGCAACAAATCCTGCAACTCTTTTAAATCTGGTTGTTCCGGTTGTGCCATTTTGCTTTTCAACTGAGATAACAAAAACTGTTGATACTTTAGCATGTGGAATTGGCAGTTTAATGCCCTCATAGTTAAAGTGGCCGAGGTGTACACCTTTTCCCCCCACCTTTCTAAAGCTCTGGAATCCCTCTCTGAAGGTAATGGGTTTTTAGTAGTAGAGGCCTTAATTCCCTTGGGACCCTGTGAAATAGTTTCTGGGTTAGCAGTATGGCTTTTATATAGGAACTGGTGAGAATCAGGAACCCGGTAATACCAGTCTGGTTTAACAGGAGCTGGAGGTAAAGAATCTGGATTAAGGCTAGCTTCTGTGTACACATCATCCAATATATCTAAAAACAGGAGGGATAGCCAGGGGCCTATGCTGGGGGAGCAAAAGGAATTCCCTGAACCTTTTCTTGGAATCTGAGTAATCTTGGCCTTCCCAGTGAAAGTGTTCCCTCACTGTATGCAGGGTTTCCCCAAAAGAGTAGTCCTCTGGGGGGGAGACCGAGGGAATAGACTCCTCAGCATCAGAGTCTTCAAAAGGTGAACAGGCGTAATCCTGGTCCTCAGAGTGTTCTGAGGTAATAGAAGCTTGATCTGAGGAAGGGTAGTCTTCCTCTAATCTGGGTCTTTTGTCCGAGGGGGGTTGGGAACCCTTGATAAGAGTAATCAGATCCTCAGCCATTTTAAGCATCTGCTCCTTAGTCATGGGGCCTTGAGAGGAGGTCTGAGGACCCTGTTTTTTGGTTTTCATGGCTGCTTTAGATTTAGTGAAAGCTTTAATAGAGAAGGAGGAAGGCCTGAAGACACCTTGAGAAATGGCAGGCCTGTCTAAATTCTGAGTTTCCCCGCCAAGACTGGCGGCGGTATCTGCAGGAGGAATGGGGTCCGAGGAGCCTGCGACCTCGGGTACTGTAGTCACCGGTAATGAAGTATCATCGGTACTCAGGGGCTGCGTAGGCGCCTCGCTGAGAACCGGTACTCGGCCTAAGCGTGGTCTCAGTAGTCGGTGCGGACCTCGGATGTCGGTCCTTATCTTTGTGTCCTTTGCTCAAAACTGGAGTCGGAGTATCCGACGACATGATATAATTAAATTTTTTGCCAAAATAATGAAGGGCGAACTCCGCCCAGCGCTTAATAGTGCGCTTGTTGAATCTAGCACAAAAACGGCAGGCCGAGACGTCGTGGTCTGGGCCTAAGCAAGGTATACAGAAAGAGTGGAAATCATTATGCGGTATTTGCTTCCCACAAGAAATGCAATTATTAACTTTGTCTGACATCGGTCTGAGGCAAGAAAAGTTTCTAACGGGTACTTAGCTTTCAAGAAGACTTCGGCTGAAATACTTTCGTAAATCTCAGGAGCTGGCCGACCGGAACTAGCGAACTGCTTCTGCTTCGGGCACTGCACGGCAAGAAAGACTGAAGAAAATGGTGTCGGCTGCCTCTTTTGTACCCCTGCCGCACTGACGTCAGGGAAGAAGCGACGACAACCGACGCCGGACCTAGACTTTGGAATTCGGCCGACCGAGGTCCCGCCTGACGGCAGGATAACCCATCTGTAATGACTGCAGCTGTATGCACGATGAACATCCACTGATTCCAGGTCCTGAGAATGTTGACACCATAGGTCTTGCATACGGAATTAGAAGAATGCAAGAGGCCATGAACCCCAGGGCTTGCAAAATTTTCCTTTAAGATAGCTGGGCCTTTGTGGCCAGTAGTTTGAAGTAGGCTGTCAAACTTGTTTCTCTGGCGTGAGGTAAGCCATCTGGGAAGTTGTGTTCAAGCTTGCTCCCAGGAATACAATCTGTTGGCAGGATACCAGATGAGATTTATTTTCGTTTACGGTGTACCCCAGCGAGGTTAGAAGTTTCTTTACAAGTCTCAGGTGTTTTAATGGCATGTCCTGGCTTTCTGCCTGAATTAGACAATCGTCCAGGTATGGGTATATTTGAATATTTCTCTGCCTGCAAAATGAGATGGCTGGAGCTAGACACTGTGAATACCCTGGGTGCAGTAGATAAGCCAAAGGGAAGTGCAGAGAATAGATAGTGCATGGAGCCTGCTCTGAAGCGTAGGTATTTCCTGCAAGATTCCCTTATTGAAATGTGCAGGTAAGCTTCCTTTAAGTCTAAGGTTGCCAACCAGACATCTTTGCCTAGCACAGGAAGCAGCTGTTGAAATGTTAACATTTTGAATTTTGGGATTACCAAAAAGGTGTTTAGAATAGAGAGGTCCAGGATAGGATGCCAGAAGCTGTCTTTTCTGGGTACCAGGAAATGTCTTGAGTAAAAACCTTGTCCCCTTTCTTCTGCTGGGACAGGTTGAATAGCCCTGATACTTGGAAGAGAGAGAACCTGCTGTTGAGCCTCTGCCCACTGATTTGGGGGTAGGTCTGTCCAACCGTTTGGGATTGATAAGGTGTGGAAGTGGAATATGTATCCTTGGAAAACTATATTTAAAACTCATTTGTCCTGAGTAATGAGTTCCTAGTTTTTTGCATGCAGGGCGAGCTTTCCTCCTAAGGGCGCAGGCAGTTGAGCAGGGCTTGGAAGGTTTAAGGTTAAGTCATTGTGACATTTTTCCATAGGTGGGTGTCTTACTACTTCCAGCTTTGGAAGTGGGAGCCCCCCACTGCTTAAGCCTGTGTGTAGCCTGAAACTGTAACCTAGGTGGTCTGATGTTCCTGAGTTTGGACTGAGAAGGCCTGGAAGAGACTGGAAAGGACCAATTCTTAGAAGGCTAA
This sequence comes from Protopterus annectens, assembly GCF_019279795.1. Classification (NCBI taxonomy): domain Eukaryota; kingdom Metazoa; phylum Chordata; order Ceratodontiformes; family Protopteridae; genus Protopterus; species Protopterus annectens. Next base: position 1,218,985,106 of record NC_056744.1, read on the forward strand.
TGCCTACTAAATCTGGGAGGCTGTACTTGCAGGAAATATTTAACAGTTTGCATAGATTTAGCTTTTTCCTCCATCTTTTTAAAAAGACTTCTTCTGACTTGTTGCCAAACAGGCGGTCTTGGTTTAAGGGAGCATCCATTAATTTAGCTTTAACATGATCTGGCAAGTTTTGCTCCTTAATCCAAGCATGCCTTCTAAGTACAGACCCAGTGACAGCAGCCCTGCAAGATGCTTCTAAAGTGTCAAAACCACAATGCAAAATATGTTTACCATCTTGTTCAGCAGAATGCATTAAATCCTGTAATTCTTTATGTTCAGCACAGTCAGGAATCAACATCATTTTCTGTTTAAGTAGTCCCATAATATGCTGCTGATACTTTAACATATGAAACTGGCAATTCAAAGCCCTAACGGCCAAAGTAGCAAAAGTGTATACCTTCTTACCCCATATGTCCAAGGCCCTGGAATCTCTATCAGAGGGGGTAGGGTTTTTGGCAGCAGTAGCCTTAATGCCCTTTGGTCCTTGGGAAATGGTCTCTGGATCCGCAGTAGGATTCTTGAAGAGGAACTTGTGAAAGTCAGGTACTCTGTAATACCAGTTAGGTTTTCTGGGAGCTGGAGGTAAAGTGTCTGGGGCCAGGCTAGATTCCAAGAAGGCATCATCTACAATGTCCAGAACAGGAGGGATAGCTACAGGCCTGTGTTGAGGGAGGAGTATGAATTCCCTAAGCCTTTTTTTGGAGTCAGAGTAATCCTGGCTTTCCCAGCAGAAATGATTCCTAAGAGTGTGCAAGGTTTCACCAAAAGAAAAATCTTCTGGAGGGGAAGCAGAGGGAATGGAATCCTCTGCATCAGAATCCTCATAGGTAGAGAAGGGCAAACCCTGGTAATCAGAAGAAACAGAAATTTCAGAATCCCAATCAGAAGAATCAGAAGGAAAATCAGTTCTAGGTCTCAGAGGGGGGAAGGCTGGCTTCCCCTAATTAAAGTAATAAGGTCTTCAGCCATTCTAAGCATTTTTTTTTAGGCATATGGGCCTGACCATGCGGTTTGGACATCGGTTTTCTAGGCATGTGCGGAGTTTTAGGCCTTGATGAAGAAGATGGAGTTGGTTTTTAAAATGCAAATCTTTAGGCCTGAATATACCCTCAGAAGCCGGTGCCTGCACAGCGGCTCCGGACTCATCCAAGGTAGAGACATCCGCAGGTTTCATAGTCGAAGAAGCATCTCGCAGCATACCGGACTCTGAATGGGTCTCAGTAGAGGCCTGGGAATTTGAAGTAGCAGGTATCAGTGGCTGCGAAAGTGCCTCACTGAGTACCGGCGAACTGGCGACTAGCTTAACGGAAGCATTGTCGGCAGTTTCGGACGTATGCGGTCTGTCTTTATCCTTTTGTTTTTTGGATATCGGCAGTCGGATGACTTACCGAAGCCATTTCTGGATAATTAAACCGAGTACCAAAATAATTTGCTGTGAAAATATACAGACGACGAATAGTTTGGGGGTTGAATAAGGCACAAAACCGACAGCAAGGGACGTTGTGGTCTGGTCCTAAGTAAGGAATGCAGTACGAATGAAAATCTTTATGAGGTATTTGTTTTCCACAGGTAAGACAATTGTTAACTATTACTGACTTCGGTTAAGAGCAAGAAAAAGGATCCCCAATGGGATACTTAGCTTTTTTGAAGACTTCGGTTCTGAAACTCGAAAACGAAAATTTCAGGAGTCGGCCGACCGGCACTTGCGAACTGCTTCTGCTTCGGGCACCGCGTGGCAAGAAAGACTGATGTAATGGCGTTGGCTGCATGTTTTATACCCCTGACGACCTGACGTCATGGAAGAAGAGACAGCATCTGACACAGTAAATCCAAGACTTTGATATTCAGGCTGGCTGAGGGCTACCTGCAGGCAGATAACCCAAATGTAATGACTGCAACAGTGAAACACGAAGAACATCAGAAGAAACCATGTTATTAGACTGAGGGACTGAAGATCCAGATGAGGCTTGCCATATGGGTAAAATAAGAGACCTCGATCTGGCTTTAGGAAGACATAGTTCTCCACAAACTGAGGCAACAGCAGTGTGAACCAATCCTGTCAGTACCAAAATGGAGCTGAGTATGCTTCTTAGCTTGCTCACTTTGGCTTTCTTTAGAAATTTCAGAATAAAGGTGGAAAGGGGCATAACAAAGGAGACCTGGTAGCTATTGATGAAAAAGAAGTTATGTACCTACCATAACGTTCCATGTTAGTTGTCTTCATCTCGCCTTCTTTCTTGCTGGTTGGGATCGGAGCCGATTCTCGGCTCCGACTCGGCCATCTTCTATAGCTCAAGAGCTGTTTACTGGCTCAAGACTACCCCTTATCCCATGATGCCTAGCGATAGCTACCCAGAATTCGTCTGAAATAGCTAACCCCAGACATAGCCAGAGAATCAACCTGTCCAAGCAAACAGGTTGAGCATACCTGTCATACTCTCTAAGTCAGTAGAGGAAACAAATCAGAGAAAACTCAGCCAGTGAAACCAAAAACTCCGCTCGATCCAATAGGACAGGGGGATGGAGGGTGGGACGCAAGAATGAAGGCGAGATGAAGACAAGTAACATGAAACATTATGGTAGGTACATAACTTCTTTACGTTAAGTTGTCTATCTCGCCTTCGTTCTTGCTGGTTGGGACAGCGTCCCTAGCACCTACAATCCTGGGCGGCTCATTGGAACAGACTCTTCAGAACAGTGGAACCAAAGTCAGCTCTGCTCCTGGAGACCATATCTAGCTTGTAATGAGAAATAAAGGTATGAGGATTTGCCCACGTAGCAGCTGCACTGATAGAATCCATGGGCAACCTAGATTGGAAGGCTACAGAGGTGGCCAAAGCCCTAGTAGAATGACCTTTCGGTTTGATAGGCAACTCTTTGTTTCTCAATTGATAAATGAAAGTAATAATGTGAGACAACCACCTGGATAAGGTCACTTTGGAAACTGGGAGACCTTGTTTGCCTAGAGTGAAGGAAAGGAATAGTTGGTCCGACTTCCTTGTATCCTTAGTCCTATGCAAGTAAAAACGCAATTGTTTATGAACTTCCAATTGGCGTAACTTGTATTCTGCCTTGTTGGTGTGGTTAGGGAAAAACACAGGAAGGTCTATAGATTGGTTTAAATTATTTTCTGAGCAGACTTTCGGAAGGAACAAGGGATTAGTCCTCAGAGAAACCATGTCCTTATGAAAAACCAAGTATGGAAGACGAACACATAGTGCCTGAAGTTCAGAGACGCGTCTGGCTGAAGTAATAGCCACCAGAAATAGTGTTTTCCAAGATAGAAACTTAATGGAGCAGGATGCCGCAGGTTCAAAGGGGGGCATAATTAAGGAGATTAGTACCAAATTAAGGTCCCAAGGAAGAAGGGGATCTCTCATTGGAGGTCTAAGGAGAGCAGTCCTTCTTAAAAAGGCTTTACAGAGCTTATGAGACATAATGTTTGAATTAGACAACCCAACATGAAAGTTAGAAATGGCCACCAATTGAACCCTGATTGTAGCAGAAGCGGACCCAGAATGAAAAAGTTGTGCTAGGAACTCCAAAATTTCGTGGACTGGGGCTGAAAAGGGATCTATGTTCCTAGCCTCTGCCCAACAAGAAAAACGTTTCCATTTGCTAGCATAAGTTTTTCTAGTTGTGGACTTGTGAGAGGAGACAATAATCTCACGCACGGCCGGGGAAATGCTAGGAAGCCTGGTTAAGGTTGGAAGTGGAGCAACCAAGCTGTTAGCTGGAGTGTTTGGAGGGATTGATGCAGCCCGCCTGATTGATGAATCAGTAGGTCTGGAATCGGATCCAGACTCCAGGGCTGATCGAGAAGGTAAAGGTGCAGGAACGGAAACCATATCTGTCGAGGCCAGTAGGGGGCAATGAGGATCATTTTGCAACCCAACGATATTGCTTTCTGTATGAGTTTCAGTATTAGGGGAAATGGAGGGAAGGCATAAAGAAGTCCCTGAGGCCAATCGTGGACTAGAGCATCTCTGGGTGTGTGACCTGGAAGCAGAAGAAGAGAGAAGTAGTTGCTGCATTTGCTGTTGAAGGGGGTGGCAAAAAGATCGCAGCAAGGCTGTCCCCATTTGCGGAAGATCAGATCTGCAACTACCTGATTCAGAGACCACTCGTGAGGCATGAGAATAGCTCTGCTGAGCCTGTCCTCTATGACGCTGGACCCCCTAGGGATGTGCGTCGCAATCAGAAATCGTTGGGAAGAAATCGCCCACTGCCAGAGTCTGAGTGCTTCTCGACATAGGAGGTAGGACCTGGTTCCGCCCTGCTTGTTGATGTACCACACCACTGACATGTTGTCCGTTTGAATTGCAATGGTCCCAGAAGGGAGAGAGTCCTGAAGAGCTTGCAATGCTACGAGCACGGCTCTCATTTCTAGGATGTTTACATGCAGATGGTACTCGTCAGGCTGCCAAGTGCCTTGGACTGTCCTGCCCTGATAATGCCCCCCCCCCCACCCTATCAGGGAGGCATCTGTGGTCACTGTGGCAACCAGAGGGTGCTGAATGAAGGGTCTGCCCTGAGTCACTAGTGGGGGGACCATCCACCAGGAAAGGTGCCTTTTGCATGCTTCTATAATCATGATCATGTGAGACATGGGCAGCTGTTGGAAAGACCACAGTGTGAACAGAAGCCACGGAAGGATCCTCATGTGAAAGCGGGCCAGTGGGATTAGAAGAATTGCCGCTGCCATGGAACCCAGAGTTTGAAGGACGAACCTGACTTGGATGCTTTTGCTCTGCATTAGAATTTGTACTTGCTGGCAAACAGTAGACACCCTTTCTGGCGGTAGCCTTGCAGACATGTTCCTTGTGTCTAAGTCTGCTCCTATATAGGTGATAGAGTGACAGGGCAACAAGGGAGATTTTTCGAAGTTTATTGTAATGCCTAGCTGGGAGCAGATTGTGATTGTGTAGTCCCTGGCTTGCAGAAGTTGATGCCTGGTAGTAGCAGTGAGGAGTCAGTCGTCTAGATATGGAAACACCTGGAATCCTTGAAGTCTCAGGTGAGCCGTGATGACTGCCATACATTTGGTGAACACACTGGGGGCTGTGGTGAGACCAAAGGGCAGAGCTCTGAACGGATAATGACTGTCTCCCAGCCGGAGGCGAAGGAATCGCCTGGAGCGCCTGCCCATTTTGATGTGGTAGTACGCATCCTGAAGATCTATGGAGCACATCCAATTGTCCTGACCCAGAAAGGGTAAAATGGGGACTGTAGCATGACCATCCGAAACTTTGTTCTTTGAACAGACTTGTTTAGTCTGCTGAGATCCAGAATCGGTCTCCAATCCCCTGACTTTTTTGGTACCAAAAAGAACCTTGAGTAAGTTCCGGATCCGTGTTTGTCTGCCGGGACTTCCTGGAGGACTCTTTTTTTCTAGCAGTTTTGAAACTTCTATGACTGCTTGGTCCCTCAGATTGGGTGGAACATCTGGAAGGGATTTGCTTGACGGTAAGGGGGGTTGAGAGACGGGAATTTTGTAAACTCCGGATATAATTGACTGTACCCATTTGTCTTGCGTTAAATTTTGCCAGGCTTTTGGGTACAGTGAAAGTCTTCCCCTGACTGCCTCCACAGGCGGGCAGCCGGGCAACCCTTCAGGGATGCTGAAAGGGCTTCTCAGAGAAGGATTCTCTGTTGTTCTGGTTCTGCGGACCCCCTCTGCCACGAGGGCGGCGTCTATTGTTGTTGTTCCCCCCTCTGCCCCTGGAGGAAAAATCGCTACGCGTGTCAGGCGAGGCTCCCTGGGATTTTTGGAACCACATTTTACCACTCTTTTGACCCTTGGGGTATGGTCTGGAAGGAGTGGGAAAATGGACTCCCACAGCAGAGAGAGTCTTGCCTTCTTGCTCACACCTAGTCGAAGTGTCTTTCACCTGTGGTCCAAAAAGAAAGGAACCATCAAAGGGGGTGTTGGTGAATGACGCTCTAAAGGGTTCCGCAAAATTACACAGCCACATCCATGCATGTCTCCTAAGGGCCACGCCCGTACCTGCGGCTCTACTCACTCCATTGGCTGCATAGGAAATGAGCCTCATGGAGGAGTTGACTACAGAATTAAGGGTCACCAGCTTGAGCCCCCTCAGCTGATGGATCTTGAAGGGTATCTCTGAGCTCTCTTATCTGTCCATGGACCTAGACTCCTTGTTAGGAGGATGGACAGATGAAGAGGTTTCCGCTAACTCGTTTTTGGTGGCTGCTGCTACCACCATGGCATCAACAGGAACACCTTTGGTAAGGAACTGCTAATCATGGGGTGCTGTGATGAACTTGCCAGGTCTCCTCGGAGTTGGTTCCACTGTATCCAGGGCTGCCCAAGCCTTTCGAGCCACCACTGACATAAGTGGATTGAAAGGCGGAGAAACCCAGGAGGTGGAAGTTCGGGAACCGAACACATCCAGGAATACAGACTCATCCTCAGTAGGGGCTAGAGGATTCTAGATCCCCCTCTGCTTAAGCATTTCTAGGATGTCCGAAAAGGAAACATCTTCAGAGGGGGATCTCTGGGACCCTTCCGAATCATCTAAGTCTGTATCAGAAGTGACAGACTCAGGGGAGTCAATGTGCTTCCTCTTGCACGTCTTACGAGGGGGCTCCTCTGAATGATCAGGGGAGGCCTTGGAAGAAGAGGAAACACCCAATGGGGTGCCCTGGAGTGCCAGTTCCCCACACTTGGGGTCTAGAGGAGGAGCAGAGGTTGGCGCAGGCACTACAGGGGACGGAGCCGATGGGGCCGATAGTGGAGCTGACTCAGTGACCAGCACACTCCTCATGACATCGAAGGCGTCCCTGCCACGATGCAGAGAAGGCTCCGGTTCCAAGGAAATCGGAATCCTTCCCCGCACCGAGGGAGACGGCTCCGAGGCCGATGTAGGAGCCGAGCTCACCTGCACCAAAGCCCCGAGAGGGAGAACGGGGTCGGATAAGGGTCAGATGCCACTCGCCCCCTCGGAGCCGAGGAGCCCCGGTGTCCAGATCCCTCGACGGATGGCACCATCGAGGGAATCGGCGCCGACGATGGAACTGAAGGAGATAGAGTTATCGAAGCTGACGGTTCCACTACTCGAACCCCAACGAACTCCGGTTCCGAGCTCAATGGAGTCGGAGGAGGAACATCGATAGAAGTGGACGGAGCCAACACCTGTTGAGGAGGGCTGGACAACATCTTAGCAAGTGCCTGCTACTTTAGCAATCTACTGACCACTCTTTCCATGTCGTGATCAGAGAGCCTAGAGGATAGAGAGGAGTGAGAAGATCTGTGACTGCACTCGCTCTGAAGCAGGGGAGACCGAGGAGCCGAATGTACCGATTCCAGAGAAGGGGACCTCAGCCTCTTGTGGCTCCGAAGTTTCTGATGGAGCCGATGGGGAGATAGTCTTATCGGTTCCAGCCACAACCAAAGTAGCAGGTAGAGTCTGAACCAAAGACGGCTCCGAACTTGGAGCCGACGATTTGGTAGATTTAGGGGATTTCACAGGCTGAGTCTTGGCCGGTGAATCCTGGGGCTTTAAAAGATCCCTAAGAATAAGCTTATTCTTATGCTCCTGCAGAACTCTTGGACTAAATGCATGGCAGATAGAACAAGAGTCCTGCAGGTGCACAGTGCCTAAACAATAGACTCAAAAAGTGTGCCCATCTGTCAGAGACATTTTCTGACAGCATGAGTCACACTTCTTGAACCCAGACACCTTGGATTCTTTTGACATCCAGTAACAAAAAATATAACAATATCTAACAAATCACAATACAGTCTACAGAAAAACACAGTATACTACAGACTAAAGCTAAAGTTTTTTTTTTTGATGGGAAAGCCTCTAACTCAAACGGCTAGCCTATAAAGAAGGTAGAAGGAAAGCCTCTAACCTAAACGGCTAACCTGACAAGAAAAGGATAAGGAGAGGGGGAGAACTCTCTAAATTAAACGGGGGGGAAGGAAGCTACAAATACACATTTAGCTAACACAACAAATATAAGACTAAAAGTTAACAATAAGCCCTAGGACAAAGACTATTTTTAGTAAAAAGTTCTATAAAGAAACTTTATACGAGCCTGAGCCAGAAAAAGGACACTTCGCAGCTGCAGCGGCAAACGAGATCTGGGTAGCTACCGCTAGGCATCATGGGATAAGGGGTAGCCTCGAGCCAGTAAACAGCTCTCGAGCTACAGAAGATGGCAGAGTCGGAGCCGAGGATTGGCTGCTATCCCAACCAGCAAGAACAAAGGCGAGATGGACAACTTAACATCCAGTGTTCCCTGGGAAGTCTGACCTTGAGGAGGGATTATAAACAGGCTTAGGCGACTTGACATCCAAGACAGGTCTGAGGTTCTTTGTTTTCTGCTGAACAAAAGAAAACCTTGAATAGTATATGGACTTTCTGTCATCTGGTCGGTACCCTTGGACTACTCAAAGGGGTTTGTGGTCAAACTTGTCCTTTAGCCTTCTGATGGAGTGGGATTGCTGGGAAGAAATAACAGCCAAGGAGGGGATACAAACAAAATGCAGTAGCCTATGGATACAATCTCTCTCAGCCGCTTGTCCTGAATGATGGTGTGCTACCAAGCAGGAACATGCAAGGAGATGAACTTCCACTGCCTTCAGACAGGGACAGTCAGGCAAGTCCTACAGGATTCTGCCACTGACCTCTACCTGTTTGGCTGCAGTATACCTGATTCTGCAGACTACCTCTGCATCCACTGCAGCACCTGTTCTGGAAACATCAGCAGCCATGATAGTTTCTATCAGACTGTGCTGGAAGAGTAATTGTTAGCCTTTTTTTAAACAAATTCTCAGCACTCTTCTGGATATGACAAATACCACCTGAGGAGAGAAATTCACATGAATAGCTGAGACAGTCTTCTCTTCCTGCTCAGTCTTCTACAACTTTTCCTAAAGATATGGTTCAAAAAAGAGTGAAACTGTCACAGCAGACACTAGCAAATGGAGCCTGAAGATTGTCCATGAAGCTAAACTGCTTCAGCCAGGCATACTGGTGTTCAGCTATGTCTGTTCAAGCTAAATGAGGTACTCCATCCATTGCATTATACAAAAGTCTTACGGGTAGGACAGACTTCAGTCTCATGTATAGATATTATTGTGACATGTTTTTCAGTGAGTTCAGTGAGTTAAACTTCCTATCTGAAAGCTCTGAGTAAAAGCAAAGTTGGCATGTATGAGTTAGATGATTAAATATCTAAATAAAAAAGGTACCAGATACATACATATGCTTACCACATAGGTTCAGTGCCTCAGATGGCTTGCTGTGGGGATGAACCCCTGGTCTCTTATTTAGCTCACTGTTAAGGGTAGTGGCCACTACAATAGAACTGGCTAAGAGAGCTTTACTCCAAAATGTCACAGTACTGCGAAGGCCACAGGATCCTGTCCAGTCTTCTAGGCATAGATGCTACCATGTCAGGTTCCTGCTACACCCTCAACAAGGACTATTTTGTTAGCTGGATAGATACTTTAGAGATAGGCTTGGTGGAGATGAAAGCCTCCTGCGGGATCTCTTTGTTAAGGAAGACAAAGCCAAGTGGCCAGGATCTTTGCTGATGCACCATCTCAAGAAACTTCCTGAATCTGGGTTGTTCCAGAGGGGATACTAGAGGACTCTGCTCCACTTTTAATTTTACAAGGGATGGGGAAGTCAGGGGAGTCCAGATGCTTCCTTTCATATCACCTTTTCCTGTAGGCACTTGGCATCTTCTTCTCAGGGAAAAGATGAGAACAGATTTCAGATATCATGGGGTTGAGCAGACTGATTCAGACTCCCATGGAAAGACAACCAACAGAGACTGTTGCTTACGGGCCATCTGCAACTGCTCAGGGGTCAGTGTTGTAGACCTCAATGCCAAAGAAACCTGTAAGGTGATAGAGAGCAGCAGTGACAAGCTTGTTGCAGAGTCTGTCAGTTGAAGTCTCAACAATGAAAGTTGGTACCACAGACAGCCTTCAGTCCTGTCCCCTCCAACACCAACATTACCAGCACTGAAAATGACCTTGACAGTATCACTGTTGAGGCTGGCACTGACCCATCAATGCTGAAGACCTGGGCCTAGTGACCTCTGGTACCAAACATGTCAGCACTGAGACTACCACTGAATAACAGGACAAGGGAACTGAATAATTTATCAGCATTGACATTATTGTAAAAAGTTGCAACTGAATCACTGGCTCTGAATCAACCAACATCAAGACAGTGACTAGTGGGAGAACAACAGGAATGACAGACAGACTGGGGTGGGTGGGAATTTTGTGCACACACATCACACCTTTTCTGAACTAAGAGAACGTATCTTTCTCAATGAGGGAAAGTACAGTTGTGTACACTTACCATAAATGTAGATGTTCAACTGTATTCACTGTTGCAGTCATCACATTTGGGTTATCCCTGCCAGGGTAGCCCTCGGCCGGCCCGAATACCAGAGGCTTAGTACTTCTGCATCAGTTGCTGTTGCTCCAGGACTGATGTCAGGTCGTCAGTAGTATAAAGTAAGGCAGACGACGCCCTTACATCAGTTTTTCTTGACCTAAACTGTCAGGAGCCTCCAAGTGGGAGCCAGGTTCTGGTGGAAGAACCCCCACCAGTAGAAAGTAAATACCAATATGTCCCTTGTAAGGAAAGAGAAGAAAGAAGAGGGGGGTGGAGGAAGGGAAACCAGGACTGCAACAGTAAATACACTCAAACATCTACAGTTATGGCAAGTGCACACAACTGTACTATGTTCTTCATGTTTCAATGTTGCAGTCATCACATTTGGGTTGATTCCCAAAGCTGAGGAAAAGGGTGAAGGCAGTCAAGGAAACTAGGGGCTGTCTAGGATGCCCTGCAAGACTGCAGAAGCAAACCCTGCCCTGGATTTGGAGACGATAGGCAGGTGGTAATGTTTGGGGAAGGTGTGAACAGCTGTCCAGGTGGCAGCCTCCAGGATGTCCCTGGTGGGGAACACCTCTGAGGAAAGCTGCAGAGGTGGAGGCTGCTCTGGTGGAGTGAGTCCTGACCCTCACGGGGGGAGGCTTTCCATGTTGTTTGTAGCAGAAATGGATGCAGTGTGCTATCCATTTGGAGATGGTTTGTTTGGCGATGGCTTTGCCCTCTGCCCCTGCAGTAAAGCTAACAAGCAATTGATCAGACTTTCTGAAGGATTTAGTCCTGTCTAGATAGAATCTGAGCTGTCTGCACACATCTAGAGAGTGCAGGATCCTTTCCCCCTTGTTCTGTGGGTTAGGGAAAAAGGTGGGCAAATGAATGGATTGGTTGAGAGTCACACTAGACACCACCTTGGCATGAAGGATGGGTTAGTCCTGAGAGATACCCTGTCAGCATGGAAGATGATGAAGGGTTCCACAGTCATGAGTGCAGAGACCCTTCTGGCTGAAGTGATGGCCAGAAGGAAAGCGGTCTTCCAGGAGAGAAATGTTAGCTCTGCTGAAGAGGCAGTTTCGAAGGTGGGAGGGTGAACTTTTCCAACACAAAGTTAAGGTCCCAAGCTGGGGTAGGTGCTCTTCTGGGTGGCCTCAAGTTGCTAGCCCCTCTTAGGAACTGTTTGATCAGAGGGTGTGAGAAAAGGGGCTGCTCAGTGGGAAAATGAGCAGAGATAGCAGAGGCATGAATTTTAATAGAGGAAATGGAGAGTCCACTGTGTAGCAGGTTAGCTAAGTAATCCAGTATGAGAGGGAGGGAGGGCTGTGCCGTATTGGCTCCCTTAGCCTGAATCCAGGTGCAGCACCTTTTCCATTTGTCAGCATAAGACTTCCTAGTGCTAGGGCATCTGGCTTCACGTATAACATCTAGAACCTGTTTGCGGAGGTTAGCAGATTGATTGGGGGTTAGGGAATAAGCCAAGCTGCCAAACTGAGTTTCTGCAATTGGGGATGCATGAATTCCCATTCCCTCTGGGTCAGGAGGTTTGGAATCTGAGGGAGATGCCAAGGTGGCAGAGGGGACAGGCTGGGCAGCAAGAGGTACCAGTGCTGGCGAGGCCAGTCTGGAGCTATAAGAATTGCCCTTGCTTTTTCCTCCTTTATTTTGAGCAGTACCCTGGTGATGAGAGGTAGTGGAGGAAAGGCATAGACTGACAGATTGACCCAGGGGAAGGACAGGGCATCCACTTTCCAAGCCATGCACCGATGCTCCCTGGTGCAGCACGCGCTGAGCTGATGGTTGGTGTGGGAGGCACAGGTCGACCTTCGGGGTGCCACATTTCTGAGTTATTAGGGCGAAGGTTCTTCTGTTGGGAGAAGGGGCTTGAAAGCTATCAAGGCGTGCTGGACAGCTATCATCTCTTTTTGGTTGATGTGCAGATGGACTTTCTGTGGGCTCCATTGGCCCTGTATGCACCTGCCATCCAGGTGTGCACCCCACACAATCTGATGCATCTGTGGTGAGGGTCTGGGCGGCATGGGGTGGTGAGAAAGGTAGTCCTTTGTTGAGGGAGCATGCTGTTGCCCACCAAAGAAAATCTTTTCTGAGGCAAGGTATTATAGGTATAAGAGTCTCCATGTCTTGAGAGTGTTGACACCAAAGGCTTTTTAGGTACCACTGAAGTTTCCTCATATGCAAGTCTGGCATATGGAAGGAGTAGAATGCAAGATGCCATGAACCCCAGAGCTTGCAGGATTTTCCTTGCAGATAGTTGGGATCTGGTGGCTAGTTGAGAGAAGTAGCCAGTCAGAAAGGTTTGCTTTTCGGGAGTAAGGAATGCCATCTGGGAGTCTAGGCTTGCTCCCAGGAATATAATCCTTTGGGTGGGTACCTGTTTGGATTTCTTTTCACTGATTGTGTACCCTAGGGAGGTTAGTTGTAACTTCACAAAGGCCAGGTGCTTGAGCAGATTTTCCTGGCTGTCTGCCTGAATTAGGTAGTTGTCTAAGTATGGGTAAATCTGGATATTCCTTTGTCTGCAAAAGACAATGGCAGGAGCCAGACATTTTGTGAAAACTCTGGGAGCAGTACATAAGCCAAAGGGAAGCACAGAGAACTGAAAGTGCTGAGATCCTGCCCTGAAACTGAGACATTTCCTGAAAGATTCCCCAATAGGGATGTTGAGGTAGGCCTCCTTTATGTCTAGGGTGGCTAGCCAAGCATCCTTGGAGAGCATGGGTAGCAGTTGCTTGAGGGTGAGCATTTTGAATTTTGGGATCACCAGGAAGGTGTTTAGAATGGATAGATTGAGGATGGGGCAAGCAGGTGCTATCTTTCTTGGGTACTAGAAATAGTCTGGAGTAGAAACCTTGGCCTTACTGTTTTGTAGGAACTTGCTCTATTGCCTTCATGGAGATCAGGGAAAGGACGTGCTTTCACGCCTCTGCCCACTGGCTTGGAGGTAGATCTGGGAGCCCTTTTGGAGTTGGGAAGGGTGTGGAAAGAAAATTTGTACCTCTGAGACACTATGTTGAGAACCCAGCGGTCGCTGGTAATGATGGCCCGGGTGTTTGCATGAAAGGAGAGTTCTCCTCCTAGGGTTAAGTGGGGGTGGGCAGAGGGAGGGGGAGGGGGTGGAGAGTCATTGTGAGTTCTTACCATAAGGGGGTGGCTTAGAACTCCCTGGTTTTGAAGTGGAGGTAGACTGTTTAGATCTCTGTATTCCCCTGTGGCTGTTGTCTGTGGGGTTTGGTTCCCCGGGGTCTGGGCTGAACTGACCTGGTGGGAGCAGGAAAGGACCAGTGCTTGGAGGGACAATGCCTGCTGAACCTGGGTGGCTAGACCTGCAAGAATCCTTAACTGTCTGCATAGATCTTGCTTTTTCTTCCATTTTTTTAAGACCTCTTCTGCCTTAGTGCCAAATAAGTTGTCTTTGTGCAAGGGGGTATCCAACAATTTAGATTCAACATGGTCTGGCAAGGGCTGTTCCTTAAGCCATGCTTGCCTTCTAAGGACAGAACCGATGACTGCTGCCCTGCAAGAAGCTTCTAGGGCATCAAAACCACAGTGCAAGGTGTGTTTAGTTACTTGACTTGCAGAATGCATTAACTCTTGTAACTCTTTAGATTCTGCACAAGCAGGAAAGGAAGACATTTTTTGTTTGAGGAGTTCCAGGGTATGTTGCTAAAATTTTAGCATATGTAACTGGCAATTTAGTGCACTGATAGCAAGAGTAGCTGAGGTGTATACTTTTTTACCCCATCTGTCTAGTGCTTGGGAATCCCTGTCTGAGGGGGTGGGATTCTTAGCAGCGGTTGCTTTAATTCCTTTGGGCCCTTGAGAAATTACCTCAGGGTCAGCAGTAGGATTTTTAAAAAGAAATTTGTGTGAGTTAGGGACTCTGTAATACCTGTCTGGTTTTCTGGGATAACATCCTCCACAACATCCAGGACTGGGGGGATGGCTAGGGGTCTGTGCTGTGGAAGATCTAAGAATTCCCTGAGTCTCTTTTTAGATTGCGGGTAATCTTGACTTTCCCATTGGAAATGCTCTCTTAAGGTGTGAAGGGTTTACCCAAAGGAAGAATCCTCTGGGGGAGAGGCTGAAAGAATGGAATCCTCTGCATCAGAATCCTCACAAGCAGAGAGGGGTTGCATGTTTTCATACTCAGATGCATCAGAGTCATTGGACTCCTGTTCAGACAAAATTACAGGGGACAAATCTCTTTCTTTTGGAAAGGGTAGCTTGACTTCTCTTGAACAGCAGGATAAGGTCTTCCACCATTTTAAGCATTTGAGACTGAGGCAAGGAAGCAGGCACCTGAGACTGAGTCAGTTTCTTGGGTGTGGTGTATAACCTGGGTGTAAGAAACTTGGTAGTTTTCGTAAGAACGGTAGTTGCGAAAAAAGTCGGTTTATGTCAAGAATCAATAGTGCGAAGGACTTCCTCGAAAGCAGATGCCTGCTCAGCGGCTCCGGACCCATCTAAGGTAGAGACACGACCGCAGGATCCTCAGTCGAAGACGAGTTTTGTGGCATACCAGACTCCGAAAGGGTGTCATTAGCGGCCTGCGAATCCACAGAAGCGGGCATCAGGGGCTGTGAAAGCATCTCACTGAGGACTGGAGAATTGACGACTAGCTTAACAGAAGCATCGTCCGTAGGTTTTGACCTATGCGGTCTTTCTCTGTCTTTATCTTTACATTTTTTCAGAAGATCTGCTGTTTGATGGCTTACCAAAGCCATATCAGAATTTGAGGACTGTAAACGAAAATATCTGGCTACAATAAGGGTCCGACGATGGCTAGTTCTGGCATTGAATAATAGCACAGAAGCGACAGCGGGGGACATCGTGGTCTGGGCCTAAACAAGTGAAGCAGTAAGAGCGGAAGTCTCTGTGTGGTATTTGCTTTCCACAGGCGAAACAATTCTTAACTTTTTCTGACATTGGTTAGTGCAAGACAAAAGGATCCCCAATGGGATACTTAGCTTTAGAAAACTTCAACTTCAATTCTGGGACGAAAAGTCAGGTAGAGGCCGACCGGCACTTGTGCTAACTGCTTCTGCTTCAGGCTCCAAAGCAAGAAAGACTGATGTAATGGCATTGGCTGCCTTACTTTATACTACTGATGATCTGACATCAGTACTCAAGTGACAGCAATTGACGCAGAAATACTAAGCCTCTGGTATTCAGGCTGGCCGAAGGCTACCCTGGCAGGTTAATCCAAATGTGATGACTGCAACAGTGAAACACGAAGAACATCTATGGTTATGGTAAGATTTTGCACAACTTTTCTATGTCCTTCTATTCCCATGTTGCAATATTCTGCATATGGGTGAGTGCCAAAGCTCACTGAGATTGGGGTGGTGGTCTAGAGGCAGACTCCAGGAATCCATAAATGACAGCCCTGGTGAACCCTGCCCTGGATTTGGCGATGTGGTCAAGTTTGTAGTGTTTGGTGAAGGTGTGGACCGAAGACCAAGTAGCAGCTTCCGGGATACTAGAGGTATCCAGGCCCTTGGAGAAGGCCCCTGAAGAGGCCATTGCTCTTGTGGAATGAGCCTTAATTTTACCCTGCAGAGCCTTACCATGGAATTGGTAACAGAAGGTGATGGCCTTGGAGATCCAAGTAGAAATATTCTGCTTGGTCACTGCCTTCCCCAGGGCTCTGGGGTGAAAGGATACAGAAAGTTGGTCAGCCTGTCTGAAAGGCTTAATGTTGTGCAGGTAGAATCTGATTTGCCTGTGCACATCCAGGGAATGCAGCACACTCTCACTGTCTCCTTGTGGGTTTTGGGAAAAATACAGTTAGGTGTATGGCCTGATTGAGGGACAGGTCATTAACTACATGAAAGACGGCTTAGTCCTGAGGGTGACCCTGTCCTTATGAAAAATGAGGAATGGAGGAATAACCATAAGTGCTTGGAGTTGAGATACTCTTCTGGCTGAAGTTAAGGCCACTAACAACAGTTTTCCAGATTAAATGCTTTAATGAAGCTTTATCAGCTGGCTCAAAGGGTGGTAGTGTAAGCTTCTCGAGCACGTAGTTAAGGTCCCAAGCCAGGGGAGAAAGTTTCCTGGGGGGCCTAAAGTGAAGTAGCCCCTTGAGGAAGAGTTTGGAAGCAAATCTGGATGCTAATGGGGATCCAGAGACAGGCATGTAGAAACAGCAGACAGATGGGCTTTGATGGAGGAATAAGCCAATCCAGTCTGTAGTAGCTCACACAAATAGGACAGCACTAGAGGGGGTTTGCTGAGAAGCGGGTCCAGCTGTCTTTTAT
Organism: Protopterus annectens; assembly: GCF_019279795.1. Classification (NCBI taxonomy): domain Eukaryota; kingdom Metazoa; phylum Chordata; order Ceratodontiformes; family Protopteridae; genus Protopterus; species Protopterus annectens. The sequence goes on from NC_056744.1 coordinate 1,219,001,805, forward strand.
GACACCACATAGTGAATTGTTTCCACTTTGAGAGATATGACTTCCTTGTATTTGGTGGGCTCCTGCAGGACATTGAGCATGTCCTCATTGTAAAGGTGTCTGAATGGGATCCAATTAGTGACCCCTTGAACTGTGTGAGAAGGTCCACTCTGGGGAGTAACTTGTGGTGACTGCCCTTGGACAAAACTGAAGGAGTAAGGGGAACCAGTGCTGTCTGGGCCAGCAGGGAGTCACCAGCAAGATTTCTGGGTTGTTCTGCTGAATTTTTAGCCGGACCTTTTGAATGAGTGGGAAGGGGGGAATGCATACAGATTTTTCCTCTTCCAGGAAATTGAGAAGGCATCTGTTGCCAGTGCCTGTGGTTCTGTTGTCCTGGTGCAAAACCAGGAAATTACACATTGATGGTGGAGGCAAACAGGTCTATTTGAGGTATACCCCACTTGTGGACCAGGTCCAGGAAGACATCCCTGTGAAGCATCCATTCGTAGTTGTTTGTGTTGGTTCTGCTCAAATAATCTACCTGTGTGTTGTGGAAAGAGGGAATGTAGGTCACCTGCAGGGTGATTCCCTGTGAGGTGGCCAGTTCCCAAACTAAAAGGGCTAGTCTGCACAGCAGGTAGGACTTGCCCCCCCCCCCCGTTTGCTGCTATACCACAGTACAGTGGTGTTGTCTGTGTATATCAGAAGTGGCCCCTTTTGTAAAAAAGGGAGAAATGCCTGGAGGGCTAAACGGACTGCCTTCATCTCTCTGGCATTGATGTGTTCTGATAGGAAGTGTTGTGGCCACAGGCCCTGCACCTGTCTGTGGCAAGGGTGGCTCCCCACCCCAGGTCTGAGGCATCTGTGTGCATGAACTGAGTGGGTTGAGGTGGTTAGAGAGGAAGGCCCGGGTTGTGATTTAGCTGAGCCAGCCACCATAGTGTTTCTTTTTTCAGGCAAGGAAGAAGGGGCACAATGTGCTCCAGAGGCTGGTTATGTTGCTTCCAGATTGATCAAAAGTACCACTGTAGCTTTCTCATGTGCAATCTTGCTAAAGGAAGCATGGGTATTGGTGGCTGCCATGTAGCCCAGACGTTTGAGGTATAGCCTTGCAGTCAACTCTATGGAGTGAGGGACCAGGAGAAGGTGTTCTGTCAAGGAACTCACTTTTGGTGGGGCTAGGTATGCCTGCATAAGATCTGAGCAGATCCTGCACCCAAGGAATACAATGTCTTGTGTTGGTTGAAGATGGTATTTTGGTATATTTATCTGAAATCCCAGTGATTGAAGGAGGGTCACAACAAACTGGATGTGCCCTTGGAAGGTTTCTTGGCTGGCAACATGGATCAGCATGTTGTCCAGATAGGAGAATATCTGGTATTCCCTTTGTCCTGCAGTAAACCACCACAGGTGACAGACATTTGGTGAAGATTCTGGGTACAGTGGAGAGTCCAAAGGGCAAGGAAAAGAACTGCAAGTGTGAGGAACCCACCAAGAATCACAAGTATTTCCTGTAGGAGGGCCTGATTGGGATGTGGAGGTAAGCATCCTTTATATCTAAAGTAGCCAGGAATCCTTGCGGCATAATGAGAGGGAAAAGGGCTGGCAGAGTTAGCATTTAGAAAAAGATTGAGATGGGACAGATCTAGAATGGGTCTCCAGGGTCCATCCAGAGCTTTGAGTAGAACATTCTTCCTTTTGCAATAGAGGGTACTGTTTCTATGGTACCCTGATCTAACAGGGTCTGGACTACCGGTTGCAAGAGGTGCAGTTGCTGAGCAGGTGGTCGAGGAATGCTTCGCCCTATGGGAGTGGAGATCCAGGACATAAAGTAACCGTTTTGAAGTATGGACAGGACCCAGTTGTCTAAGGTGAGATGGGTCCAAACAGGGAGACAGTGAGAGAGGTGAGTAAACAGTGGTACAGAGGGAGGGGAGGAGGAGGCAGAGGTGGCAGGTAGTCAGATGCTACCTTCCCTGTCCTGAAAGGGGGTCCTCTGGCTATAGGGAGGGGATGCCCTAGCTGGAGGGGGGTGTTTTCTTGTGGGCTTACGAGGCCTTGAAGGAGGAGCAGGGCGGGAATGCTTTCTAATAAACTGGGTTTTGGCTGGACAGTTTCTGTGAAACTTCGGGATAGGTGAAACCAGTAAATGTTTCAGGTCCTGCAATACTTTTCCCTTTTGTTGCAGGGATTTGAAAAGGTCTACCACCTTAGAACCAAAGAGTGCAGCATTATCCAAAGGAACATCATTGAGCTTTGCCCTGAAATCATCTGGCAGAGGTTGCAGGCGAAGCCAAGAGTATCTACGTAAGGCAGATGCTGATGCTGCTGACCTGGCAGAGGATTCAGCAAAATCGTAGCTATACTTGGTAGAGAGTCTGGTGAACTGGGAGGTGACAGCCAGGAGACGGGACAGTAATGTGTTGGCAGGGGAGTCTGGAATATCTACCAAGAGTTTGGTGGCAGATTCTAAGAGGGACAAAGTATATTTGGCCATGTGGGTCTGGCAGTTTGTAGCTCTGAAGGCCAAGGTAGCCAAGGTATATATTTTTGACCAACTTTTCCACTGTCTTGCTGTCTTTATCAGCTGGGAAAATGGTGGTAGGAGTTTGGAAGCTTTGTCCGTGGAGACTGATATAGTGGCAGGATCAGCTGGTGGGCAGTTTAGCAGATGCTTAGCAGTGTCACCTTATAAAGCCCATCTGCTCTGCGTGAGGCAGGAGGTTGGCAAGTCAGGGTTCAGAGATGCAGAAGAAAAGGCATCTAAAAAGGCAGGCAAGATAGGAGGAACAGCAGATGGGGTGGGGGTTTCCATTTGAATGAGGTCGTAGTACCTCTTTTGTACCTCACTCATTTCTGAAGATTCCCATTTAAAGTGATCCTTCATCCTGCTTATTGTCTTACTGAAGGTCAAAGTCTTCTGCTGGGGAGTCAAGGTCCACTGACTCTTCCTCTGGGGATCCGTATCCCAAAGGGGAGGAAAGTTGTGAGTTGCAAGAAAGAGATTCCTCAGAGGAATCTGAAAGAAAGTACAGTTCTGTACACTTACCATAAATGTAGATGTTCGAGTGTATTCACTGTTGCAGTCCTCACATATGGGTTATCCGGTTCCCGGTAGCCCTCAGCCTGCCTGAACACCAGAGTCCTTGGTATATGACGTTGGCTGCCGCTGGTTGTAAAACTGATGTCAATACGTCAGGTATAAAAGGAGGCAGCCAACGCCATTTCTTCAGTTTTTCTTGCCTTAACTGTCAGGAGCCACCAAAAGAAGGCTAATATAGGAATGGTAACACCCTGGACACGTCATACAAAAAATAAAAATCCATAGTCTGTGCCTTAGGAAAAAAGGGGGAATGGAGGGTGGGAAACCAGGACTGCAACAGTGAATACACTCGAACATCTGCATTTATGGTAAGTGTACACAACTGTACTATGTTCTTCGTGTTTCACTGTTGCAGTCCTCACATATGGGTTGATTCTCAAAGCCCAGTAAGAAGACAAAGGAGGGAGGAAGGATCACAGACTAAGGGTTGGTAAGGAGGCCCTGTAAAACTGCAGAGGCAAAACCAGTCCTGGATTTAGAAAACAAAGGTAGATTGTAATGCTTTGTGAAAGTATGGACAGAAGACCAAGTAGCTTCTTCTAGAAAGTCCTTAGTAGGCACAAATCTCAGAAAGGCTGCAGAGGTAGAGGCTGCTCTAGTAGAATGGGTCCTAATACCCTGAGGGGGAATCTTCCCACGCTGCAGGTTAACAAAAGTGAATACAATGAGCAATCCATTTGGAGATGGTTTGTTTTGAAATAGCTTTACCCTGAGCCCCAGGAGCAAAACTAACCAATAACTGTTAAGGTTTTCGAAAGGATTTAGTCCTAAGTAAAGTCTCAGCTGTCTATGCACATCAAGAGATTGCAGAATCCTTTCCCCTTTATTTTGGAGATTGTTGAAAAATGTAGGCAGGTGAATAGACTGGTTAAGGGTTAAACTGGAAACTACCTTAGGCATAAAGGAGAGATTGGTTCTCAGAGAAACCCCATCTGAGTGAAAAATAATGAAAGGTTCTACTGCCATTAAGGCTTGCTGCTCAGAAACCCTTCTAGCTTAAGTAATAGCTAAAAGGAAAGCAGTCTTCCAGGATAGAAACTTCAAATCTGCGGAGGCAGCTGGTTCAAAGGGAGGGAGACTAAGTTTTTCCAGGACAAAATTAAGATCCCAAGCAGGAGTAGGAGCTCTTCTGGGAGGTCTAAGATTACTAGCTCTCCTCAGGAACCGTTTCATCAAGGGGTGAGAAAAAATGGGTTGCTCAAAAGAACAATGAACCGAAATTGCTGAAGTGTGAATTTTGACTGAAGAAAAATAAAGTCCACCATTAAGCAATCCTGCTAGGTAGTCAAGAATGAGTGAAAGAGAAGGATGAGAAAGTACAGTTTTGTACCTACCATAAATGTAGATGTTCGAGTGCTAATACAGCTGCAGTCCTTACATATGGGTTCTCCTGCCGTCAGGCGGGTCCTCGGTCGGCCGAATTCCAAAGTCTAGGTCCGGCGTCGGTTGTCGTCGCTTCTTCCCTGACGTCAGTGCGACAGGGGTATAAAAGAACCAGCCGACGCCATTTTCTTCAGTTTTTCTTGCCCCAGATGTCAGGTGCCCCCAGAAGGAAGGCAATACATAAAATTAGGTAATAATGCAATGCAATATAATCAAAAAACAGTAGTTGCAAGCAAATACACCATAAAAGAATACCCCTAGAGGGGAAGGAGGGAAACCTGGACTGCAGCTGTATTAGCACTCGAACATCTACATTTATGGTAGGTACAAAACTGTACTATGTTCATCGTGCATACAGCTGCAGTCCTTACATATGGGTAGAATCCCAAAGCTAAGAAAGGGGTGGTAGGCATTAGGTGTAATTAGGGGGAGCCAAAATGCCCTGCAAGACTGCAGTGGCAAAGCCTGCTCTAGATTTGGAGTATAATGGTAAGTTGTAGTGCTTGGAGAAGGTATGCACAGAACTCCAAGTGGCTGCTTCCAAGATATCCTTGGTAGGAACTCCTCTGAGAAAGGCTGTAGAGGTGGCTGTGGCCCTGGTGGAATGAGTTCTAATGCCTGTAGGTACAGTTTCGCCATGAAAGGAATAGCAAAAGCATATGCAGTGGGCTATCCATTTTGAAATTGTCTGTTTGGAAATTGGTTTTCCTTGAGCTCCTACTGCATAGGCCACAAAGAGCTGTTCTGATTTTCTGAAAGGCTTTGTTCTGTCCAAATAATAACGCAGTTGTCTGTGGATGTCCAAGGAATGTAGCAATCTCTCCCCTTTGTTTTGAGGATTAGGATAAAAAGTAGGTAAGTGTATGGCCTGATTTAAAGCTACCCTGGATACCACTTTAGGCATAAAGGACGGGTTGGTTCGTAAGGAAACTCTGTCCTGATGGAAGATGATAAAAGGCTGGACAGCCATGAGAGCCTGTAATTCTGAAACTCTACGAGCTGAGGTGATAGCCAGAAGGAAAGCTGTTTTCCAGGACAAGTATTGCAAATCTGCTGAAGCAGCTGGCTCAAAAGGAGGCAGGGTAAGTTTTTCCAGAATGAAATTAAGATCCCAAGCAGGTATTGGTTGTTTCCTTGGAGGTCTCAAATTCTTAACCCCTCTGAGGAACTGTCTTAAGAGAGGATGCGAGAATAAAGGTGGACCAGTGTTGTATTCTGCAGAAATGGCTGAGGCATGGATTTTGATGGAGGAGAAAGTCCACTGCTTAGCAGTTCTGTCAAATATTGTAGCATTTGTGGTAAATTTTGTTTTCCAGGGTCCTGGCCCTTTTTCTCATTCCAGACACAAAAACGTTTCCATTTTGCGGAGTAAGCTTTTCTAGTTGATGGCCTTCTGGCCTCCAAAATGACATCCTGCACCTCCTTGGAGAGTAGGGTCTGCTGTGATGCTAAGGAATCTTCCATGCGGCTAGATTGAGAGTTTTTAGCTGACTGTGAAGAGTTTTGAAGTTGTGTTGAGTCAGAAGAAGAGGCATTAGAGGCAGGGTCCATGGTGGGGAGTGCGTCAGGCTCCTCAGGAGTGGGTACCAGTGTTGCCTTGGCCAGTCCGGAGCAATGAGGATCATCTTTGGTATGTCTGCTCTGGTCTTCAATAGAACTTTGGGCAGCAGAGGAAGAGGTGGAAAGGCATAAACTGTCATTGATGTCCAGCTGAAAGAGAGAGCATCCACTTTCCAGGCCTTTGGATGGAAGATCCTTGAGCAGAATTTTGTCAATTGATGATTTTTGTGGGAGGCAAATAGATCTATGTCTGGTCTTCCCCATTCTTGGATTATTTCTGTAAAAACTTTTGGATGCAACTTCCATTCATGTGGATCTGTCATAATCCTGCTTAGGTTGTCTGCCAGCATGTTTTCCTTGCCTGGCAAGTACTGTGCTTGTAGTTCCATTTGTAAGTCCATGGCCGTGTTCCAAAGTGACATGGCCAGTCTGCATAGGGGGTAAGAATATGTCCCTCCCTGCTTGTTTATGTACCACATAACTGTGGTGTTGTCCATTCTTATCAATAGATGACCTGGTTTTAGAAAGTTCTTGAAAGCTATAATAGCATTTATTACTGCTAGCATTTCTTTTTGATTGATGTGAAGGTGCTTTTCTTTTTGGGACCATTTGCCCTGAATGCACCGATCTGTCATGTGCGCCCCTCAGGCGTAGTCCGAGGCGTCTGTTGTGATGACTTGATTTGCTTGAGGCTTGCTGAAAGGGAGACCTGTGTTTGCTTGGCATGCTTGAGCCCACCACAGAAATTCCTTTTGCAGACATGGAATTAGTGGTATTATTGTTTCCAAACTGTGTCTGTGTTGAGACCATATGTTTTTCAGGTTTTTTCAGGTACGCCCCCCAGGCGTAGTCCGAGGCGTCTGTTGTGATGACTTGATTTGCTTGAGGCTTGCTGAAAGGGAGACCTGTTTTTGCTTGGCATGCTTGAGCCCACCACAGAAATTCCTTTTGCAGACATGGAATTAGTGGTATTATTGTTTCCAAACTGTGTCTGTGTTGAGACCATATGTTTTTCAGGTACCATTGTAGTTTCCTCATATGCAGCTTTGCACATGGGATTAGTAAGATGCAAGATGCCATGAATCCCAGAGCCTGCAGGATTCTCCTTGCAGTAAGCCTGGTGCAATTTGCTAGTGTACTGAAGTATTGGATTAGTTGCCCCTGCTTTTCTGGCGTGAGGTAGGCCATCTGGGTGTTTGTGTCCAAGTTGGCACCCAGGAAAATCATCTTCCGAGAGGGTATTAGTCTTGATTTCTTTTTGTTGACTGTGTATCCCAGAGAGTTTAATAACATTATTACATAAGCCAGATGTTTCTGAAGGATGTGTTTGCTGTCCGCTTGGATCAGGCAGTCATCCAAATAGGGATATATTTGTATCCCTTGAAGTCTGCAGTAGGCAATTACTGATGCCAGGCATTTCGTGAATACTCTGGGCACAGTAGATAAGCCAAAGGGCAATGCAGAGAATTGATAATGAGTTGAACCTGCAAGAAATCTGAGGTATCTTCTGCAATTTTGTCTGATTGGGACATGCAGGTATGCCTCCTTGAGGTCCAATGTTACCAGCCAAGACTCCTTGCCCAGCATGGGAAGAAGCTGCTGTAGAGTGAGCATCTTGAATTTTGGTACGAGTAGGAATGTGTTTAGGATGGATAGATCCAGAATAGGTCTCCAATCTTTTCCCTTCCTTGGTACCAGAAATAGCCTGGAATAAAACCCTTGACCTTGTTCGTGCATAGGTACCTCTTGAATAGGTTTCATGTTTTTGAGATCTGTAATTAGCCTTTGTGCCTCTGCCCTTTGATTGTGTGGCAGGTTTGGCATGCCTCTCATTTTTGGAAGGGTGTGAAAATGGAATTTGTAGCCTCTGTTTATAATGTCCAGGATCCATTTGTCCTTTGTGACAGTATGCCAATTTTTTCAAAATAATGCCAGCTTTCCTCCAAGGGGGCTGCCATTTGAGATCTGGTTGGCATGCAAAGTGGAAAGTCATTGGGTTTGCTTTCTGATAGATTGCGAGTTGTCCTCACCACCTCTTTGTGTAGGAGCTTGCCATTGTCTGCCTCTGTACGATCCTTGGGATTGTCCTCTGCCCCTCGAGCGCCTGTATCTGCCTCTTTGGGGTCTGTCTGTGGCAGGAAAGGACCAGTTTTTGGAAGGCCAATTTCTACTAAAACGTGGGGGTTGTACCTGTAGAAATTCTTTCACAGTTTGCATTGATTTAGCCTTTTCCTCCATTTTCCTTAATACCACCTCAGCATTAGAACCAAATAGTACATCCTTTTGAAGAGGAGCGTCTAGTAATTTAGCTTTGACATGATCAGGTAAGGCTTGTTCCTTAAGCCAGGCATGCCTACATATGACTGATCCTGTAACAGCAGCTCTGCATGAGGCCTCTAGAGCATCAAAACCACATTGTAAGGTATGCTTACCCACTTGTTCTGCACTATGTATCAAGTCCTGCAACTCCTTCAAATCTGGTTGTTCAGGTTGTGACATTTTACTTTTCAATTGTGATAACATAAACTGTTGGTATTTTAGCATATGAAACTGACAGTTTAAGGCCCTCATAGATAAGGTAGCCGAGGTATATACCTTTTTTCCCCACCTTTCTAAGGATCTGGAATCTCTCTCGGAAGGCAAAGGATTTTTAGCAATGGAGGCCTTAACTCCCTTGGGGCCCTGTGAGATGGTTTCTGGGTCAGCAGCATGGCTCTTGTATAGAAATTGGTGTGAGTCAGGGACCCTGTAGTACCTATCAGGCTTAACTGGAGCTGGAGGTAGAGAATCCGGGTTAAGGCAGGCCTCCGAGTAAACATCATCTAGAATGTCCAAGACAGGAGGTATAGCCAAAGGCCTGTGCTGAGGAAGCAAAAGAAATTCTCTGAGCCTTTTCTTGGAATCAGAATAATCCTGGCCTTCCCAGTGGAAGTGTTCCCTTAAGGTATGCAAAGTTTCCCCAAATGAGTAATCCTCAGGGGGAGATACAGAAGGAATGGACTCCTCCGCATCAGAGTCTTCAAATGGGGAGTAAGACTGTTCCTGATCATCAGAGTGCTCTGAAATAATGGAGCCCTGATCAGAGGAGGGGGAATCTTCCTCCACTCTAGGCCTTTTGTCTGGAAGGGGCTGAGGACCTCTGATAAGGGTAATTAAATCCTCAGCCATTTTAAGCATCTGTTTCTTAGGCATGGGGCCTGGAGATGGGCCCTGTGCAGCTGGTCTCTTAGAGTGCATGGTTGCTTTAGACTTAGTGAAAGCCTTGATAGAAAAAGAAGAGGAAGGTCTGAAGACACCTTGAGTGGAGGTGGACTTGTCCACATTCTGAGTTTCAACTCCGACAGTGGCTTCGGTATCTGTAGTCGGGGTGTGGGCCGAGGAGCCTGCGACCTCGGGTACAGGAGATACCGTCAAAGGCAGGTCGTCGGTAGGCAGGGGCTGCGTAGGCGCCTCACTGAGAACCGGACCATGTGTAGCCGGCTTTGGCGTGGTGTTGGTAGAGGCTGCGGACCTCGAGTGTCGGTCCTTGTCTTTTCGTTTTTTAGACAAAACCGGAGTCGGAGTATCCGACGACATAGTATAGTTAAATGCTTTTCCAAAATAATGCTGGGCGAACTCCGCCCGACACTTAATAGTGTGTTTGTTGAATGTAGCACAAAAGCGGCAGGCCGAGACCTCGTGGTCAGGGCCTAAACAAGGTATACAGAGGGAATGGAAATCCTTATGCGGTATTTGCTTCCCACAAGAAATACAATTATTAACTTTGTCTGACATCGGTCTGAGGCAAGAAAAGTTTCCCCAACGGGGTACTTAACTTTTAAGAAGACTTCGGTTTCCAAATTTTTGTAATGTCAGGAGCTGGCCGACCGGCACTTGCGAACTGCTTCTGCTTCGGGCACCGCGCGGCAAGAAAGACTGGAGAAAATGGCGTCGGCTGGTTCTTTTATACCCCTGTCGCACTGATGTCAGGGAAGAAGCTATGACAACCGACGCCGGACCTAGACTTTGGAATTCGGCCGACCGAGGACCCGCTTGACGGCAGGAGAACCCATATGTAAGGACTGCAGCTGTATGCACGATGAACATCAGTCTTCTCCTTTAGCTAGCATCCAAGAGCAAAATCTCTTCAATTTATCTGCATAGGATTTTCTTGTGCTAGGCATCCTGGCCTCATGAAGAACTTCAACCACCTGTTGGAAAAGATTTACGGTATTAACCAGGCAATTAAATGCAGAGTTTGAAGATGAAGATGAAGGAACATTCCCCCTCCCTGAACCAAAAGATCTGGTACCAGGGGACGATGCCAAGGCTGAGCCTGGGAAAGGCTGTGAAGGAAGGGATACCAATGCTGCCTGGGCCAATCTGGAGCTATCAGAATAGCCTTTGGTTTTTAGTCCCTTATCTTTAGCAGCACTCTGGGAAGAAGAGGCAAAGGAGGGAATGCATAAACTGATAGATGCGTCCATGGGAAGGACAACGCGTTCACTCTCCAAGCTTTGAAGTGAAACTCCCTGGTGCAGAAGGTTGGAAGGAGATGATTGGTGTGAGAGGAGAAAAGATCAACTTGTGGGGTGCCCCAATGTTGAGTGATGCGATGGAAAATGTCCCTGTTCAGTTGCCACTTGTGAGAATCCAGAACATGTCTGCTCAAATGATCCGCCAAGGAGTTTAGCCTCCCTGGAAGATAGTGAGCTATTAGATGTAAGCCCATGGATGCTGCTATGGACCATAGTCTCATGCTTTGTCTGCACAAGGGGTAAGAGTGAGTCCCCCCTTGCTTGTTGATGTACCACATGACTGTGGTATTGTCTGTCCTGATTAGCAGAGTCCCAGGGTAGAGTAGGTCCTTGAAAGCCAGCAAGGCCTGCTGCACTGCCATCAATTCTTTTAAGTTTAAGTGCAGATGAATCTGCTGGGTGTTCCAAATCTCCTGGATGCCTCTGCCTTCCAGATGAGCCCTCCCCATGCAACATCTGAGGCATATGTGGTGAGAGTCTGGCTGGCAGGCGGTGGGCGGAAAGGCAGACCCTTGTTCTGAGAACAGGCTGTCACCCACCAGAGGAACTCCATTTGTAGACAGGGAATCAGGGGAAGAATCAAGTCTAAGTCCTGTGTGTGTTGACACCAAAGATTCTCGAGTTACCATTGAAGTTTTCTCATATGCAGCCTTGCATATGGGATCATCAAAATACATGATGCCATGAAACCCAGTGCTTGCAGAAATTGCCTTGCAGAGAGCTGGGTCATGCTTGCCAAGTTCATGAAGTAAGCAGAAAGATCTTCTTGCTTCTGTTGAGGGAGGAATACCATCTGGGTGGCTGTATTCAGACTTGCTCCCAGGAAAACAATCTCCCTTGAAGGAACCAACTTTGACTTCTTTTCATTGACAGTGTAACCCAAAGAGGTGAGAATCTTCTTCCCAAAATCCAAATCCTTTTCTAGTTGTTCTGGAGAGTTTGCTTGAATGAGACAGTCATCCAGGTAAGGATAAATGTGAATCTTTCTTTGCCTACAAAAAGCAATGGCTGGAGCCAGGCACTTCGTAAAAACTCTGGGAGCAGGAGATAAGCCAAAGGGCAATGCAGAGAATTGAAAGTGTTGCTCCCCAGCCCTGAAGCAAGGAGCGGCCTGCAACTTTCCCTTATTGGAATGTGCAGATAAGCCTCCTTGAGATCCAAAGTTACCAGCCATGAATCCTTGCCCAGCATTGGTAGTAATTGTTGAAGGGTGAGCATCCTGAATTTGGAAATCACCAGAAAAGTGTTTAGAATGGACAGCTCCAGAACAGGGTGCCAGGTTCCCCCTTTCTTGGGTACCAGAAAAAGCCTTGAATAAAAACCAAGGCCTGCCTGATTTGCAGGGCTCTATGGCCCCCATAGTCAGTAGAGAAGAAATTTGCCTTGAGAGTTTTGGGTATGTCTGGGTACCCTTGTAAAACAGGGAAGGTGTGAAAGTAAAACTTATAACCTTGGTTTACTATATTGAGTGCCCATTTGTCGTCAGTGATGGTAGGCCATACCTCTGCCAACCTTCCCCCCAAAGGAAACCCAGGGTCCGCAGAGGTAGGCACAAGAAGGCCGGAGTCATTGAGAATGCTTGCGTGGGAAGCTGGCTTAGAACTCCCTGATTTAGCAGAAGAAGAATGCCATTGTTTATCCCTTTGAGGGGCAGAAGCCTGCCCTCTGGAAGATCTGAAACACCTAGGCCTAGAGCGACCCTGCTTGCCAGGATCAGGGAAAGACCAATTCTTGGAAGGATAATGCCTACTAAACCGAGGAGGCTGAACCTGAAGGAAATCTTTTACAGCTTGCATAGATTGTGTGCCTTATTCTCCAACTTTTTCAGGACCTCTTCAGTCTTATTTACCAAAAAGACTGTCCTTGTGCAAAGGAACATCCAGCAATTTAGACTTAACTGGTTCAGAAAGAGGCTATTCCCTGAGCCAAGCATGCCTTCTAATTCCGGACCCAGTGGCTGCTGCTCTGCAGGAAGCCTCCAAAGTGTCAAAACCACAATGAAGCGAATGCTTATTAACTAAAGTGGCAGAATTCAGTAAGTCTTGTAAATCTTTGTTTTCCGTCATGGAAGGAATATCTTCAAGTTTAGCCTTAATAGCCTACAACGTATGCTGCTGATACTTAAGCAAGTAAAAAAGACAATTCACGGACATAATGGCAAGAGTTGCAGAAGTATAGACTTTTTACCCCACCTGTCCAAGGCCCTAGATTCCTTATCAGAAGGCACAGGGTTTCTAGCAATAGTATCCTTAACACCCTTGGTGCCTTGAGAAATAATTTCTGGATCAGCAGTAGGGTTTATAAAAAGGAATTGATGAGATTCAGGAACCCTGCAATATTTATCTGGTTTTCTGGGGGCAGGAGGAACAAAATTATGAGTTAAAGAATTTTCCATGAAAACATCATCCACAACTTCCAAAACTGGAGGTATAGCCAGAGGTTTATGCTGTGGCAAATCTAAAAAATATCTGATTCTTTCGACTTGTGGGAAATCCTGAAATTCCCATTTAAAATGCTCCCTAAGGAAAAATCTTCTGGAGGGGAGGCAGAAGGGATAGATCCTCAGCATCAGAATCCTCAAAGCCACAAAAAAGTTGAGAATTTCCTTCTTCACCAGCAGACATACTGGAAATCTCAGAATCTGAGACAGACAAAACATCAGGAGATAATTCCCTAGCCCTCTTTGAAGGGGGGGGGGGGGATTGAGAGCCCCTAATCAGGGAAAGAAGATCACCAGCCATTTTTACCAACTGGGACTGAGGTACAGGATGGGAAGCCAACACCTACTTGTGAGTAGGTTTCCGGCTGGAAGGTTTACTAGCAATCCGGAGGGAGTCGGGAGGCCTAGCAACTGCAGAAGTCTGAGCTAAGGTAGTCAATCTGGTTCTGGTCTCATGTCGAAAAGAAGAGGAGTCAAAAGCTGGTGCCTGCAAAGTGGCTCTGGACCAGTCTGAGGTGGTGACAGGTGGAGGGTCTGAAGACGAAATAGCAGCCTGCGGCATGGAGGACTCCGTAAAGGTCTCGGCTGAGCCTTGTGGCTGAAAATCTGTGGACTGCAGGGGCTGCGTAGTGCCTCACTGACTACCGCTGCGCTGACGACCAATTTCACCGGTGCTTCGTCAGTAGATTTAACCCTAGGCCTGTCGCAGTCCTTGTCTTTGCGTTTCCTAGGAATATCCAAAGTCGGGAAACCAGAAGATGCCATACCGACGAACTTAGGCCAGACTACGAAATGCTTATACAAAATCTTAGCTCTACAGCGTATGGTATGTGGGTTAAAGGAAGCAGAGAGATCGCAGTTAGGGACGTCTTGCTCAAGGCCCAAACAAGTTACACAACAGGAATGGAAATCATGGTGCCGAATCTGTTTTCCACAAGCAACACAGTTATTAAATTTATCTGACATTTGTTAAAGCAAGAAAGAGGATCCCCAATGGGGTACTTACCTGAAGGCGTCTTCAACTTGGTAAACGGCTGACCGGCACTAGTGCGAATTGCATCTGCTTTGGGCTCCGCGGCAAGAAAGGCTGAGGAAATGACATCGGCTGCCTCCCTTTATACCTGACGTATTGACATCGGTTTTATGACCGGCGGCAGCCAAAGTCATATACCAAGGGCTCTGGTATTCAAGCCGACTGAGGGCTACCTGGAACAGGATAACCTATATGTGAGGACTGCAACAGTGAAACACGAAGAACATCTTCCTCTTCCCTAATCAGTGTGTCAGTCAGCTACGGCCTAGGGCTCAGGGAGAAGGAAAGGTGGAACCAGTAACAGCAGTTGTAGGCCTCAGTGCCATAAAGGCACTAAAAAGGCTTTGACTGAAAGCCTGCTAATCAGGCTTGCTTTCTGTAGAGGGAGAAATGTGTTTCCTCTTTTCTCTTCTTTTAAGAGGGCATGTGGATGTCTGTCTAGAAACAGAAGATTGCAAGGGCTCGGGTAGCTCAGACGGTTCCTTAGAAAACACAAGCTCCCCCCCGGTGTCGGAATACCCTCTGTGGACGTACTCCCACCCAAGGATAGTGCTGCATCCTGAGAGGTAGCTACGACCTCCAGAGTGGCGGATCCTGGTCCAGATCCAGAACCAGGCCTATGCAAGCCACAGGTTGAGGATTGGCTGGAAGAGTATCAGAAATAGACGAAGACTGTAAGGTTCTGGCCTTCTTTTTCGGCGGTTCTGCGGAGACGTTTAAGGAGCCCTCCATCCATAATGTAAGCTGCTTCAGACATTGGTTTTCAAGATAAAGATTAAGTGCTTGCAAGTGACTATGCAAAGTTTTAGGCACGAACACCTGGCAAATAGGGCAGGCCTTATGGTCATGCGACTGTCCCAAACAGGAAAAGGCACTTATCGTGGGTGTCCTTATGAGGGATTTGACAACTGCACTGACACTTACCCTTTCTGGATGACATGAACAAGCAATACTAAACTTTTGAAGGACTGAAAAGTTCCCCAACGGGGTACTTATCTGATATACGAATTTGATGTCAGCAGTAGCAGAAACACCTAGCTGGTGACTGGCGGCTGAAAAGTTCTGAGGGCTGGTGGGTGCCGATGTCACCTTTATGGCCCATGAAATCTCGCCCAAGTCAGACGTCTCACGCACCACAGGGAGATTGAAGGCTTTTGGATACTGGCCATACATACACGAGACTAAAGGGTAAACCCATATGCAAAATATTGCAACATGGGAATAGAAGGACATCAAGCGGTATACCCCAATGATCAGTATTGGGGCCTCTATCGTTTGGGTATACTTTTCTGCGGTTCAAGCCAAAACCAGTGGTCTTTGGCTGACCAAGTTTGCAGATGACTGCAATTTGGGACACTGTCTTAAATTCCCCTAGTGATGTGAGCATCCTCCAAGAGGGCCTTAGCCAAACTAATGACTGGTGCCAGAAGCATGGCCTCAAACTAAATGCCAAGAAATGCATCATTATCCCCTTTGGGGAAAATGGCATCCCCACTAATTTTCACATTAACAACAACATACTAAGCACACAATAAGTCGTGAGGGACTTGGGCACCCAAGTTGATAACCTGACTTTTGACCACCACGTTGCATCCGTTGTACGGAAGGCTTAATACATGGCCCACCTCATAAATAATGGTATTTCATCCAGGAACAAGGAAATCATAAAATCCCTGTACTTCTCTCTTATCAGACCCATTATTGCGTACAATGCCCCCTTTGGCATATACCTTGTCAAGCACATGCAACAGCTGGAGAGACCACAGAGGTTCCGGACCAGGAAAATCCAGGGTCTCAAACACCTATCCTATACAGATAGGCTAAAAGCCCTGTCCTTCTACCAGATAGGCTAAAAGCCCCGTCTTTCTACTCAGTCTCGTATAGACTGTTCAGAGGTGACCTGTGTCTGGAATACAAGGCCATCTCAGACCCAGCCTTGATGCAGTTGCTGCATATCTGTAAGTCAAACTCCACTCGTACAACCCACACACAAGGCCTTATCCTGGTCTGTGAAATTAATAGAACTTGTTGGTGGGATAGATTTGTGTCCTAAAGACCGTCCCCCCCCCACCCCATCTGTGAAACAGACTCCCTCTTCATGTCAAGCAGAGTACTTCTCTAGCTCTCTCTAAGAGGAACATGGATGACTGGATGGGAAACAGAAAATACACCCCTGGGATCTCACCTGCATCCCTGCTGAACAGGGAAAACAGGTGCTGACTTTGAGGGAACATTGGTGAAATTCTTGGCTAGACTTATAAGGGTCTCCGGGCCAACAGCTATGAACCTATGACAGGATTAGTACACTACTAAAGACACCAGGTATACATAGTGTTTGGTGTAGGTAGGGAACTAACAACTTCCTGGTCAGGGGTAATTTTTTTATTATTATTATAATTAAAATAAATCTAAGAAAAAGTTATGTACTCACCATAATGTTCCATCTGCGTTGTCCATTTTCATTCTTCAACTGTTGGGTTCAGATCAGAACCTCGGATCCAACTCAGCAGTTACTAAAGCTTGTGGTAACCAAAAAACTTTCAAGCTTCTCCCTTACCCATAACGCACCAATCCCGAACATACCTCAGATTTTATTTGATGATTTACATAAATAATATTTGCCAATATGCATGCATACAGACACACAAATATGTATAAATCCTACAGAAGGAACAACATCTGAAACTCAACATAAAGGACAGCGGTGTCCTTACAATATCTTGCTCTCCCAGAAGTCTGTTGTGAAAAGGGTTGGGGAAGGTTGATGGGCGGGAAATTGAGGAAGAATGAAAATGGACAACACAGATGGAACGTTATGGTGAGTACATAACTTCTTTATCTGATACTGAAAATTTTCATTCTATCCTCAACTGTTGGGACAGAATCCCTAGCTACCTAAAACCCCAGGTGGACTCTTAAGGAAGGATATACCTGAGAACAGCTGAGCCAAAGGCTGCTCTATCCCTCAAGACCAGATCCAGTCTGTAATGACTGATAGAGGTATGAGGATTGGCCCAGGTTGCAGCAGCACATATTTCGTCCATGGAAGCCCTCGAGAGAAACACTGAAGAAGTTGCCATGGACCTAGTTGAATGGGCTCCTACAGGTTTAAGTAAGGTTAGACCCAACATGTTATAAATCAGTGGTGCACAACGTCCGGCCCAGTGGCCAAATCCGGCCCTCCACGCAATGCCATCTGGCCCCCAGAGAGTAACCAAAAAATCTAAAAAAAGTGAAAAAATACTATGCCTTACTTCAGTCATGCAAACTTTCCAGCACGTGCTTACTTGCCTAATTAACTGCAGTTATGCACACCTCTAATTCTAGCTGCGGAAGTAACT
Organism: Protopterus annectens; assembly: GCF_019279795.1. Taxonomy (NCBI): domain Eukaryota; kingdom Metazoa; phylum Chordata; order Ceratodontiformes; family Protopteridae; genus Protopterus; species Protopterus annectens. Next base: position 1,219,019,161 of record NC_056744.1, read on the forward strand.
ATTTCTTGCTTATAACTTATAGTCTGTAAACAGTAGTAATTGTCTGCAAGAGTTTGTAATAAGTCATGGCTGCAAGCCAGAATAAAGTTAAATGCAAAGCTGATGTAGAAAACAAGCACTTTCATGACTGCTGTCTTGAGTAAAAATGACAGTCACCTGTACCTATTGTTAACTCGTAATGACTTACTATGCTTTGAGGTGGCCTGCAGATGCATTAAGAATTCGTGTAGTGGCCATCCCACAAAAAGGTTGTGTACCACTGTTTTAATAAAAGAAATACAATGTCAGCCATCCAACTAGAGTTACTTTTGTAACTGGTTTGCTCAATTTCAAATCTGCAAAGGAGATGAACAATTGATCTGTCTTCCTGATTTTTTTGTCCTATGTAAGTAAAAACATAATTGCCTGTGAACATCAAATAAAAGCAACACATATTCACCTTTGTTTGCAATTTTAGGAAAGAATACTGGCAAATCAATGGATTGAGTGACTCTGGATTCTGGCACCACCTTGGGAAGGAAAGATGCATTGGCACGTAACATAACTATCTTTATGAAAGATCAAGTACGGAGGTTTTGATGGCAATGCTTGGAGTTCTGAAATTCTTCTGGCAGAGGTAATGGCCACTAGAAAGATAGTTTTCTGAGTCAGGAGCTAAAGATCGCATTTAGCTGCTGGTTCAAATGGGGAATTAATTAAGACCTGCAGTATTAAGTTCAAATCCTTTATACAGGGATCAAAACAGGAGAATGCTTCTCAAGAATGCCTTACAAAGTTTAGGAGAGGCGACAGAAGAACTTTCAAACTCAATATGAAAATTAGATATTGCTGCTAATTGAACTTTAATGGTAGAGGAACCATTACATTAAATTAAATTAAATTAAAAATTAATGCCAAAAATTCAAGTATTTTATCAGAGCTGAAAAGGGGTCAATGTGTTTTTGTTGTGTCCAGCAAACAAACCTTTTCCACATACTCGTATAAAGTTTTCTTGTACACGGTTTATGGGAAGATAAAAGAATATGATGGACAGAGGAAGAGAGCATTGGTTATCTGTCTACTAATGGAATTGAGGAAACCACACTGGTAGCCTGAGGTTTGAAATATCCGGATGAACCATATTTATGTATTTATTTATTTATTTTACATTTGTATATCTGTTGGATGTGACAGGAGGTCTGGAATCAGCTATAGGAAGGGGAACCAAATCTGATAAGGGCAGTAAGGTGCAATGATGATGACTTTGTTCTTCAACCTTGCAGCTTTCTCATCTCTAGGACATTGATATGCAAGTTGGCCTCTTCGAGGGACCAAGTGTTTTGGACTGTTCCCTCCAGAAATTGCCCCTCGACCTAATCTGGGAAGCTTCCATGGTCACTATGGCCTTGGGCTGAGGCAGAATGAAAGAAGAGCCTGTAGAACTTGATCTGAGTCAATCAACTACCAGAGGGAATGCTTGCATGCCGGAGTGATTCTTATTCATGCTGGTAAAGAATCGAGCATTGTGCTGCTAACATACATTGAAGAATTCTCATATGAAATCTTGCCAGAAGAACTAACATCATGGCAGCTTACACTGACCCCAAGGCTTGAAGATCAACCAGGGTGAAATGATGGTCCTACAAATTATTTTCCTTACCTGTAATCTGATAGTCTGTACTCCTGAGAGAGAAAAAAAGAAGCTGTCCCTGATATTGTGCTTAAGACTGGTCCTATGAATTATAAGGTTTGAGATGGTTGTAGCTGAGACTTGTCGTAATTCATGGTTATCTCCAGATGAGAAGAAATCTTAAACACCCAATACCCTGCTCTTGTTGACAGATGTCTGGTGAGGATGGTAATGAGCCAGTCATCCAGATATGGAAACACGCGCAATCCATGCATTCTCACGTGAGCTGTTACCACTGCCATGCATATGGTAAACACCCTGAGGCTATGGTGAGGTCAAAGGACAGTGCTCTGAACTGACACTGACTGGCTCCCAGCCGGAAGCGTAAACACCTTCTGGACTGTCTGTTTATGTGATAGTATGCATCCTGAAGGTCTGTTGAGCATATCCAGTCGCCCTTGTCCAGGAAGGGTAGAGTGGACTGAACTGTGACCATCTGAAACTTTATATGTTGAACTGACTTGTTCAAAATGCTGAGATTCAAAATTGGTCTCAAGTCTCCTGTTTTCTTTGGTGCTAAAAGGAATCTTGAGTAAGTTCCGGATTCTATCTGGTTTGGTGGGATCTCCTGGGTGACTCTTTCTAGCAGCTTTTGTATTTCTAGTGATGCTGCTTTCCTCTGACTGGGTGGAACATAGGGAGTTTTGCAAAGAGTTGGGGGTGGAAGGATAAACGGAATTACATAACCTCTGAAAATAATCCTCTGCACCCAAGTATCTCTTATTATAACTAACCAGGTTCTTTGCTGCAGAGAGAGATGACCCCCGACTGCCTCCAGAGGTGGAGAACCTGGTCTCTTTCAGGAGCGCTGGTAGGGTCTATCATTGAAAAAAATCTTTGGACCCCTGGTTTTGCAGGCCTCCTCTGCAGCAGAGGCATCGACCATTAGATTTCCTCCTTCTCCCCCCCTAGGGGAACTTTCTCCACGTGTCTCCTGGAAAGGACCCTGGGACTTCCTGAATCACATTTTCCAAACATCTCGTTGATTCCTAGAAAAGGATCTTTGAGGGGTTGGAAAATGTATGCCCACTGCAGAGAGGGTCTTTTTCATCCTTCTCACAGTAGGATAATGCGTCTTTCACTTTTGGGCAAACAATGAACTGCCATCAAAGGGTGCACTGATGAACGAGGATTTAAAAGGCTCTGCAAAATCACATAAGCTCATTCAGGTGTGGGGGTTTCACTGTTCCAAAACACAAGCACACCAAAAAAACAGCAATCCACACACATACACCTAAAATCTTACAACTAACCCTACACTAAACTAAACACACACCACTAACTATCCACTTACCTTAACCCAAACTCTAACCTTAAGGTCCGTCACTATTGCACACTCACCTCACCTGATCCCTAACCCTAACTCACCTAACCCGCCCTAACCCTCATGTCCACACAATCGCACACATACCTAACCCGCGCCCAAACCCTAACTCACCTAACCTGCCCTAACCCTCACATCCATACAATCGCGCACTTACCTGAACCCAAACCGTAACTTTCCACCACAGCGCTGAAAATACCAAAGCAACAGAAACGGACAACCAAAATCTTTCCCGAGGAAAGAATTTGAGTTTCTGCTGTTTCGATATTTTCAGCTTTTGCTCCGTAGGGTTCGATATTAGAACATTCGAAGGTTTTAAACCTCGATGTTCTAATATAGACCCTTCATTCAGTCCTGGAAGAGTTGAAGCATTTAGTTTCAAATGCCACATCAATTCTCTATATTCTATATGGTCTCACAGCATTCTCCATCTCTTCAGGTACACCGATTTAAATGATAACAAACAAACACATTTTAAAGTATTACATAAAGCACTGTTAACATTTTTCTTACAGACATCATAATAATGTTCATAAATTCTTTTTCAAAGGAGTCTTTTTGTTTTGCCTATATAAAAATCACTGCAGTAGGAACAGCTTGTGAGGTAAATCACACCAGCCAGCAGTGGAACAAACTAAGGTGTATTCTAGATGAACAATAATTGCCCCAGACTACAAGGTTCACAACACTGATGGCAGGAACCACAAGGTTCCTTGTCTAAGATACAACACTGATGGCAGGAATCACATCTGTAAGCACCTTCGGTGTTGGATACATGATCACCACTTCTGTATTTATTTCCTATAATACTGTTCAAATTCTAGTCCATTTTTAAAGCACAGGTATGTTCACTGCCCACCAACCAACAAATGTTCTCACTGCTTCTAAAAACGTTCCAATTGTTCTTAAGAAATATTTCCCTCATAAAACTTTCACTGCCCTGCCTATCCGCGGAGACTGTAGTGTTACTCAGGTCCTCCCTAGGGGTGACGTGAGTACCCAACGATGGGGTGTACCTTTTTCCCCACTCTGCATCCACCTCTGAAATCATCTTATTAACAAGGACACTGCGATAACCTCTGCCAAGGAACACTGTAGATACCAGTTTGTCTCCTTAGTAAACAAATCTTATGTTGAACACACTCTAGCCAACTTTATAAACTGAATCTTGATAATACTTTTAACACCCAAGGGTGACCCACCATGGTCTGTAATGACAAATGTACCATTTGATAATGGCCTCTGTAGTTTATGCTGTTCTTTCCACTTCTGTCTCTTCTTACGGTAGAAACAGCATTACTTATTGAATATATTCAGAACAGTATCTCCTTCCGCAAGTTCACATTCATACATACTATGGCTAGGGTAAACTATTTAGATGTCACAATCTTTAAAAATGGTGGATATTACGATTCTACAATTTATCAGGGCATGACAAGATGAAATATTTATGTGCACATGTTAAAAAAAAGATTCTGTTATGGCAGCTAAGGGAAGAAATTAAACAAAAGATCATAACAAAAACCCAGAAAGAGTAAGCTCATGATGACAGGTGACATACTAAAATACAAGCAGTGAAAATGCTTTTAATTCTTTTAGTCTTGTTCACAGGACAGGCATATTTTCTTCAACTAGAGAGCAAGTTGTGGATAATGATTGATGAACAGTGAAGACATTTATTTGGGAGAGGAAGAGGGCAAAAGTTAATTAGTATAAGCTGATTCTCCCCACAGAACAAAGAGGTTTGGGGTTACATGATTTGAAGGGGTTTAGAGATATGTAAATAAATCAAAGCAAAAAAAGATTATGATGACATGGGGGAGGGTTAAGAGAGAAAGAGAAATAGACAACAACCCTACAGAATATTATATTTGTAAAGGAGCAGAACATATTCAAAGAACTAAGACAGTGTAGGAACTGAGAAAGGAAATTTTACTAGTAGGCAAATCTTTAAAGTACAGGCATAGAAAGTACATGAGAGGCCTAAAATTTACTGGAGAACATTAGAGAAGATATTGGAAGCAAACAGCTCAAGAGAGAAAGGTAACATAGTACGATGATACTAAGCAGAAGTCTGGGCTGCAGTTTTTATGGAATGATAAGAGTATAGGCAAAGAAAAAGGTATAGGGGAGTGCTAAGTGAAAGACCAGCTCTGGTAAAGTTGCAATTTGAAACTAAAATAAAAGCTACTGTTAAAAACAGATGACTAGTACAGTATATAAAACACTGCATGATAAGTATAAGAATCAGTCAGAAGAAGTTAGAAAAGATTATGAAGAGAGAATAGAAAGGCAGTCTACAAACTGACAGTGGAAATACATTTGTAAGGCTCCAATTTGCATAGAGATATTTCCATAGGTACTTTTGTACTGCAAGTAGTCTTCACATAATTCTTCCTCAGGTAGACAGCAAATGCTGGACGTGTGATGGGGAAGACAGAAGTAATTGGAAACGTTTGTCGGGGAATGTAATGAGGGGCAGATTGTAAAAATTCCTATACAGTGCTTTGACAGAAATGTGTGTGTGTGTGGGGAGGGGGGGGGGGCGTTGGCAAACAGCTGTAACTAAGAACATGATTATTTGATGTTGTCAATTTTCATGTTGTCCTCAAGTGTTGGGTTCGGATCTAACTTGGCCTTTACTAAAGCTCATGGTAACCAAAAAGCTCTTGAGCTTCTCCCTTTCCCATAATGCACCAACCCTTAACATACCTCACATCTCCAGCTGTATAAGCAGAAGGAACTAGCAATGGTGTGTAAAACCAAAGTACAAAAAACAAAAATGACCAGTAGGCAAGAAACTCGGAAGGGAAATTTTAATGTAAATAAAGTAACAAAATGTCTTGCGTAGATGATGTCTAGGATAGATGAAAGCGCTCACATAAAATATATTTTTTTACTTTGTTCACATTAAAGTTTCCCTTCAGAGATTTGTGCTTACTGGTTGTTTTTGGTTTTTATACCTCAGATCTCAATTTGCCACTTTTCACAAAAGGATGGGGGTCAGCCACAGCTGAAAATAGGGATGAAGCTCAAGAGCCAAGTTACAATTTATCTTTTCAAAACGTTTCCACTTTAATTTTCTAGTTTCTATTAATCCCTAACCCTTTTACTGATAGTATTACTGTATAAACCACTGTTGGTATTTATCCTTTTTTTCTGTTTCATGTTAGTGTATTCTTTATTACCATTGCTGTTAATACCTTTTCTTCTTCTGTCTTCTGTAATAAACAAAAAAAAAAATGTCTATCTTCTTTATTTTTTGCTGTTTGTAAAATGACTGAGAAGGCCCCTTCCAGTTTCAGAAAGTGTGGCCACAGGTTACATGTCTTTGATGTCCAAAATCTTTGCATTTACTGTTTGGTCCACAGCACCTACAAGAAGATGCTTCCATCTGCCATACTTTTAACCCCTGAGAATCAGTGGACAGAAAGAACAAACTAATTTTGAATGGCTTGTTGCCTTGAACATTCGGAGAAGCTAATTCAGGGGCTCAATTCCCCAAGCTTAAGTTTAAGGAGTGAAATCTCCAGTTGATTATACTTCCTCAATTCCATCCTTGGAGTTGTCCAGGAAAAGGACTAAGTCAGATTCCAGAAGGCCTCAAACCTTTTCTCCCTCGGATCCGAAGAAAAAGAGGTTTACTGATCAGACTTCCTTGGAAGTAGACCAAAAAATGTTTTAAAGCCACCTGTGGCAGACCCTATTGTACTGCCTAGGACTCGTTATTCTCCATCTGTGGATCTAGTTCTTTCTAGGGTTCACTCTCCCATTATGGAAAGGCATCATGTTAAGTCACCTTCCTGGCCTCGTCTCAGTCATCTAGAATTTTGACTGAAGAAGATGTGGATTGGAATATGAGGAAGTTTCTCTTGGTGCAGATTCAGATGGGTGTGTTATTGGCTCCTATCATTTTGGGTCAGAAGGCCCATTCATCAACCACTCCATGACATCAGACTCCTTCTCTGATTGTTTTGGTTGCTTCAGAGTCCCTGGACCTATGTCTCTTGTGTCTGTCAGGTTTGGATCTGAACAGAAGCTTATCCTTGGATCCGAAGCTAACTCTGAGTGCCCCGGCTCTGACATCTTCAGATCCAGAGGATTCTTGGAGCCAAAGCTTCCTTGTCGGGTCTGAAGTGTTGGGATTGACTCTGAAGGTTTTAGAGCCATCTCTGCACCTTTGTGTTTTGGCACTGGATAGCTTGGTGCCAACTTCCTCCTAGGGGAGATTGCTTTCAGGGCAGGAGGAGACATAGGTGCAGAAGCCTGTCTTCTCTTTTCCCGGGACAGTCTGACTGAGGTTGTGAACAGGGTGTTTTTTTCTCCAACAGGATTGACGGACCCAACCCCCTGGGATCGTCAGTCCAGCACCAAGATGTCTCTGCTCTTGGGTCCTCATCATTCGATTACTCAGAGACAGCCAGCTCGAGACCTCCAGTCTACACAGCTGGGTCTCATAGTCTCTTCTGACACTTCTCCGGAGCATCCCACCGAGAAAGACCCAAGGAACAGAAAATGCAAGAAGCACTTGACTCTCCACAAGAGTCAGTCACTAAGGATACGGACTTCAATGAGGGTGAAGGGTCTCCACAATCATCTTTAGAAGACGTCTCATTTGGAGACGTCCTTGAGATCCTGAAACAGAGAGGTGGTCAAACCTCCAGCAACCTTTCATCTTAGGAGCTGGTTATTTCTGGACGCCTTTGAAGCTAGCCCACGTACTTCCTGAGTTACTCCGCCCAACAAAGCGCTCATTGATTTGGTCTCTCAGTGGGCGTGGATGGAGCCTGATGCAGATGAACCAATACCAAAAAGACCAGATAGGATTCTAGCTCCACCTGCGGGGAAGGAGTTTTGGGCTAAAGGGGTGCCTGTGGATGCCAAGGTCATGGCGGCAGCCACCAAGAAAGAACTTACTGAAGACAGTTCATCTGTCCATCCTCCTAACAGGGAGTCTAGGGAAATGGACAGATCTGGGAAGCGTGTCTATGCTTCAGAGACCTTTGCTCTTATTAGGTTACAAAGGGATTTGATCAAAGAACTTTCAGCTTCCCTTTCAGGGACCGTTTCTGCTGAGGCCTAATCATCTGTGGCTTCTCAACTGGCTATCCTCCAATCTACCTTAAATTCATTCATGAGGCTCATTCTGCATAAAGATGAAGGTGCCTCAAGAGCAGGGGGTTCAGACATCCATTAGGAGGCACACCTGGATGTGCCTATGTGATTTTGCAGAGCCCTTCAAGTCCTCATTCATCAATGCTCCCTTTGATGGCACTTCTTTCTTTCTTTGGCCCCAAAGTGAAGGACACATTATCCAGGTGTGAGAAGGATGGAAAGACCCTCTCTGCAGTTGGCATACATTTTTGACCCCTCAAAGATCTTCTTTTAGGAATCAACTAGGTGGTCAGAAGATATGGTTCAGGAAGTCCCAGGATCCTTTCCACTGCACACGTGGAGAAAGTTCCCCTGGAGCAGATGGGGGGGGGGCACTCTTATGGCTGACGATGCCTCAGTGACAGAAGAGTCTGGCAAAACCAGGGGTTCAGAGATTCTTTCTCTGACAGACCCTACCAGTGCTCCTGAGAGAGGCCTGACTGTCCACCTTTAGAGGCAATCTGGTGTCAACCATCCCTGCACAGAGAGCTTGGCTAGACACACCAAAATATACTTGGGTGTAGATAATTATTTCCAGAGGTTATATAATACCCTTTTTCCTTCCACCTGCAACCCTACGGAAAATTCCTGACATTCCACTCTGTCAGAGGAAAGAAGCAGCAATACAAATACCAAAACTGCTAGAAAAGAGTCATCTGAAAGGTCCTGTCACACCAGATAGAATCCGGAATTTACTCAAGATTCTTTTTAGTGCCAAAGAAAACAGGGGAATTTTCTATTTCCCATCCACTCATCAAGATTTCTCTTGTAGAGGGCCAGTGAAGTGCTCTGCTTGACATGTATGGGGAAGTCTATTCCATAGCATGGGCAGTCTCTGGGTTATGAACCTGTCCCTCCAGCATGTTCTGTCGATTGTGGTAATGAGGTTGAGGTCTCTGGAGCATGTGGTGCAGAGGGATTGGGATTTCTTTAGATGTAACATTTCTAACAGAGCTGGGTCAGACATGGCTTTGTAAGTCAAGCAGAGATTGCCTCTAAGTAGTAGGCGATATGAGACAGAGAATAGTTGGGAGTTTTTTTTAGTCTGTCCATATAGGACAAATGTTTAAGGCCTAGGATCCTCCTTGTGAGGTACTTTGGCGGCCTCTCCAGTTGTTGCAGGAGTTTAGTGAGGTACATGCCAAATGGGGCACTGTACTCAATGACTGGCCTAATGAGGGAAGAGTATAGAGGGAGACAGTGACCTTTTTCTTCCTGGATGCAAAACCCTTAGTAATGAGATGTGCCACATAGGACTTTCTGATCACAGTGGTAATGTGGTGGTCAAAAGAGAGGCTGCTGTCAACCTGTGTTCCCAGATCTCTTATAACGCCTTCTATGTTCAGTGGACTATCATCGATGTGGTAATTCATGGGAACCGGGTTTTTTTCCAAAGGGGGGTGACGACACATTTTTTGGCATTGAACTTAAGGCCATGTTTCTGACACCAGTCGGTCTTAGTGAGGCCTTTCTGTAGGATCTTTCGTTGAAGGGGCCAGCCTTGCTGTGATCTTTTTCCTTCTTCCCTAAACAATAAATGCAACATCTACTTTGCCCTATTCCCTTTATGGGAACCGGGTTTTTTTCCAAATGGGGGTGATGACACATTTTTTGGCATTGAGCTTAAGGCCATGTTTCTGACACCAGTCGGTCTCAGTGAGGCCTTTCTGTAGGATCTTTCGTCGAAGGGGCCAGCCTTGCTGTGATCTTTTTCCTTCTTCCCTAAACAACAAATGCAACATCTACTTTGCCCTATTCCCTTCATAGGGGGAATCGTTGAGGGATGCTATACTTCACTATTGGCCTCCTGGTCTGCTTTAGGCCTACCTGCTGATTCCACTGAAACCAACATTTCTGCAGAAAGCTGACAGGTTGAAGAGCAAAGTCATCCTCATTGTAACTTACTGGCCTCAACAGATTTGGCTCCCCTTCCAATGACCTCATCTACTTTACCAACCTTGGATTCTGGATCCAATTCCAAACCTTCTGTCTCACCCAACAGGCATGATTCACCCAAACATCTCAAACCTCAACCTTACAGCCTGGTTTCTCCAATTCCATTACTAGCTAGACAACCTATGTTGTCTTCCCCTGTCCGCCCTATCCTTTTATCTTCCCATAAACCCTCAACAAGGAAACTCTCTTCAAGTAACTGGAAACAATTTGTTTACTGGGCACAACAAAATCATACTGATTCTTCCTCAGCTCCAATACATAACCTACTTGAATTTTTAGCTTTACTGCGGTGGTGGTGCTGCGGTAGCATTGTCGCCTCACAGTAAGACATTGTTCTGTTCGATTCTCAGCTAGAGCATCTTCTGTGTGGAGACATGTGTGAATGGGCATACCTTCGTTGAAGGTTGTGCGTCAGGGCTGGCAACTCGGCACGTAAAAATCTACTGCCAATCATTAGCGGACCGGAGTTCCGTTGTGGCGACCCCAAACTGGGAAAACCCGAAAGACACAACAACAACTCTTTAAAGATAGGGCAAGTTTCTCTACCATTAAGGTTCAATTAGCAGCCATATCTAATTTTCATATTGGATTTAAAGGTTCTTCAGTAGCCTCGGCTAAACTGTGCAACGCATTCTTGAGAGGCACTCTTCTGTTGAGACCACCGTTTAAAGACCCTACTCCAACATGGAATCTAAACTCAATACCGCAGGCATTAATACATTCCCCTTTGGATTCAGCTACACATAACTTTTAGTTATGTACTTACCATAACTTCGGATGTATGGGATCCATCTCGCCTACATTCATAACTGATGGGTTCGGAGCTGATCCATCGGCTCCGACTCGGCCAACTAGTATACCAGAACAAAGTCTCTTATTGGTTGGGCTACCCTCTATCCCAGGATGCACCACACCTGCTTCCCCAGATCTTGTTTGTTCACTTTCATACTTACATGCAAACACAGAAAAATACCAGTTACTCCAACCAACTAAAGTTCTTCAAGAGAAGATCTCCAAATGGACCAACACTTCTTCTAAATCCGAATGGAAGGGGGAAAGGAGGGTGGGTATGAATGAATGTAGGCGAGATGGATCCCATACATCCAAAGTTATGGTAAGTACATAACTAAAAGATGTAATGGGATCCTATCTCGCCTACATTCATAACTGATGGGACAGCGTCCCTAGCACCTAAATCCCGGGTGGCTCATTGGAAAACACTCCTGAGAACTGTGGAACCAAAGGAAGCCCTGCCTCGAGAAGCCACATCTATTTTGTAATGAGAAATTAAAGTGTGCGGAGAAGTCCAGGTAGCCGCAGCACAAATATCATCTATTGATAATTTGGAGTGGAATGCTACAGAAGTAGCCATTGCCCTGATAGAATGAGCCCTGACTGGAAAGAGAAGCTCTTTGTCAGCCTGCGAATAAATGAAACAGATGCAATCTTTAATCCATTTGGCTATGGAGGTTTTAGCCACTGGTTGACCCAACCTGTTTACTGCAAAGGACACAAACAGTTGATTTGACTTCCGCGTCTGAGTAGTCCTGTTCAAATAAAAACGCAGTTGTCTATGGACATCCAACTGATGAAAGATATTTTCTGCGTTACTGGAGAATTTGGGAAAAAATACAGGGAGCTCTAGGGACTGTTGAATGCAGAAAGAAGATGTTAATTTAAGGGACACACTATCTTTGTGAAAAATCAAATAGGGAGGATTAGAACAAAGAGCCTGGAGCTCTGAAACCCGCTTGGCCGAAGTTATGGCCACTAAAAAAGCGGTCTTCCAAGACAGGAATTTCATATCACAGGTAGCTGCTGGTTCAAAGGGGCGGGCAGTTAAGGCAGCCAGGACCATATTTAGGTCCCAAGGGGGCACAGGATGAGATATCGGGGGCCTAAGGAGCCACGCTCCTTTAAGGAAAGACTTGCAAAGCTTGTTTGCCATTAATGAAGGTTCAAAAGAAACATGAAAATTAGAGATGGCCGCTAGCTGAACCTTAATCGTGGAAACTGAAGAGCCCAACTGAAAAAGAGAGGCCAGGAAATTTAAGACCTCCGGTACTGGGGCAGTAAGAGGGTCTATACCTCGTCGCTGTGCCCAAAGGCAAACCTCTTCCATTTGCTGGAATACAGTTTGATAGTGGAAGGTTTGTGAGAAGAGGACAAAATGTGGATAACCTCCGGAGAGAGGGAACTGTCCCTGACTAAGGATGGAAGTGGAGTAACCAAGCAGCCAACCTCAAGGACCTGAGAGATGGGTGAGACTGTCCTGACTGATGAGTCAACAGGTCTGGCACCGGGTCCAGAAACCATGGACCTTCCAATGCATACCTCCGAAGGAAGGGGAACTAAACCTGACGAGGCCAGTACGGGGCAATCAAAATTATGTCGCTCTCCAGGTAAATTGCCTTCTGTATCACCCTCGGCAGGAGGGGAACCGGAGGGAAGGCATAAAGGAGACCGGGGTGCCAAATGTGGGTTAGAGCGTCCCTGGGAATCTGTCCCTGAGAGGGAGTCAGAGTGAAGAACTCTCTGCACTTCGCATTGTGGGGGCTGGCAAACAAATCACAGCAAGGGAGACCCCAGTTGGCGAAGATTTTCGCAGCCACTCTTTGGTTGAGGGACCACTCGTGGGGTAACAGGATAGTCCTGCTTAGTCTGTCCGCAATCACATTGGATTCCCCCGGGATGTGCATTGCCATTAGGAAGCGGTTGGTAGCTACCGCTCAGTGCCAAAGTCTCATGGCTTCTCTGCACAGTGGGTACGACCTGGTCCCGCCTTGCTTGTTTATATACCAAACTACCGACATGTTGTCGGATAAGATAGCAATCAGACCTTGCAGGAGAGCGTGATGGAGAGCTTGTAGTACCAGTAGCACCGCTCTCATTTCCAGGATATTGATGTGTAAATGCGCTTCCTGGGGTTGCCATGTGCCTTGGACAGACCTGTCCAGATAATGACCCCCCCCACCCTACCTGGGAGGCGTCCGTGGTCACAGTGGCAACGGGGGAATGAAGGATAAAAGGTCGCCCCTGGTCGAGATTGGATCGGAGGACCCACCAACGCAGATCTCGACGGCAACTTTCCGTAATCATAACCAAGTAGTTCAAGGGAAGTTCCTGATAGGACCATTGAACTGAAAGTAGCCACTGCAGCACTCGCATGTGCAGTCTGGCTAAGGGGACTAGGAGAATAGTTGATGCCATCGACCCCAATACCTGCAGAATCAGATTGGCCGGAGCTCTTGATAGGGGAGGCAGGATCGAACTTGATTCTGCAAAACCTGAATCCTTTCTGCCGGTAAGAAGGCGCGCATCCTTCTTGTGTCTAACTCTGCTCCTATAAAGGTAATACGCTGAGATGGCTGTAGCACAGATTTTTCCCAGTTGAAAGTGATTCCTAGGAAACGGCCCAAGCTGACTGTGGCCATGAGCGACTGAATTAGTAGATGCTTGGAGGTGGCAGTAAGGAGCCAATCGTCTAGATATGGAAACACTTGGAATCCTAGACTTCTCAGGTGAGCAGTCACCACTGCCAGACACTTGGTGAACACCCTGGGGGCTGTGGTGAGACCAAAGGGCAGTGCTCGAAACTGGAAATGACCGTCTCCCAGGCGGAAGCGTAAATGACTCCTGGACTCTTGACTTATCAGAATGTGATAGTAAGCGTCCTTGAGATCTATGGAGCACATCCAGACATCCTTCTCCAATAGTGGGAGAATGGACTGAAGAGTGACCATTCGGAATTTGGACTTTTTCACAAAGCGATTCAATGAACTGAGGTCCAAAATGGGCCTGAAGTCCCCTGTCTTTTTTGGCACCAAAAATAGTCTTGAGTAAGTTCCTGATCCGATCTGATCGGCGGGGACAGGCTGGATGACTCCTTTTTCTAGCAGCTTTGAAACCTCTATTGCTGCTTGATCCCGCTGACTGGGTGGCACGTCCGGGATTTCCCTGAAGGGAAGGGGGGCTTGATGAAGGGAATGAGATAGCCCCCGGTAATAATCCGGAGCACCCACTGTTCACTGGTAATAGCTTCCCAAGCTTGTGGGTGTTCCGCAAAACGACCCCCGACTGGCTCCGGAGCTGCACAGTCGGGCACCAACTCAGGGACGGTGAGCGTAGGAGGAACCACGAAAGGAATCGCGGTCTCCAGAGTTACGGGGGCCTCTGCCACCTCTGGGACGGCGTCTTCCCGAATCCCCCCCCGCCTCTAGAGGGGGGGGAAATCACTGGGTGGAGTAGGGAAAGACCTCTGAGTTTTCCTGAACCACATTTTCCCTCCTCTCTGGGCCTTGGGGTAAGGCCTAGAGGGAGCGGAAAAATGGGCCCCAACGGCAGTCAAGGTCTTGCCCTCCTGCTCGCACCGAGTCAGTGAGTCCGTCACCTTGGGTCCAAACAAAGAGGACCCATCAAAAGGGGCGTCGGCAAAGGAAGACTTGAAAGCCTCCGTAAAGGAACACAAGCGTAACCAGGCGTGTCTCCTAAGGGCCACGCCTGTTCCCGCTGCTCTACTCGCCCCCTCGGCCGCATACGAGATGAGCCTCATGGACGAGTTCACAATGGATGATAAGGTAGTCATCTGGGCGCCAACAGTGTGGGCTAACGCCTCAGGTAGATTACCTGTGAGGGACTCACCTAGCTCTTTAAGGAGGTCCCTTTGGAGCCTAGTAAAATGACACAGGTAATTCAGCGACCGTAAGGTAAAGGCCGCTGAAGAAAGGGTACGCTTCCCGTACCTATCCATGCTCCTGGAATCCTTATTAGGAGGGTGGATAGACGTTGAAGCCTCTGCCACGTCCTGCTGTGTGGCAGATGCCACCACCATCGTATCTACAGGAACTCCTTTCGTTAAAAATTCCTTTTGAGGGGGAGCTGAAAGGAATTTGTTGGGTCTTGCAGGCACCGGTTCCACAGAGTCAGGGTGCTCCCAAGCCCTTCGAGAAATTAAATCAAGTAAGTCATCGAAGGGCGGAGACACCCAGGAGGCGGAGGGCTGGGCCCCGAAGGCCTTGAGGAAGACCGACTCCTCAGCGGAAGGGGTTTTGGCCTGCCAATCTCCTCTCTGTCTCAGAATCTCAAGGATATCCGAGAAAGAGACATCATCCGAAGATGATTTTGGGGACCCCTCCGCATCATCGAGGTCAGTGTCAGATGTGATAGACTCATCTTGGGAGTCCACGTGCTTCCTCTTGCACAATTTCTTCCGTGGAGGCTCATCCGAAGCGGTTTCGGACGGACCCCCCGGAAGAAGGGAACCCCCCACGGGGGTATCCTCAGGCCCTGGGACCCCACTGTCATGGGACTGCAGTATGCCAGAAGCACCAGTCTCTAGGTCTAGGGACGGTGAGATGGAAACCTGCTGAGCCGGCAAGGACATGGCCAGCGCGCTCCTCATGGCCTCAAAGGCAGGACCTCCAGACTCCATGGAGGTCACTGGCCGAGAGATCACGACGGCACTAGGAATCCCTGCAGCCGATGCTCCGAGGGGAAGACTAGGCACCGAGGCACCTAGCTCCAAGATGTTCCCCTCGGCCCCGGCTGAGGAAGTCCCGGTACCGAACCCCAAACCCGAGGACAGGGTAGGAACAATGGTCGGAACCGATAAACTCAGAAGGGGTCTCTGTTCCGACTGTACGGCTCCGCCTTGCTCCACCATCACCGACTCCAACGGCTCCGAGGAAGTTGGAGGAGGAATCGAAAGCTTCGAGGGGGGGATTGGCTCCGGGGCCGAATGGGCTGGAGCTGAGACCATTTTTGCGAAAACCGGAGACTGGAAAAGCCTCTGAATAACTCTATCCAAATCCGAATCAGATAATTTGGAGGATCTAGAGGAAGTAGAAAGGGGCCGAGACGACTTCTCTCTCAGCTCAGACAAGGTAGGGGACCGGCTCCGAAAGGGCTCCAACACTATCGGCGCCGGATCCGACACAGTATGAATAAGGATCGGCGCCGAAGGAGCTTTCGGAGCCGAGGGGGAAGAGTCTGAGCTGCACACCTCCATCGGCTCCAAGACCAATGGAACCGAGGGAGGTGATTCGCCTCTCGATGCTCCAACCTGCAGCTCCGAAACTAATGGAGCCGAGGAAAGAGGCATCGAGGCAGACCCTTCGACCCTCGGCTCCAAAGTCAGTGGAGCCGAGGAAGAAGAGGTCGACTTATGCTTCTTAGTAGTCGGCTCCGACGGACTGGTCGGAGCCGACGACCTTTTCTTTTTAGAAGCAGTAGCAGAAGATGAAGCCAAAGCTTCCTCAAAGGAGGGCTTAATAAGGCCCTTCAGGATTAATTTATTTTTGCGTTCTTGAAGAACCCTAGCAGAAAAGGCATGGCAAACACTACATGTCTCTTGCAAATGCTTTGGCCCTAAACAATAAACGCAAATGGCATGACTATCCGTGATAGACATTTTATAATTGCACTTAGTGCACTTTTTAAAACCAGATTTCTGCTCTTTAGACATTTTCACCAACAAACTAATGGAATAGTGGAACAATCTAACTGCCACACAAAAAACAGTACTTCACCAAAAACTGTTTAAAGCGCGAGAAAAGGGCGCGAGCCCTCTGAATACAAGATTTACCTCACAAGGAGAAAGAACAACAACAAAGGGAACACAACAACGGGCAAAAGCCCTCTAACTTAAACGGGCTTTACCCGGAGAAGAAAAAGGAATAAAAACAGACAACACACTCACTCCACTAAGAAGGGCAAAGGCCCTCTAACTTAAACGGGCCTTGCCCGAAGTACCAACAGATACAAAAATGCCAATAACACTCAAACAATACACAAACTTAAGAATAGCTGTTAAAACAGCTGTTGATTGAATTTATGAGGAAACCCCAGGTCAAAAGACCAGAAAAAATAAGAAAATACACTTAGCTCCAGCCAAGTCGAGACCACGTCTAGCTTGATAAAGCGGCAAACGAGATCTGGGGAAGCAGGTGTGGTGCATCCTGGGATAGAGGGTAGCCCAGCCAATAAGAGACTTCGTTCTAGTATACTAGTTGGCCGAGTCGGAGCTGATGGATCGGCTCCGAACCCATCAGTTATGAATGCAGGCGAGATAGGATGCCATTACATCCTTAAGTTTCTTACTTGGAAAACTGCCTTTTAGTAGTCATTACCTCAGCTAGAAGAGTTTCAGAAATTCATGTAGTCTTCAAAACCTCCCTGCTTGATTTTTCCTAAGGACTGAGTTAAGTTACAAACCAATGCATCTTTCCATCCCAAGTTGGTGTCAGAATCCAACATCAATTAGTTCATTAGTTTGCCAATATTCTTTTCGAAATTTGCTAACAATGATGAACATATGGAATATATGTTGCATTTATTGGCTGTTCACAGACAATTATGTTTTTATCAGCATAGGACAAATGAAATCAGAAAGACAAACCAATTGTTTGTTTCCTTTGCAGATTTGAAATTGAGTAAACCAGTCACAAAAGTAACGTTAGCCAGATGGATGGCTGACTGTATTTCTTTTATCTATAATAAATTGGGTCTTACCTTAGCTAAACCTGTAACAGCTCATTCAACTAGGTCCATGGCAACTTCTTTAGTACTTCTATCCAGGTTTTCTATGGACGATGTTTGTGTATCAGCAACTTGGGCAAGTCCTCATACCTTTATCACTCATTACAATTTAGATCTGGCATCAAGGGGTACAGCAACTTCTGGTTCTACTGTGCTCAGGAATACCTTTCCTTAGAGTTCACCAAGGGTTTTAGGTAGCTGGGAACTCTGTCCCAATAGCTGAGAATAGAATGAAAATTGACATCATCAGATAAAGTTAGGTACTCACCATCTCATTTTCATTCTTCCTCAACTTCCTTCCCACCAACCCCCATCCTTTGTTTCTACAAACGTCTGGATGAATGAGATATCCTAAGGACACCAGTGTCTTTTTGACTGAGCTCCTGATATGGTTTCCTCTATAGAACACATATATTTTTTAAGTATCCTTTTACGTATATGCATATTAACATATACCACGTCTGGTAAAATAAGATCTGAGGTATGTTAGGGGTTGGTGCACTATGGGTAAGGGAGAAGCTCAATAGCTTTCTGGTTGCCATGTGCTTTAGTAATAGTCAAGTTGGATCAGAGTTTCGGATCTGAACCCAACAGTTGAGGAAGAATGAAAATGGGCAACACAGATGGAATGTTATGGTGAGTACATAACTAACTTTTTTGTGCTCAGATATGTGATATGAATTGCCTAGACAAACTGAGACCTTAATAAGTTTAATGCTACTGGTTGCCAGAAAAACAATTTCTAGAAAATGGAAAGCAAAATCTATTCTCAAAGTAAAGGAAGTTGTGGATATTTTTATAAAGTAGATAAAAAATGGAGGTGGGATCAGTAGAAAAGGGAAGTAGCAAATTTAACAGAAATGAATGGAATTTGTGGGAACAGCACATATAGAATAATGTTCATGAGGAGAAATGAGGTTTAAGGAAAGGCAGGAAGTCAGTAACTTGTGCTGGAATGAATGAAAGTTGTTAAAAAGAAAACATATATGTACACTGCATGACAACAATAATAGGAAGTACAGCTTAAAATATGGCAATTTAATTAAGACTATTAAAAATAAAAATATTTATAGCTTAATGCATGATTCGCTGATTAATTCAGAGAAGGACTGGATTTGGAGCTAGATAGGTCTTACATACGCCAATACCAGAAGAAATAACCATGAAATGTAGATATCCAGAACTGTACTCACAGTCAACAATATGTGCACTTCTACTCTTGATTAGTTTGAAACAGTTTACTTTCACAGATACATTAGTAATACTCTTAATCAGGTCACTGACTTATTTCAGAATCTCTCCTTGGTACTACCCTAATTGCCCAGGGAAGAAAAAGAACATCTCTCCTTACCCAAATCTATTTAGGCTTATAAAACGTTATTACTCATCAAAATAACAGCATTTTTTAATTTGATCATTTAGGTACAGAAAAGCCCACATGTTAGAGAATCCCTAAAAAGATTTTTGTACATGCACTGAAACAGGTCTGTGTTTAAGCTTAAGCTGTCAATGTAATTCTGCTTGTGTGAGAAAGATCTCTAGCACACTGCACCATACTTGAAGTGGCCTTTCATCAAATTAAGGCTACCTACAAAATCCTATGGTGACAGCAAGAAGACAGAGAAACAGACAGACGGAAAGAGAAAGAGAGAGAAATTCTTCATCCTGAGGAATCAGTAATAAATCACAGGGAGATTGTATCTGGCCATTATATGAAAGGCATTCCTCATCTTCCACAGATCACAATGGTGTAGGGACTTCTTATTTTTACCAGAAATGGAAAATGGTAAAAGGAGCAGACAAGTCTCTTTTTTTCTGTAAGTCCTCAAGTAAGCATGTGAAAGGGCTACTGAAGCCAGAGTTAGCTTCTGAAATAAGTAATATAATCCTGAGCAAACCTGAAATAATCAGTCTCAAATAAAAGAACAGATAAGGGTATCCTGGTAACTGATAGCTAAGACGTAATCATTCAGTGCCTGACACCCACGTATTAGATGCCTGTGTGTGTAACTGCCAAATAATCAGTAGCACAATAACGTCTGCCCACCAGATGCCTGGACAACAAATGATTCCATCACAATGGAAGGGATAACAGAAGGTATACGAGTACCAGAAAATAAGTGAGTCCCCAGAGTAATAACAAATAATAAAGGCATATCAGGGTAGGAGACTTCCTTTTCTAAATCTGAAAAATGTCAATATCAAGCAGCATCTTAGAATCTTTATAAAAAGGCAACCTGTTCATGCACTACTCTATCTCCTGTTACTCCCTACTGAAGTTAGGAGAATCAGAGGAATAGAAGTAGACTTCAGCCTGAGATGTGGAATAGCAAATGCATAATTCAGCAGCCAGATGAAGACAGACCTCACTTGGTAAAGTGGTAAAGCATAGTAAAATTCCACACAAGGAGAAAAACGGATTGGGGTAAAAAGACATTGGCCCACTCAGTCCCTCTTATGGGTGTGCACATGGTCAATCCAATACAATGTAGCTGTGTGTGTTTGCCCAGCTGGTCATACTAAGGGAGGTTAGGTATGGGATGCCAAGTCTGTGTGTGTGTTGTAGCGTGTGTGCGTTTAAGTATTTCCAACAGTGTCAGCAGGTGTGTGTGTGTGTGTGTGTGTGTGTGTGGGGGGGGGGCACTTGCACATGGGTGTTTGAATGTGTGTGTAGGGGTGCCTTTGTTAAAGCAATGCATGGGCTACTAGGAAGTCCACTACAGAAGTCAAGTTTGACAGCAGAGCTTGATTCAGAGACATGGTAATAATCCATCAATAAGATATTTTCCACTGCGGCTTTATCATGTCTCTGAATCAAAATTTCACTCTGTCGAGCTAATCAGACAACCAGGGTAGGCAATTAGTACAGATGGAGAGTTCTCTGAATCCTCCTAGGGGTTATTTTCACTACTTTTTTCTAATTTATTGTTTTCTACTAGGAAATGAAGAAAAAAGGAGAAATTAGAAATAAAAATCAGAAATATTAGCAATTAATTTGTATGTTTTAAAAAGCTTGCCAATTTCTTGACCTCATAGCACATTTTCTTATTAAACTTACAGCAATATCACAATTATCAAAAATGTGAATTTTCCTGAACAGGAAAGACCTTGTAAGTGAAAGTCGTGGAAGAATGCAATGTCCGCAGGTAGTACCCTTCTCTTGAAATATTGCTACTAACATTATTAATGAACTTCAATATTTTGGTAACTAAACAACAGTGATGAAATAGTTGTAACTGCCACTGCCAAAATTGAAAGACCATGAAATGGCAAAAGAAACAGAGGAGCATAATGGAACTACAGCTGTCTTCAGGTGGTAAGCAGAACCAATTAAGGATGCGAGATTCACTCTCCATGGAGTGTCTTCTTCAGGCTGCTAAAATGAAGGGACTGACCTTGGATTTCTGGAAGTATACTTTCATACTCAAGACTATGAAATGGACTACTGGAGTGGGGTGTTAAGAGGGAA
The DNA here is from genome assembly GCF_019279795.1 of Protopterus annectens. Lineage (NCBI taxonomy): Eukaryota > Metazoa > Chordata > Ceratodontiformes > Protopteridae > Protopterus > Protopterus annectens. Next base: position 1,219,040,269 of record NC_056744.1, read on the forward strand.
CCCACAGAGACATTCATAATGGTATGGGACAGGTGGATAAGGGTAACGCAAAAGGTAGGTAGAAACAGCACTTAAATGGTAAACTAGGTTAGATAAGCTTATTGTTAGTTTCATACTTTAAGCAAATGTAATATAATGTAAAGCAATGTACTGCAGCAGCTTAATATACTTCCCTATATGTTCAAAGGAGCACTATGCTTCTGAAAATATCAAGCCAGAAAAGGAAGGAAATCCACCCATGGCTATTTTCACAAATGCTTAAATCCAGCAACAATGACTCTTGTAATAAAACAGGGTGGTTAATACATCACCTTCTATCCTACATCTTGTTGTTATAACCACACACAAAATCATAATTTCAACTACTGAACATTTTCTGCCAAATATAAATATAGTACATGGACTACAACTCCTTCTTTGCTGTACATCTAGAATAAAATGAAAAAGAAAACCTTAATGAAAAAAAATCAGCTTTGCCTGTTGCACATAGGAGCTGAATTATTCTTTGTAAGGAAAGACAGGCATGGTGTCATGTGACAAAATCAGAGAAAATACTACCGGAGGCTAGAAATCCAGAAGTTAAGAGTTATCCGTAAGTTAAGAGTTATCCGTTTTAAATTTCCTTCAATATATTTTGAAAGACACAGCAAAAGAAACTTCCTGTTTAAAAAACTATGAAAAAATAACAGATAAAAAGATTTTCAATAAAACAAAACTACAGATAATGATATTAGAAATTACATGTAAACATTTTAACAATGCCACTGTTATGCATACTCATTATCTTAAATACAGAGTGGCCCAACTTGTCTGTACTGTTGACAGGCACTGTGATGTGCCTGTGTTGGCTCACACCCTGGAGGAGAGCAAGGATGCAATATTGAGGGCTTCAACGTGCCTTGGAAATGAACAGCGTGTTGAATTCACACAAGGATGGTGCACACTTGATGAGAACAATTCACAGTCTCTTCCAGTGGAAGACTATGTGAATCATAACAAATTATCTTACAAATGCTTTTATTAAAGCCCAGTAAGAAATGGCTGGAGGTAACTATGCGTGCTAGGCATAAAAAATAATTTAAGAAAAACTGCCACAAGAGATGGCCAAAGAACCACTTACAGCTACAAAGCCACAAGCTGTAGGCCTCCAGCTTAGGTGATGTGAAGAATTTAAAAAAATGCAAAACAAAAAAAAAAACAAAAAACTTTACAGAACATACAAAATGAACTACATTTTTTTTATCTCCAATGCAGAATACATTACTTTTTCATCAAATGTGTTTTACTTCCAGTAACATAACATACTTGTGAGATTCCCTGAAGTAGGTATAGAAAATTCCAACCCAAGATTAAGCAAACCTACCTTAACAATGAATAGCTCTGAACCAAGTTGCGCAGTCTGCTCAGTAGAAAGCTGAAATCAAACATTTCTTTATTAGTGCTCTTATCATTACTGCCAATTCAGAGAGTAATTTGCAGATTACGGAAGAAAAGCTTACTTTTGCAGCTAGGATTGAAATAATGGCCACAGCCATTCTCTGCATATTCTGATCTTCATGATTGCAAAGCCATTGCATAACCAACTTGGCTGCCTCAAACCTGAAACAAATTAATTAAGAATGTGAATGGCTGCAATTAGAAGCCAAAAACAATTACTCTATATGTTTACAAGGTAAATATTATACAAGTAAAATACATGCAGATGCACATTTTCAAGTACATATACAGACTCAGTGCATCTTTTGGCAGCAGGCTAAGAGTGAGACATGTCTCAGTGGCTCAAAGATCTGCTCAACAGAAGTAACAATTATAATGGGATGAACGGGTGAGTTTACAGCATATACATATTCTAATGATAGAATAAGATGACAGTATATATTTAGATGTGTGGGATGCCATACCTCTCAATTTCTTAGTGCAAAAAATCTCGACAAAGCCAAAAATAATGCGGGGGGGGGGGGGGGGCAAAGACCTAAAAACTGGGACAGAGTTTGAATATTGCTCTTCTAAAATTAGAAATCTGTTAGCATAACAGATGGTGGATAAGCATGCATTTTCTGAAGAATATGAAGTCTGAAACTCAAATATATGTCTATTTAAGGACGTCAGTTCACTGTTATTTGCTAGACAGCCACAAATTTTATGAGTAAAAGACCAAAAGGAAGTACAAATCTGGACATGCTATGGGCTATACAGATGAAACAACATACATATTCAACATCAGTTGATCTATGAGAGAACGCTTTCTTTAATTTGTTGCTTTTCTTTAAACGTCCCGTGCCCAAGGGTGAGTTTGCCTAGTTCCGGCAGAGCATGAAATCATCATCTCACTACAAAAGTTTAGACAAACCCTACATAAATACACTTCCAGTAAGTCAAGAAATAACAATGAATATTTTAACACCAACAATGTTAACAAATGCATACTTGTGGAGAACTTAAACATCCATGGGCCTTTCTCAATGCCATCTCCCAATACCAAAGGACCCACGAGGGCACGAAACTCACCCTAATCACCCTAGACGTGGAAGCCCTCTACCCAAGCATCCCCCATGATTTAGGCACTGCCATGTTGCGAGAGTACCTGACCAAACATAGACAAGTCGACCTCCCCAGAGCAGACACTCTAATAACCCTGCTCAAAGTGGTACTCGAAAACAATTTCTTCACATTCGACGGCAACATATACCAACAACTCAAAGGCGTAGCAATGGGAGCCAAAATGGCTTCCGCATATGCCAATTTGGTACTGAGCTCATGGGAAGCTAACTCCCTTACCAAACTCAAAGGGTTCACCAAAGTAGCGCTTTACAAGCGGTACATAGACAACCTGTTTTTTATGTGGAGAGGCACCCCTAGAGAACTCGACATGTTTGTGACAGAAATCAGAAACAGCATCGGGTTCCTAAAATTCACCATTTCAGACCAAGGCAACAGAGTAAACTTCCTGGATGTGACCCTGTCCCTAGACGCTGTCTCCAACCGGTTTACGTCCACCATCTACAGAAAACCCACCCACCGAAACAATCTTCTCGACTTCAAATGCCAGCACCCCGACTTTATGAAAAAGAACATAGTCAAAGAACAATTTGTCCGTCTCAGTAGACTAGTCAGCAATGACGAAGACTTTGCAGCACAGGCCAAAGTGCTGCAAAACCTGTTCACAGACAGAAACTACCCCAAAGACCTGGTGAGTAAAATGGCACTGGAAGTCGCTCTGCACAGGCTTAGCAGACACAAACCCATTCTCACCCACAGGTTCGAAGGCTGAACCAACCAAAGCACCCCCCCCCCCCCATGGTTTCCCATCCCCATCAGCAACGACAGCACAGCCATCAGAGAAACCCTCACTAACAACTGGGATATCATAGTGAGCAACCCAGATCTCAAAAAAACACTGGGACCCGCTCCCTTCTTCTGCTACACAAGGACCCTCTCCTTAAAAACACTCTTCGAACGCCGCCCAAGTTGTCAGGCAGACACCAGCAGCCCTACAGCCCCACAAGGCACGTGGCCTTGCAAACACTGCAATTGCTGCGAGTACATTCTAACCGGGCCCAATATAAGCAGCCCAAACAGAACCGCCCCCATTCGGTTCAAACACCACTACAACTGCAACAGCAGCAATGTAGTATATCTGAGCAAATGCTCTCACTGCGTAGCATTCTACATAGGAATGACTACCAGAAGACTGAGTGACAGAATGAAGGAACACATGCAGGCAATCCGCAGGCGAGACCCCACCAACGCTCTAGCAAGACACTCACTCGGCCTGCCATTCCTCACCAAGATTCCTAATCCTAGTCCTTGAACAAGTCCACTCTTTCACATAAACCTCCAGTACCCACCTGGAAGTTCAGGAGCTGAAATGGCAGATAGACCTAAGGGCAGACATCCCCCCGGGGCTGAATGGCAGTCTTAACATTAAATGTGTGTTGAAATGGAACAGATAGAAGCAACGCGAGGCCTCCCACCTCACTATGTTAAAGGTGTTAAAAGTTTTAAAAGTGTTAAATGTGCTAAATGTGTTAAAAGTGTTAGCATGTCTCAGTTTAAAGCAATGCGAGAACTTCAACCTCAAACACACCCCCATGTGACCAAGGCTCACAAGCCTAGCACTATATATACTAACTATGAATGCTGTATGAGTAGATTTTCTGAAGAAGTTCAATGTACCATCAATAAACCTGCGAACGAAAGCGCTCAAATCTACAATTCGTGTCAACCGTGTTTTTTTAGTCCAACCAGGTAAGTCTAAATATATATATATATATATATATATATATATATATATATATATATACACACACACATATATATATATATATATATATATATATATATACATATATATATATACACACACACACACACACACACACATATATATATATATATATATATACACACACACATATATATATATATATATATATATATATACACACACACACACATATATATATATATATATATATATATATATATATATACACACACATATACACACACACACACACACACACACACATATATATATATATATATATATATATATATATATATATATATATATAAATATATATATATATATATATATATATATATATATATATATATATATATATAGATATATATATATATATATATATATATATATATATATATATATATATATATATATATATACACACACACACATACACATATATATAATTTACATACATCCCAGCGCAACGTGCCAATATCGCTGACCTACTTTTAGATTTACGTTTATTTTTAAGGAAACTTAACCTCAAAGTCATACACGCTGGCACCGACTCTGACGAAGATTCCGACGACCCAGACAAACTCCCGGATTCATCAGCCTTCGAGGTTGTACTACACAAAAAATCCCTGTACAACCCAGTTTTACACAACACCCTCCAAACCTTTTTAAAGGTGTGTGAATCTGATTTAAGAACTGTATTACATAACCCTTGCCCGTACAAATGGTTCAATTTATCTCCTGAAGAACGAACTGCCCTAAATGACCTCAGAACCGATCATAGCCTTCACATCATGAAGGCAGATAAGATAAAGGAATAGTCCTCATGGACCATGCCTTATACGTGGATAAAATTGAAGCAACTCTCTTTAACGAAAACTTTTACAAAACCACAGACATTAAAAATGTGAATAAACACTTCACAGCAATCGACCGCAAGCTCAAAACACTTGAAAAAAACTTTAGCATTTCACTAGAGGATTTCATGTTCCTAGCAGTCCCCCTGCCTAGCCTTGGAAAACTGTTTGGCATACCCAAAATTCACAAAAACGAAGAGGACCCACCCTTCCGACTCATCGTTTCAAACAAACGCACCAAAACTGAAAAGATTTCAGAATTCCTAGACGCTATACTGAATCCTATTGTCCAAGCCTCCAAGTTCTACCTGAAAGATTCTTGGGAATTCCTTAACCTACTTCACCAGACTGACTTCAATTATGCCAACTGCATTTTTCTTACTCTGGATGTCGTCTCTCTTTACACCAATATTCCCCATCAAGAAGGCTTGGACTCTAAGAATTTACCTGGAGAAATACGCCAAGCTCCCAGCCAGAAAAGTGGCTACTATATGTGAATTAACCAGTATAGTGCTTCTTAACTTTTTCCACTTCAATCATACAATTTACCATCAAGTCTGCGGCATAGCTATGGGCACTAAAGTAGCACCTGCATACACCAACCTTGTCCTGAGCACATGGGAGCAGGAACTATTAGTAAAGATCCCAGCCATTCAATCAGTCCGTCTTTACAGACAATACATCGACGACCTCTTTTTTGTTTGGGAAGGCAACGCTACTGACTTAGACAAATTCATCTCAAATATCTCAGATAGTATGCCATTTTTACAATTCACCGTCTCAGGCCGTGGCACAGAAGTTTCCTTCCTGGACACTATTGTGAAAGTTGATAAAACCACAGGCACTCTAAACTCCAACGTACACCGTAAAAAGACATACCGAAACAACTTCCTAGACTTCAGAAGCCAACATCCGCACTTTGTCAAAAAAAATGTTGTACGTGGCCAACTAATCAGACTCTCCCGCCTCATCAGCAAAGACAGTGACCACTTGTCAAAAGCTAATTTCCTCAAACATATGTTTTTAGCCAAAAGTTACCCGGCTGAACTTCTAGATACATTACTATCTGAAATTTGGAATGACAGATACAACAAACATAAACCCATCTTAACCCATGGTTTCACAAACAAAGCTTCCACCCAGCAAGATGAAACGGTTGACAGACGTTGCAGTTTTCCACTTCCAATGTGCAGAGACCTCCCTGCCATCCGCAATGTACTAATAAAAAATTGGCCTGTTATTTCAACTAACGACAACCTTAGACGGGCTTGTGGTGATCAGCCCAGCTTCCTATATAAAAAAACAAACACTCTGCAATCCAACTTTGAAAACCGAGACGGTCCTTACATCATCCATAACACCACCACGCCAGCTAACCAGCCCAGCATGTCAAGTTGTGGGCACTGCGTTGTTTGCCCCCATATTTTTAGAGGCGACAGGTTCACGTTTCAACATTGCAACTACAAGGTCTCCTTCAAGTCCAGCTTCACATGCCACTCTGAATGGGTTGTGTATGCAGCCATCTGCACCTCATGCAACTCTTTCTATATTGGCAAAACCTATAGAAAACTCTCCGATCGCATGAAAGAGCATCTTGCCGCAATTAGAAACCATGACCACAGCAATGCCCTAGGACGACATAGCACCAGCTGCCACTCATTTACTGGTTTCAAATTCTTAGTCCTCGATCAACTAAATGTTTTCTTCGGCGACTGCAACTCCCTGTTAGAAGTCAGGGAACTAAAGTGGCAACTTCTTTTAGGTGCAGACTCTTACCCAGGACTCAATGATAATATGAACACTAAATGCGCACTACGCTGGCGCTCATAATTTTGATTTTGATTTTTATGTTTCAGTTCTCTGCCTTTAACCAATACTGTTTGTTTGCAGGTAGCATAAGTCCGGAATCAAAACATTTGTGTTTGCCTAATTAACTTATTTGCTGCCTACTTATATTTTTCAAGTTACTGTTGTTGTATCAGTTTTTAGTAATTTTTGATGATTTTTATGTTTATAAATAACCACGATAACTATCTATAGACATCGACAACACGTACTCTGCTACGGACACCTTCATCATTGGCCAACAGTTATGTACCTTTACCATTCATTGGCTCCCACCCATCCAATCATACTGGCCAACGTATTATTGTACCTTTTTACAATATCAAATA